>NC_136059.1:561462242-561812242 GCF_964261635.1 Lissotriton helveticus
GTTGTTGCCAATGACCCAGTTGTCCAGCCTGGCTCAGGCTGAAAGAACAGAAAGAGTAAGTAAAAATAACAAGCCACTTCAAGTGGTCAGTGAGTGTCACAATGTGAAACAATCAAATTAAGTTAATGTGAGCGCACGATCTCTAAAACATATAACATGGGTGTAATTGCTGGTATTTATGTTTCCCTTGACTTTGTGGCTTTATTTGTCTTGTGCCCACTGCCCTGCCACTCACCAAAGATCCTTTCCTCCCCTCGTATCGCTTACCGTCCTGAGGCTCCAGTACTCCAGGGTCTCTACCTTAGGGGTGGTTGGTTCTGCCGCACCCTGCAGCAAGTCGCCCACCCACTGCCCCAGACTCGACTCCTCACGTCACCAGAGGTCGCCGTATGGTGGTTGAGGTGGAGCATGTGACGCGTCATTGCTTCGTTACTTTCCAGCGCGAGGGCTGGCCAAACATAATGCCCAGGGCTGTCATTGGTAGTGCTTTCACGTGCTACAAGATTGATGGGACCCACAACCACAATGCGGTATGTTGTGCACCGCACCACCACCACTACGTGGTGCGGTGTGCCTCAGGCAACATTTAAAAGCGCAGGTGCGCTTGCACTTAACACGGGGGCGTGCAGCACCAGCGACACGTAGCCGCAGCCTTTATAATTTATTTGGGGACACTGACACTACTGTAGTGACTGACAGTAGTGTCAGTGAGTGTCCAAATAAATTATAAAGGCCGCAGCCACTGGCCACCAGTGCCGCGCGGCTGCTGCCCACAAAATAGTGCCGCCTGGGGCAGACCGCACCCCCCCAGGTACGCCGCTGTGTTTGCCTTCTGCCTTTGAGACAACTGAATGGTTATCCTGCACCCGGTTGCTCACTTGGCTTGCACTGGATTGAGGTATTGGTGACAGCCTGCACAGGGATGCCCACTAGTTAGGAAGCACCCCCATTCTCTTTTCTCACGATTTTAGGGTACTATTACTGTCAAGTTCATATGCTGCTCGTTTTCTCCCATGTTCTTCAACGGCATCAATCGAAGGCAAATTACCCCACCTCTTAAACCAACTCCTTCTCCAGCTGCTGTGACCTTGGAGGGGAGGCGTTCGTTCCACAGCTCTCCTCCTACAGGACGTCCAATAAACAGGTTTTAGGAGGCTGGTTGGCCAGCTGATGAATCCTTACAGTATCAGCTCCAGGGATTGGGAGCTTGAATCCTCCAGCTGAGGTGTTCCAGATGATGAATGACCACTAAAAATAACTTGCTGGAAAGACACAGATAGTGGCCCACCACAGAATGACCTCTTAAAGATACATCTCATCTTAAGGGGAAGATGATCGTTTGTATCAAATGCACAGGTAGCTTATGCCAAGACATTTCAGGGATAAAGGGAAACAAGTGCTGGTACAGTTGCCATAAGCGTAATGGTTCACAGATGGAACAGTATATTCTATTTAGTGCGCGAACAAGGAGACAGTACGACCCTCAGAGAACCCTAACGTCCCCGCAGGGGTCTGGGCAAACCTGGATATATGCACAGGAGGCTGTTAAATAGGCTGGCCATAATCACTGTGTGAAAAATGATAGTGTTTGCGTAAAGTGGAACATTTTCACTTTGTGGCAACTGACAATATCCAATTAGCCAAGATGCACCCACGCGCCGCCCACCCAGCTCCCTCGCACCATGTGCTGCAACGATGAAGATGATATGAATCAACCCATGCCCAGCACTGCGCAGAGCGCACGAGGCAGACCCCTTCAGTGTCACTCCAGTCACATGGGATGCACTGAAGGACCCTCCAAAAGCACGCGACGCGCGAGGTTTCCCAGGACACCTCCGGTGCATAGTAGAGAACTACGGGACAAAAACACCGCGGGAGAACCCAAATCCTACCCGCGACCGAAAGCACACACAAACACTTATTTTAAGAGAAATAAATATTCGGCATGTAAACTTACTGCTAAATATTTTAGCTGCCGAAGGTACGTACACTCAAAACTTTTTCAACGTGGTCACCTCAACAAAAATATTTCAGAAGCCACATTCCTTTCTTGGCCACATTCCAGGGAATTAACACACGACTTTTCACATTTCAATTCAAGAGTATTACAGCGATAGAAAGGAAAGGTTAAACCACGTTTGATTCCTGCCTGCTACTGGCAGCGCGAGCCTGCTCCGTCTTCAATAAAGTTCCCTTCACTTATCTATTTTTAGCAGACAGTTGGCTCCTTTGCATAATATTTTCGACGCGCATTTTTCTGTTAAACAGCTTCATGCTCTAAACGGAGTTAATTTCTAAAGCCACTGGAACACAAGAAGTGAGAGCAGCTTCCCTGCGCTGCCATGGCAACTGGAGAGCATGTCCTGCATGCAGATCCAACGAAATAGGATTTACTACCCGGCCTCAGTGAAAGTACCTCACAGAAGCAGGACTTGCAACAGGTTCCTCCACTCAGAATGCAGCATTGAACGGGGGTTCTCAGTGAACAACCATTCACCCTCTCAGCAGCCAGGAACAAGGCTAGTCGATGGTCTCATCGCTGCACGTGGAGATGTTAAAACCCAAGACTCGCTTAGTGTATTCGTGCAATACCCACACTCCACATTGTTGTATTAGCGTAAAAAAAGCCATTTATTAGGACATGGTTGCTGACATACTATTGAACTTTATTAACATTAACAATTAACTTCTGACTCTAAACATAACATCGGACATTACCAGCCACCCCGCACCATTCACAAACCACCCGGTTTCAATTCCCAAGTTTCCATATCCTTTACTTTATTCTCCCGTCCCCCTTTCACTCACAGACCTCGTTCCATATACCCTGTCACACCCTCACTTGCCCTACAAACATCCTCCATTGAATATCTTCCCCTGCTCGTTGCATCTTGCGCACCACCTTCAGTCACCTGCGCTCCCCTCAAGAGATGGATTATGCCTGCATTTGACTCACCACCCCCAAAATGCCACCTACGCCCTGCAAGCTGCCCTAAATTGGCAACGCGCTGTAACGGACCACCATAAAAAACCTCTTAAATGTAGGGTGGGTCTCTCAAAAACGAACTCCCTTCCGGTGGTGCTCGGTGTCAGGAAGAGGCTGGATACACCCTTCCGACACCTATATAACCCCAATAACAAAACCCGCCCCTTCCCCATAACTAACCTATCCCCACCCTGTCTTGTGCTAAGCGCGAGGCACCCTTGGGAAAGACTGATCTGCAACCTTCACTTCCCCCGGGGGCCGATATTCTTGCAGAGATGAATGAGATGCTATCTTCGTACTTTTCAGGACAGAGTACACTTTTGGGCCAGCTGATGTAATTGCAACAACAAAGTTCGACTGCGCGCCTAAGGCAAGCCCGTCTGTGCCCATCCGTGCTCAGACAGGGCTCAGGGCCAGTCCCCCTGGATCTCTGCGGTCAGACCGCCTAACATATTCTAGAGATCTTCTCCTGAGGCTGAAAAGTGAAGGTGGGTCCGTAATCTGCCCGAAGGTTGCGCTCGAGGCAACCCTGTAGGCCATCCAGGTACTTGCCCATGCAGTCTTCGGTTACTTCCCCACATATTGGACCATCCCATTAACAGTTTGGGTTACAAGAAAGGGGCAACCACTCTGATAGGAGACCCTGCACCCCTGAAATGTCTTCTCCTTAATGCTAGATCTCTAATCAAGCATAGCACCGAATGAGCACGGCTTGAGGAACACAGCATTTTGCTGGCCCTCATTACGGAGTCCTGGACAGATAAAGCTTCTGTACCTGACTTAGTTAAAGCAAAACTAAAGGGGATGATGGACGGAGTGTTGAACATTGCAAGCACTCACTCCCAGTCAACTGATCTGGGTTTAATCCATCATCATTCTTTAGCTCACTCCGCCACCCCAGTTCAGACATGGCCATATGCAAATCAGTGTGACCCTGTGCCTCTTGGGAACAGTCCAGCCCGAACTGCCAAGCCATGTCATTCCTGGACCGGAAACAAGCATCCTGGAACCGGTTTCTGGCTAATCAGCAGTCATCAGCCAGGATAGCTTGAATACAGTGGCAAAGTGAGCAAGGGACCCACGTCTGGGCATACCCTGCCAACGTAGGGCGAACAAAGCAAAACCAAAGGGGATGATGGACGGAGTGTTGAACATTGCAAGCACTCACCCCAAGTCAACTGATCTGGGTTCAATCCATCATCATTCTTGAGCTCACTCTGCCACCCCAGTACAGACATGGCCATATGCAAATCAGTCTGACCCTGTGCCTCATGGGAACAGTCCAGCCCGAACTGCCAAGCCATGTCTTCCCTGGACCGAAAACAAGCATCCTGGGACCGGTTTCTGGCTAATGAGATGTCACCAGCCAGGCTAGCATGAATCCCAGACGTGGGTCCCGTGCTCTCCATGCCACTGGAGTCAAGCTATCCTGGCTGATGAGGGCTGAAAGCCCGAAACCGGTCCTAGGATGCTAGTTTCCAGTCCAGTGAGGACCTGGCCTGGCAGTTCGGGCTGGACTGTTCCCATTGGGCACAGGGTCAAGACTGATTTGCATATGGCTGGGTCCAAATTGGAATGGCATGGTGAGCAAAAAAACAATGGATTTGGGCCCAGACCTCTGTACTGGGGTGAATGTATGACATTGTTCTGCATTCTGTCCATCGATTGTTCTTTTTGCACCTGATTTAGTTAAAGCCACACCCCCAGGGTTTCTTAGCTTTTTGCAAGACAGACAGACTGGGAGGGGTGGGGAACTGGCAGTCATCTTTCATAATACCCTGGAACCCTCTTTCCTTACAGCCTCTAACGTGGCCTGCGAAGCACTGTAAATTAGTGTTTGCACTTCCTGCCACGATACATTTAAAGCGATCCTTTTGTACCACCCTCTGAGCCCAAAGGCGCTTTTTTAGAGTCTCTGGGGATGCTTCTGGAGGAGGGACTTTGTGCCAACTCCTTCACGGTACTGGGCGATTTCAACTTTTATCTTGAAGATCTCACTGACCCTGATACCATAAAGCTGCAACAAGTTATGAGTGGGGAGGACCTTAAGCAGCTGGAAGCAGGCACCACCCTTGTAGCTGGACACACACTAGATGGTGTATTCTCCATCCATGGTGTATTTGAACCTGACCTGCACTGATGTCCTACCACTCCCCCTGGACTGATCACTCTGCCATTGTTTTCAATCTGGCATGGACAGCCCGCCACCAACGTAAATTAGAGTCCAAGGTTCTGATAGAATCAAGGCTTGGAAAAATATCAATGATACAGGGCTAGGTAATCTTTTAAAAACTAAAAAACAATACACGTATGTGGAGGATCACGGGGAATATTTAATGACCTGTCTGCTCGTCCCCCAATTGACGATATATAACACACAACAGAGCTGACCAGGTCTGGAAACAGTGTGTAGCTGTACTTGCGAAAGTGCAAAGAATGGATGCATGCATGGACAGATGATGTTGAGAGTCACTGACTAGATAAATCCCATCAGACCACCCATTGTGGCGGAATTTGCGTCATGTGGGATATCTACTGATCATTCCAAAACACAACCGACCCAGTAGTGTCGATGTGGAAACGGATGTCAGAAAACTAGCCGTGATATTCAACATGAAGTGATGTTTACTAAAGTGCAGTGCTCAAATAATAATAGTGAGATAAAATTGACTACAGGGGCGTTGTAAAATATTCAAAACTCAATCCTTGTGTCAAGAGTAAAAACCCGCCGAGTAATGAGATTACCCTCTGGCGTTGTGTGAATCGGTCGACATGTTTCAGCCTCAGGGGCATTGCCCCGGCTTTCTTCAGGACCATGACTAGAAATGCTACTGCAAACATGATTGACAATATTATATCAACAAGAGACAATGTACTTAACATGGGTACATATCTACCAGGAACCATCACATTTGAATGCCCACTGGAAGGAAAAGGAAAACATCTTCTTCCCAGCTTTGTGTGGATGAAGACCTCACCTCACCCGGCAACCGCTCGGGAATATGAGGCCCCGCTCTGTCCGTCGGTGCCTCTGTTGAGAAAAACGAGCGGAAGTTTTTCTCAACAGAGGCACCGACGGACAGAGCGGGGCCTCATATTCCCGAGCGGTTGCCGGGTGAGGTGAGGTCTTCATCCACACAAAGCTGGGAAGAAGATGTTTTCCTTTTCCTTCCAGTGGGCATTCAAATGTGATGGTTCCTGGTAGATATGTACCCATGTTAAGTACATTGTCTCTTGTTGATATAATATTGTCAATCATGTTTGCAGTAGCATTTCTAGTCATGGTCCTGAAGAAAGCCGGGGCAATGCCCCTGAGGCTGAAACATGTCGACCGATTCACACAACGCCAGAGGGTAATCTCATTACTCGGCGGGTTTTTACTCTTGACACAAGGATTGAGTTTTGAATATTTTACAACGCCCCTGTAGTCAATTTTATCTCACTATTATTATTTGAGCACTGCACTTTAGTAAACATCACTTCATGTTGAATATCACGGCTAGTTTTCTGACATCCGTTTCCACATCGACACTACTGGGTCGGTTGTGTTTTGGAATGATCAGTAGATATCCCACATGACGCAAATTCCGCCACAATGGGTGGTCTGATGGGATTTATCTAGTCAGTGACTCTCAACATCATCTGTCCATGCATGCATCCAATCTTTTAAAAAACCACAGCTCGCAACTTTTCGCCAAGAGTGGATGAGGCCACGACAGCCTATAAGGAATGGATAGAGGCTGCCTGCAGCAATTTAGCACTGGTAAAATTGTGGTCTCCTAGGCGGGTCACACCTTCAGCCCCATGGTATACTGAAGAACTGAGAAAGTTAAAACTAGTTGTAAACTGTTAGAATGAGCTTGGAGGAAAGGCTACACTGAGACTGATAAAGGAGGTGTTTAAACTAAGTCTTACGCTCTACAAAAAAAATCACTCCTAAAAGATTATTCTTCGCTGAGCAGATAAGCAAAGCTAAATCGTCCTCCAAAGAATTATTCAAAAGCATAGCCAAATTTACTTCCCCCCAATCTACCTAAAACACACAGCACCCCATAATATTTTTTTTTTTTGAAAAGTAGTTTTTATTGCAGACTAATGATATACATAATACTTCTACGTAAACATGGCATCTTTGACTGACATCTTCTTCCATTTATCATTATCCAGCACCTTACACAGCCTTGGAGCCCGCAACCCGGAGGTCGGGCGGCATTGCTCAGGGAAGTGTCAAAAGCGTTAGCACAAGTGCAGTTGTATCTCTTTCGCAAATAGTTCTCATGTCTGCTTTTGATTTTCCTCCCTTACCCCACCAGATCCGATAAACTGACCCCAACTTCCCCCCACCCTCCCAGGATCCCACCACCCATGCTTGGAGTCCGTACGGTCTACGTCTATTAGTGTCACAGCACCCCTGAATTATGTGAACCATTAGCCAGATTGTTTAAACAAAAAGTGGAAGCCATCTTCTCCTCTTTTACAGACTTCCAGAAAGAGGATAATGTGGCATTAGTTAGGGCCACGCCTAAGAGATGTAAAACAATCCTGATATTGGATATCTTTACACCACTGGAGACATAAGAGTCCATTAAACTCTTGATGTCGATCCGTTCTGGATCCCCTTTGGACCTCCTGCCCTGCCTTTGTGAGCAAACTAGTCCCAGAGATTATTGGGACGGCTCTTACCCCTCTATTTAATACTATTCTCAACACTGGGCAGTTTCCTAAAAGATCGAAAATTGCTTCCATCCTTCCACTACTCAAAAAACTAAATCTTGATCCAAAGGACCCAAGCACCTACAGGCCTATCTCACGCCTTCCTTTTCCGGCTAAGTTGTTAGAAAAAGCTGTGAATATCCAACTGAGCCAATTTCCCCAGACACACAGCCTACTTGATCCAACTCAATATAGGTTTCATGCTGGTTATAGCACAGAGCTGGCCTTGATAGAAATCCACAGAGGAGGTTAGAGAGGCCTTGGACCAGGGAGCCGCCGCGGTACTGATCATGTTGGATCTCTCGGCAGCCTTTGATATGGTTCATCATGAGATTTTGATGGACCATATGTCAGAAGCAGGGGTACATGGCACTGCCTGGAACCTTCTCAAATCCTTTCTTGTCGATCGAATCAAACAGTCGACCTGGATAATAATAAATCAGAACCTTTTTCTCTACCATGTGGTGTTCGGCAGGAGTCGACCCTTAGCCCCACACTTTTTAATGTATGCGTGTCCCTTCTGGCAATCCTAATAAGATCGAACGGATTTCAATTGACCTCCTATGCCAACGATACACAAATAGTGTTATCCCTCAAACATGGCCAGGAAGCCGAAAAGGGAATTAGATGCCACGACTACATGAAAACCATCTCGAGGTGGATGTCATCGAACTGTTTGAAATTAAACTCAGCAAAGACAGAGGTCATTATATTTGGGAACAACTTGCACCTCTGGATACCGGACTGGTGGCCGGAAGAACTGGGTACTCTCCCATTACCTGTCAAGAAAGTTAAGAATTTAGGGGTCACTGTTGATGACAGACTCACATTTGGAGACCAGATAAGCAGGGTTGTCTCTGCAAGCTTTTATCTTCTCACAATTCTGAGAAAACGGAAGTTCCTTCTTCCGAAAGACAGCCTCAGGACAGCAGTCTCGGGGCAGATTATGTCCCGTTTGGATTACTGTAATGGTCTCTACCTGTATATCCAAAAGAAACACATGAACAGGCTCAAGATAGTGCAGAATGCGGCCTCTAGGCAGCTGACGGGTATGCCCAGGTTTTCTTCTGTAAAAAAAGGGTCTCAGACATCTCCACTGGCTCTCAGTAAGACAATGTGCGCAGTTTAAAGCCCTCTAGACTGTTTTTAAGGTCTTAAATGGTGCAGGCTCGACTATTTGAACCAAAGGTTCAATTGGTATATTCCTGGAAGTACTTTGCGTTTTATGGAAGCTAGACAAGTGATTGTTCCTCCAGTTAAAAAAGCTAGCTGGGGCGGCAGGAGTTTTATTACAAGTGCGGCAAAAAATTGGAACAATTTACTTTTTTACTTGAGAAATGCCACCAAACTCCTTACCTTTAGGAAAGGATTGAAAACCTGGTTGTTTCTGGAAAAGTCTCTTCCTATTACAAGAACCTACTAGGCAGTGCTTATGGCGAGGACACGTTAGGGTAACAGTCGCGCTCTAAAAATTCCAATAGCATAACATAACGCTCCTACATGCCCCGAAGACATCCTACAGAGCTCTCCTTTGCAAAGACCTATTTAGGTGCTCTGAGGAACATGACCTTTCCCTGTTTCAGCTGTAATATTGAAGGGTTTAGTATGGTCCACAAGGGAATCTGCGATTATTTCTAAAACCTCTGACAGTCCATCTGAATAATAATCAGGATGTAAAACACTGGGGTAACCTGAAAACATACAACAATTTAATTTCAAATATTTTATCTCGTCAGGTTCAACTTCATCTTTCTTTTCATATCACCCACAATTTAAGACTGTTAATAATGAATCTTCGAACCGGTAACATGTCTATTAAATCATTGGCAGGGAGATAGGAGGGTCATTATCCTATCTCCCACACCTGTCAGACAGGAATCCAAAATCTGTTTCATGTGTTACATGTTTGCCCAGTTTTAAAGGATTCAAGGAAACAACACTTACATTAAATAATTATCCATTTTAACATTAAAATTCATAATGAATTGCTTCAACCCATTAACCCTCCAAGTGAGCAACTTTGTTTTAAGATGTTTAAATTTTTAAGGAGTTTTTCATCAGTAGTGTAGAGGAATGTATGTGTTCAACTTTGATTGAGCCAACCCGTTCTGTAAATGGAATTTTAATATGTCCTTTTTCTTTTTGACTATTATGGTGCTACTGTGTTGTATTGTGATCTCAGCTGAGGCCTGAATCAATTTCAATAAACTTAAAACGTGTGTGGACCCTCAGACCTTCATAGTGTAGAGCTATGAACGTAATGCGGATTCCAAGAAATTTTTCAATAGCGTGCTCTCCACCATCAACCTAAAGACTTCAGGAACATTAGCTACAGAGTCAATGATGTTACAAATGAAGCGTGAGGTAAAGGTGCACAATGTGTGTGAGGCAGCAGGCAACAGAAGCACTGTAGGGGAAGTAAGGACCTCAGTTAAGGAGGAATTAATGAATTAGACAGGCAGGGACGCAAGACTCCCCTGCCCACCATTTCGACAGATAGAAGAGCGTGACCCTAAACTAGAATCAAGTGCCCCTAACCATGAGTCACCCTTTTGCCTGGTATCATGTGACAGTAGACACCCGCTACTGGTGTGGGCTCACTTTGGGGCATCCCGAGGACTGGCTATGCAGGTAAATAGCAACAAAATGGTGGAGCATCGCCTATGGACTCACATGAATTTGACTTTAGCTGCCCTGTCCTGTGACTCAAACGGGGACAGGGTGGCACTGCTTTCCAACCATATGAGACCTTTTGCGTCTGCATCATTATTTCTCCCAGTACTCTCCTGCATGAGCCAGCCAGGTCCCTATTCCACCATACTGCTCCTCCCTTCCCACATATGGTTTGATCCCCAGGCGAGGCACAGTAACGCAACACACATCAAGCACCTAAGTGGTAAGTGCTGCAAAACATTCCCTAAAGTGATTTATTGTTGATTTTATTTATTTTCCTTCCCTAGACTATGCCAGAAAGAATGAATGCGGTGGGTCAGCTGGAGCTCCTGTTCACCTATCTGTTTTACTGCACTGCCGATGCCCTGTGGTGAATGCTTTGACAAGCCTATCAATGTGGTAGATGTCTGCTGATACATTTGTGGGCAACCAGTGACTCACAAGTATGAATCAGGGGAGGTTCACACTCGCCTTGCATACTTGTACAAACGGTAAATGCTGACCCTTAAGTTCAGTATTTATATATTTGATATTTGCAGCACTTTAAAGAATGAGAAGAATTATGTATAAATAATGATGGCAGTTACCAATAATTATGGAAATAAAAAGAATAGTTGTAATTCCTACTAGGTACAACGACAAATGCGCATTTGTAAAGCAAAGAGGGCTGACACAGGCTGACAGCTTTTTGGCTTCATCAATGCTAGTTTTGGTAGGTCATATTTTTTGTTCTCAGAAAGCACCTGTTGCCATAGTAGTCACTGGCACCGAAGAGAAATACTTTGGGTGAAGATGTGCTCCTTGTAAATAGGCAGAATGCTGTAATTCACAGAGAAGTTAGCCAATGACTGAAGTTGGCTGATCCATTGCCTGGTGCTGTAAGCGGTAGTGGGCAGAAGAACAAAATGTAAATGATGCATTAACAAACCAATGGATTTTTCACCGCCCGGACTTCGAGGACTTGCACACGACGCGGAGATCTGCTCCATCCCGGACAACTGGGAACTATGGTGGACCGCTGTTTGCTCCCGCTTCGATGGAATCGAACTTTTGCCCTGGAGGGGTACCTTTGCATTGTCGAACTGCGAAACTGGGCTCCGGCTTGCCTTTGCTTGCCCTGTCGTTGTTGCTACAATTGACTGGCTTCATTGACTTTTCGTATTTCATTGGTATGGTAGCTCTCCCTAATCTACGTCAATGCCGTAACCCTGGTCAACATTGCGATTATTCTGTGCTGGGTGGTCCGTTCCATGTTATCCTTTATTGGGTTGGTTTCGTGGTTAGGAAGGGCTGGGGGTAAGTTGCGCAACACTGATAGACTGCTGGTTTACTTGTCCTTTGCACTGATGCTTGTATTTTCGACATTGTGAAACGTTTAAATTTCCCCCCCCTCCCGCGGGTTATTGCTGTACGTGAAGGTGTAGTACTGATTTGATAGTTATTCAATTGATGGTCCGGGGAGGGTCGTGGCCGAGTGTGTTTGTTCGTACCCTTTGGCTCCTCCCTCACACCTTATTTTTGTTTCATAATCCCTTTCCTTCTTCTTTTTGTCTCTTTATTCTACTTTCTTTCTCTACTATATTTCGGGTTTCGGATTAGGGCGACAGGCACGCTGTTTGGAGGGTAGGCCGTAGCCTTCTGCAGGGGTGCGGGGTGGGATGGGTGGGCGGGGTCTTTCAGATGTTTTCTTTTTTGGTTCTATTGCCCTTTTCTATCCCTTTATAGAGGTGCCGCTTCTGTCCTCGCTTCTCTGGCATAGTGGGTTGGGGTCTGTTGCTCTGCCACTTTTATCAGCTTCGGTGTTTCCGTCGCGACTGCCGTACCCTACTTCTCGCCAGCTCTCCACTTTCTTCTGTATTATTGGCCGCGGGACGCTTGGCCCGGGGTGGCGCCCATCTTGCACTATGGTGTTTCTCCTTTTATAAGTCTTTTTCTTTGTTTCTTCTTCTTCTCCTTACCCTGTTCCTGCCCTTATTGGTTTCCTCCCCTCAGTTTCCCCCCTGTTTTTTCCCCCTTTCCCTCCCCTCCCTTTCCCCCCCCCCTTTTCTCCCCAGGCTAGTATGGCGAGTAGGTTTAGATTGTGCAGTTTATCCGCTCCCCTTGCATTTGTTAGCGTGATATTGGGTGGGGGGCATGAGATGCTGGTAGTACTTGTCTGCTTCTCTAATATATTTTGCGCTTGTTATGTGCTACGATCGACTCGTGTCTTCACATCCTCCTCCCCCCCCCCCCCTCCTTCCATTTTGGCGTGGATATATTTCTGTTTATTGTTTTTCCCGTATTTTATAAGTCTGCCATGAGCCTTATCCCCTTATTATAAAATGGACCTCACTGCTCCTGATATTGGGCCGTTGAAGTCGCTTGTCCTTTCCTTAGTATTGTTTTGAATATGTTTGCCTGCCTGCCAGGTGACCTTGTATCGCTTATTTCGATTTTGTACATTTTTGACCTATGGCCGGCCAGATTGGTTGTGGGCCCATGACTGTATATCCTATTGATGCAAATAAAGGTTTTCAAAAAAAAAAACAATGGATGAAGAGGGCTGGCTAAAAGTCCTTACAAGTAAGGATGCTATACATTCAATGTCAGTAAAATTTAAAGGTATTGGCAAATCGCAGAACCAAAAAAACGTCTTAATAAGAAAAACCAAACATTAGGAGCAATCCAACTTTGTTTTATAACGGCTAACACCAAATATAAAAAATAAAATAATGCATCCTAAGCAGGACCTCAAGCAAACTAGCACAGAAAAAAACGACCACCACCTCAACATTTCAAGGATTAAGAATTTCACATTGTATTCCTGGTGCATAATGTTCTGCTGGAAGCAGTAGTTGGAAATCACTCAATGGAGTCAGTAAGTGAAAGCAAACCCCCACCTAGGTTTTGCTTCAATATCTCAATTAATATTTTACTGAAAAATGAAAATCTATTTCACAATTGGTTGTAAACATGATCATAATATTCATATACAAGGTACTGAATATTAGCCCTCACAACAATCAAAAACAGTTCCTAACTCTTAAGTCCCACACTTTAGCTTAACAGCATCCAACTTCCTTTTCTGACCAGACCAGGCAAACCCACAAGCGCCTGGCCGGGACCATAGCCAACAAAAGTGCCAGGTTCCACCCATATCCACCAGGCTCTCAGAAACTAACCAATAAAGCTGCCTAAAGATGTAATAAACTCTTTATAAATTAATGTTATTCTCACAAATACCCCATTAGTGATTGATGCCTCGAGAAATGCAGGTATGGCAGTGACTGGAGTTTCCACATCTGACCTCATATGTACCTAATTGAACATGTTTATGCTCTAAACAAGATCTAGATTTTTTGTTATTGTCTGTATTTTGGCTCTCAGACACATCAGGTCGTGGGGCTATTACTGCGGTGCCAAAGGACTACAATTTTTTTCCCCAAAATCATAAATTAAAGAACAGTGGACGAGGAGTTGCTGCAATTTTTTATTTAATATCTGGTTATTGAACAGAAGCAAACATGCTGCGATTTTTTAAGAGGACATCTCAGAAACCCGGTCGGACATTAATTTAGGTGACACAATAACCTCTTTTTTACCCTAAAGGCACCAATTACAATTTCTACATTTTACTTATTGTCGTATGATTTCCTGGGTAATTCCGGCAGTTTTTGAACTTGTTACCTAAATCCTCATGTGTTGTTAGACTATAAAGTGTAAGTAATTTTAATTAATTCAAATAGCTTTATTCTTCTTTAAGTTTAACCCAACAAATTCAGATTCCAACACTTGAAAAAGTCATAAGTTTGATCCGCTATAGACATCTGAAATCAATACTACTGATATTTTGGATGAACACTAGCCATGGTCCAATCAATTTGTTATAAGATGGAAATTAAATGAATAAGGTGTTTTGCCTTTACCTAACATCAGCTACAAAACAATAGACAACCTTAAAATCTGCCTTAGATAGCCACATACTCAATTAACATCTTTTTGTTCCTATTGATCAAATCGAAGAACATTGTGCTTTAAATTCTTGGATCAATAAATCCATGAATCACTTGATACCATTAATTAACTTGTCTTCTTTATTGTGTTCTAATACTTGCAAGAACTGAAAGATGCTAAAATTAAATTGTACCACTTTGCAAACAAATTGTGTACAGCTCTATAAGTGACAATTAAAATCATATAAAGAGCTAATTTTAGGAGCTTTTACTCTGATGAAGTAAACCGTAACAATGTTCAAAAATGTATCTTTTAGATCTTAAATGATGTAAGTGCCACTTCCAAGATGCAGTCTGGGGTATGCCCCTATCAAAAGTTATGTAATTGTCTTAAAAAGTACGTTGTTAAGAACATTCTACAGATCAGAAACAAGACTGACCTTAGTTCTTTTCGTCTTGCTTCTATTGACATCGAACCATGCTTGTTTGCACCTAAATATTTGCCTTTGAGATCAGAAGAGTAGTTGACTCAGCTAGTGCTGTCCATGAAACTAGCAACCTGCCCCCGCACCCTCGGATCTTCACCCACCCACAACCCATATTTCCTTCCTTCACTTTTAATGAATAATAATTATTAATAACCCCTTCTTCGGGGAATGAATTCCTTTTTAGGTACTTATTAAATTCCCCACTTTATTTAAAATAGCACCTGTCACAGGTATCCCAATAAACAGGAGCCATTTGCAGGCTTATAACTTCCTGGTGACCTTGCAGGCTGTATTAAAACCAGCTCATAGAATAGAATTTGTGCTCTCCGATATCCTTAAGACCCAGAACTGGATGCTGGTCAGATGAATATCTTGCTCATGGTAGCCCTGTCTGCAGCATCAAATACAGTAGACCATACCAAATTACTAGAACAAGCTGCCGCAGAAACCTTTAAAGGTTCAGTCCTGAATTCGTTACAATCCTTCCCATCAACCCACATTCAGGCTGTTCAATTTGACAACTTCACTGGCCAGCAACTGCCTTCTGTATGTGGTGTTCCACAGGGATCTTCCCTCTCCCCACATATTTTCAACATGCATGTTATGTTGATTTTGACACAATCCCACAGAATAGGGGCAAAAAAATGGCAGCCGTCTTTAGGATGTGTATCATTGCCCGGTTGAAGGCGCAAGCTGAAACGGGTTAGGCGTTCCATGTTGGGTGTTGCTATGAGAAATATTTATAAAATACTAGCTTACCCGTCCCGCGTTGCTGCGATCTCCGAAGAAAGGAAATTCAAGGAAACTTGTTATGATAACATTCAATTTACATTGGGTCATTTTTATTGAAACTTATTCATTTTAATATGGAAAACATTTCAAAGTGTTGTTTTAATTCTATTTATTTATTCAAGTGCTTGTGGATACACGATTTTTTGTTTTTCCGTCTTGTGCATACATCATTATTCAAAAGATTATGAGGGCCCTGGGGCTGGGGGGCCGATATTTTAAAATAATGTATGCCAGAAACCTTCGCAGGAGTGTACTCAACAACTTCCCAAAGTTTCATGGCGATCGGATAAATGGTGTAGTAAAGCATAAAGGACAAACAAATAGACAGACAGACAGACAGACATACTTTTGTTTTTATATATATAGATTAAAAAATAAACACCTACCAGAACTCGGATTTTGTGCAGCGCCTTATTTGGAGAAGCGGGAGAGTGGCTGGATTGTCGGACTAGTGATGGTTATTATGGAAATATATATATTATATATACATATGTATAGTAGCCGCCCCCCCTCCCTGAGCAGTTCTCAGTCCCAGGGACCTCAGCCTCCGGGGACCAATCTATTTATAAAGGGGTGGTGCGTGGCTCCCCCTTCCCTGAGGCGCACCTGGCCGTGGGGATCCACTCCCGGGACACAGCCGTTTCCCTGACCGGACCAGCGCAGGCAGGGAAACTTGTTTTTGCTCCAGCCTGCAGGATCATTTTTAAAACTCGTGCCAAACGGGTGCAAAAACAAAGTCTGCTGCCAGAGGGAGCGAGTTTTAAAAATTCTCCAGCTGGCTGGCTGGAAGACTTTAGATCTGTTTCCTGCAGGCAGGGAAACAGATCAACATATTGCTCCTGTGCTCAGCAAGCAGCATACATAGCTACTCCCTGCAGGCAGGAAAAATGCTGGCTCATCATATAATAAAAAAAAGAGGAGGGTTGGGTCAGCCCTCCTGCCATTGGTTTGTTCCGAATATCACGGATAATCTAGTTTCATTCAAGGCAGAATACAACATGAGGCACAGGGTCAGTCCCACTGAGTCACTAGTTCAGTTGCCTTGTGGGTGACAGCATTTTGTTGGCATGCCCTTAAGTATCAGGACTGATGGGATAGCTTGTAAGTTTTCTTCTTTTTATAGGTTCCTTTTCATTGTAATTTTGTTTAGCTTTTTAGATCATATATCAGCACCCCTAACAGTTCTAAATGTACACCTGCTTGCCAATCATTACATTGGCAATGCGCCGCATCCCACATGGCCACTGCTTCCAACCATAGAGGCCATCTTGGAACGAAACATGCTTCTATGCTTAATTTTAATTTTTAGAGAAAGCATACAGTCACCATTTTTAGGTGGAGGCATAGTTTCTTTTTTAAAACTTTTATTTCCATTCGTTTTGCATATACTTGTTGAATTTGTGGGTTTACTATGGATGGATGAGTTTCAAAGGGCATGTGTGATGAGTTACTGAACTCCTAAACTCACTATTGACCAAGGCGCCACTTTTAATTATAAACCAGACTTAATGGCATAGCCAATGCCGGTCTAAAATGCGCTACACCGCTCACAGAATGTACAGATGCTATAAACCTTGGCTCTTTATCCTACTAATGCAAACTATCAATCTCCACCTCAGGAACACCACACCCTAATTTGCTCACTATCTCGAAAACGTTTCTCTAGTAGAGCGCTATAAAAATGAATCACAGCTTTCATTTCAATGGCGACTTGAGACCGCGCCCTTCGCAGGTGCCCGTAATCTAACTGCCTTCCTGGTCAGAGAACAAAGGTGGCATTGCAGAAAACTTCGGATAGTGTGCGGAAAAATGAATGTATCCAAGGAATTGCCCTTCTTGGCTTCTGAACTTAACTGAAAGGTTTACCAACCTTTGAAAACACAATCCATCCTTAATGGATGGCTTGATTCAGATGCACGAGAACATAGTTGTTGTTCATCTGTAGGAACTAATCCTTGCTTTTACGCCACCAGTAGTGAATAAAAGTGTTTTTTTGTTCCTGCCAAACTAGTATTGTTTGTAGTACAGTGTGTAGCCAGTGGAGGGCTTTTGTGCGATCGATAGTGAAATGGAATTTTTAGTGTGCGGTGTACTGCTTGATTACCTTCACGGCCTTATTCAACAAGCATTGGCAAAACCAATAGGTCAAGACTATGCAAGGGCTAATGGCTTTTCCGATAAGTTTTAGCTATGTTGTACACCAGTTCAGCATGGATAAAAGTGCGTAAAGGAGAGTGGCGTGGAGTGTCAAAGTGGAGTGTCGTTGAGCAGAATTGAGTGGTATGGACTGGTAAATGTAAATGTATTTGAGCTTGTAAAGCGCACTGCTACCCGTCCATAGGTTTCCTGGCGCTGTATAACTCTGGGGAACCCGTCCTGGCTTTCCCTGTGGGATGGTCCCTGCTGGGAGTCCCCAAGGTGGAGCCAGGCATCCCCGGAATTGATGGGGCCGTTGTGGAGATTAGGCAAGCTAATGCCCAGCGTTGCCGAGTGGAACCCCTGATTAGAGTAAGCACCGAAGCGAGAATTATCGAGTCCGCTGACCCAGGTCCACGACCCTGCCGCGTCGGGAATTGAACCCTGGTCCCGGGCACACTTCTGCTCTCGGGTCTGCTGCCTCTAACCAGTGAGCCACACTACTCCATAGAGTGGAGTAGAGTTGAGTGGCATAGTGTTGTGGAATGTCGTGGATCGAGTAGAGTGCCATAGAGTGAAAGAGTGTACAGTGGAGTAGAGTGTCAATGAGTTGAGTGGAGAGCATGTTGAGTGGCAAAGAAGAGTGGCGTAGAGTGGAGTAGAGGAGAGTGGAGTGAAGTTGCTTGCAGGGTGTTGCTTAGAGGGGAGTAGATTTTCAAAGTGCAGTAGTTTATAGTGTAGTAGTGCAGTAGGGCGGAATGGCATAGAGTGGAGTAGAGTGCTGTAGAGCATTGTGGAGTGGCGCAGAGTGGACTAGTGGAGTGGAGTAATGTATCATAGTAAAGTGGCATGAAGTGGTGTAGAGGGAGTTGTAAAGAGCGTCATTGAGGGGAGTTGTGTTGTCGAGCAGAATACAGTGTTGTGTAGCGGCACAGAGTAGAGTGTCAGAGTGGAGTGCCAGAGTGTAGTATCATGGATTTGAGTGTCAGAGGGGAGTGGAGTAGAGTGGCCCAGAGTGAAGTACAGAGTAGACTGGTGTAGCATGCAGTGGCATAGAGTGCACCAGTTTTGACTAAAGTGATCTAGAGCGCATTGGCAAGGAGTGAAGTGACGCAGAGTAGAGTGGCGTAGTGTGCAGTTGTATAGAGTAGTGTAGAGTGGAGTGCCACAGCATAGAGCGCAGTAGAGTAAAGTGCAGTGTAGCAGAGTGGAATAGAGTGGCGTAGAGTGGCATAGAGTGAAGTGGTGCAGGTTATAGTGCAGAGGGAAAACATCCTTTACAACGCAACTTTTACCACGCAGTGCCTTTACGACGCAACTTTTACAACGCAAACCATTACAACGCATTGCGCTGGGGGGCGCTCTAGGATAGGGAATAAGTTTAATTTACTGTCCAACACCTTCCCTAGTGTCCACGGGGACTGGAGTTGGCATAGTAAATTAAACTATTCACTATCCAGCACCCCAAAGCGCTATGCGTTGTAAAGGGTCGCGTTGTAAAGGCATGAGATGTAAAAGCATGCGTTGTAATGTCATACATCCAGTGCAGAGGTGTAGAGTAGAATGGCAGAGAAGAGTGTTGAAAGTGCAGTGGTCCAGAATAGATTAGAGTGAATGGGGTGATGCAGAGTAGAGTGACGCAGAATGTAGTGGCATAAAGTGCATTTGCAAAGAGAGCAGTAGAGAGGAGTGGTGTAGAGATGAGTGGTGCAGAGTAGAGTGCCGTCTTGCAGAGTAGTGAGTCAGAGTGCAGTGGTGTGGTGTAAAGGCATAGGGTAGAGTGGGGTAGAGTGGTGCAGGGTGTTGTGCCACAGCGTAGAGTGGTACGAAGTAGAGTGAAGTGGCGCAGAATGCAGTTGTGAAAAGTAGAGTGGTGGAGAGTTCTGGGGTGGAGAGTGCAGTCTTGCAGAGTAGAGTGCAGTGGCATTGTGTAGAGAGCATTGGTGTAGAGTGCAGACAGCAATGCATCAAGTACGGTTGTGCAGTGCAGAATAGAGTGGCGGAGAGTGCAGTGATGTAGAGTGCAATGGTGTAGAGTGGCGTAGCCTGCAGTGGCATAGAGTGCAGTGGTGCTGAGTAGTTGGCGTAGAGTGCACTGGATTTCAGTAAAGTGGTGTAACTTCATTGGCAGAGTGCAATAGTTTAGAGTAGAGGGGCGTAGAGCACAGTGGTGTGGTGTATAATGATGCAGCCATGGAAGTGATGAACTCAAGCTGGACAGCCAAAAAACAAATAAAGCCAGCAAATTGAAAGCAAGAAAATGTCAGTTACAAATCACAAAGCCAAAAGTTAACCAATGAGGCTTTCTGAATGTCCCCATTATGTCGTTAGCAAACCTGCTGTGCTATCGGGTAAAAGGTAAACAGAACTTAGCAATGACTAACGAAGCCAATTTTATGTTGCACTTCTCAACGGATCAGGTTATAAAGAATCTGTGAAATCACAGTTTATGCACAATTTTGCTTCCCAGAAATGATTTCCCAGGTGAGTTCACCAGGACATTGGTATCATCAACGTCATTCAGTACAAGCTATATACTGCCTCCCGGGAAGATAAAGGAAAAATCCAGTTCCAAAATGGAAGCGTAAGTGGTATAAAGTGCTTCGCATGTCAAGCAAAGCACCTCAGATTTAATCCGTTCTTGTACAGGAAGCCAGGGCAGGGCTAACGTTGGAGGGACCTTACCTGGTGAATCTCTCACAGCATTTTTATTTGATTCAGGATTCAGACTTAAAACCACAAATGGTGTCTAAATGAGTAATCTGGCACTGATCTTCAGGGCCCAATACGATAGTTCACAAGCACTCTGCTTCTCGCTAAGAAGACGCAGACATCAAGCCTTGTTCTTCTCTAACCCACTTGGCTATGTATCCCTTTCTCCAATTCTTCATTATGCCGAAATATGGAAAACTATAGTTACATTTTAAGAACTGTAATTTGAATGCTTCTTCTTTTGGATGTTATGCGAATGTCATAATTAAATGATTTTGCACGAGAGGACACAGATCCGCATGAGCTGACATGTGTGAAATTGACATTAAGCATTGACATGGCTGACAATATCGAAGTGTTCACTCAATTCTCATACAGACGAGGACACTGGATTCAAATACACTGAAATAATACTCGGATTGCACAGTAAACACAACTCTCAATATAATGGAGAGGATGTGTGCTTCACCTGTTACTCAGAATTGGACCGTGATATGCCCTCATGTTACAAAAACACACAACAGTAGACTGATAGAGTAAGAAACGCAGATCCCAGTCCTCAATGAGGAGTAATGCCTATTTATCGCATTATTTTTCTTTCAGAGGGAGGTGTTGGCAGGGACAGTGAAAACAGCACTGATGATTAAATGGCAAAAGTGAAAAAGTCCCATTGAAAACAGATGGGGAACCACACCCATGTACGCATGCGATCATGGTCACTGGGATTTGAAGAAACGCCATATTCCATGCTATTAAACTCAGAACTTGTTCTGTGGGCGAGCCAGTCTTAGGCGTCATCACCCCGAGGACCGAACAAATTTTCATCAATAGCATCAAGCTCAACTGCAAATGAAGGCTATATTCTCCCTATCTGCTGATTTAGTAACCTGAAGAAGGGTTCCCAGTAATGAAACCTCAATATATGATTGCAACGCAACCCTTTAGAAATTCTAAAGCACGCACTCTATTGTGGGAAATCAAACGTACCATGATTCACATAATATTCTGCTCTAGAAGACCATTACTTAAGTGTATGTGTCTGTACAACCTCCCCATGCGGCACTAGGGGTCAAACTTCATTGCAGAATTCTGTATCTCTACACAAACTCTGTATATAAGGAAATTACTTGTTTATCCATGTAAAACCTACAGACGAAACCGCGCAATCCGTAACTCTTACAACACCATCATCTAGATGGCATTTCCATATGTTTCCTGCATGGGCAACATGTGTTACTCAAAAGGGACATGATCTGTGCCAACTCACTGCCCTCTTCTGAAGGGTGCCATTGTTTGTGGCTCCTGTAGTGAATTTCGATAAAGTTTAGATCATGAGAACAGGACAGGACAGCAAGACGCACATATACAACCTAAGGTTCTCCATTTTTTCTTTCAGACAAGAGACCGCAGAGTATGTTCACTTTTAATTTTCTGATGAGAGAAAAATAGAATTAGAGAAAGGCTCTCATTACAACAGTATATAAAATGTAGGACATGTCTATTTGTTCACCTCTCAAAGATTATGTATTTTATCAATAGTACTAAATTTAGGAGTCTCGTGTTCTGTTGGGTATCTCTCACTGGAGCAAATGACAAGGCTTTTACCCAATCACACGTTTTAAGGAGGCAATTGTGCAGCCGCACCTGGTGACCTGTTCCTCTTCTGTAGCCAATAAAGTCAGGTTATTCCAATAAAACATCAGGAGTATTAAAAGCTCTTTTTAGAAATGTGCAAAGAAACACTTATCGTAATATGGTCACCTGCGTAAAAGTCATAGAGGCGAGGTCTCTTTTCTATTTTGTATTGATTCTGTTTTAATCTATATCGCTTTTTAAGGTAAGAATGCCACAAGAGCCGTTTCCAAACTATTCTGGTCTCCACGTCTCACTCCTTCTACGCGTTTGAGCCACGACAATAATTATTCCCACAAAAAAGATTAAGTACCTGGCGGAAGGGCGTGGCAGGGTCACACTTCCCCATACCATAACATCTCAGGAAACATCTCTGACTTCAAAAAACATTCTCCATAAAGTCTCAGCTTCAACACTGTGCTCTTCTTCAACCCACACATCATGTCTCCACCATCTTAGACCATTCACAGTTTACAACATCCCCAATCGTTCGGACTCCGTGGACTAATGCATCCACTCCAGGGACCTGTGAGTGGCCTAATGCACTTCGGTCAAATCCTGGCGGGTATGTTCATCTTTCTGAGGTCGATAACATGAATACCCTTGAGTTGAGTAACACTAAACAATAAATAATTCAGGGCCTAGATGTTTTAAGAAGTAAAAGCGAGCTTTGCAAATGCATGTTTTATTACTCACCAATCTTCAAGTGTTGCCTCACAAGCGTAAATATTATAATTTCCAGGTCTCACCTGAAACAGCACATGCACTGCCACTTGTGAGACATTTTGTTAGCTTACAGTGGGCTTAGAGCTTTCCTCCTGCTTACCATTGGTTGGTTTCATTGTGGCTCATATTGGTTTGCTTCTGATCTGTTAACAAGTGCAGGCTTCACATCCTCTTCTTCTGTTTAACCCTCCCCTGGAGCATGGTTTAAGTACTTGTGTCCTATACTGCTTGATTTTTGTTGAAGCACTGTGACAGTGTATGTGTCTTCATGTTGTTTGCCCCCAGATGTGTAGTCTATGCAGACATCTCCCCTGTTGCGTCCTCCAATCCCACTCCTTGATGCACACTTCCTTCCCGTTGCTTGCGCCCTGCTATCCATGTTGTGGCTTAACCCCTCACGCCGTCTGTGAGTGTTGTTGCTTGCCCTCTCTCACTGTGTTGTTGCGTGCCCCCTTTCACTCCCTCCCACCCTCTGTTGTTGATCGTCCGCTCCGTGTTGTTACTTGCCTCCTCCCGCTGTCCGTGTTCCCCCTTTACCCATCCAGTATAAACAAATAAAAGCACTATGATGCGGCCCTAGCTGGCTCCATCATAGAGCTTTTTTTTTTGTCTTTCAGCTGTGCACCACTCTCCCTCGCGTTATCATTGCGTCCCCACCCTCCTTGTCATGGTTTGTCCCCACCCACCTGCCATAACAAAAAAAACAGCACTACGAGGCAGTCACCACTGCCCACATAACAGTGCTTTTGTCCCCACACCCTCCGTGTTGCATGCCCTCCCTCATCCTGAGATGCCTCCCGCCCTGCCATCCCACCAACAATCAAAATAAATTAATTAATTAAACGCTATATCACAGCTGGAGACTGAACCATGTAATCAGCAAGTGACCCAAGACAATGAAGGCACTACCCTTTAAAATAAACGTACTATTATTCTTTTTAGTTTAGTTTGAAATGCTTTATTTGATTTTGTTTTTAAAAATCATAAAAGCGTACAAAAAAAAGACAATCATTAAAAATAAATATGTACATTCAAGAATAAACATAACTTCAATTTCAAAAAAGACATAACCCCAACCTCGGAGTTCAATAGTGTAACATATTATTCAAGGGGTTTATCCCTATCTGGAGTAAAGATACACGGGTTTGTCCTTTATGGTAAGTAGACTCAAGAGTTGCGACAGTTGTACAATGGATCAAATCTGTTGGAAAAAGAAAAACTAATACCACTGGGTACCTGGACTTCCCCACCCAACGCGTGGTGGCAGGCTATTGTTGGTCCTAACCGGGGGATATTTGGCATACAGGGATAAAAATCAAATAGATCCCAAATATGTATTGGGCCATCCCCTTCTTGGGGCGGACAAGATCTTAAATAAGGTGCGATGTTCCGGTTCCTGAATCTAACCAGTACCAAGTCCCCTGAAATGTTTTTTGGTAGTGGGCCCAAACAGCCCACCCTTCTCACACTCAGGATTCCGCCGTCTTTATCCGGTGGTAGGGGTCTATTTCTTCCCATCCAGAATATAACTTTGTTCAATAGATCCTGCTGTCTTTCAGCTTTTCCCATCGCAAGTGCTGGTACTCCTGAGAGGACGGACACATATGGCGCAGCTTCTGGCGGGAGGTGTATGTGTGGTACTTTGCGTACTGTCTTGACCTCTGAGGGCCTTGGTATAACAGATTTGAAAGGAGCTTTGGGAATAGTTGAATCTGGGATTTTAGGGGATTGTAGGGTGACTTGCATGCTTTTGTGGATGGCAGTTGGCTTAGCTGTTGGAAAAGTGGTAGATGGCTGGGGTCGGTTCGATGTTGCTGAATTATCAATGGGTTTCAGGATAGCCGTGATTTTATTCTCTAGACCGAGAGCCTTTCTCCTATAGCGTTGATTTTTTCTGTTAGTGGGGAAATGATGGTTTTAACGAGCTGTTCGATCTGAGTCAATAGAAGGATCTGGGAATAGGATATTGATTCATCCAGTTTGACATCAGTCTCCATGATGATAGGGAGATTATGAACAGACCATGCGGGGCTTACAGATGGTTTATGGAATTTGGATTGAGTCCTTTTGGCATTGTCCTCATCATGCTTTCTTTTGACGGGTAATAGCCATGGAAGTACAGAGGCTTGTGTATTGACTTTGTTCGATAAAAGGGGGGATTCCTGTGTACTGCCTTTAGTATTTATAGTACCGGTGCCTTTGGCAAGAGAGGGTGCATCCAAACTGACATACTTTGTTTTGCATAGACTGTTTAGTTCATCCCACAGGGACAGGTTATGCTCTCTTGGGGAGTTTAATGGAGGAGATAGTGTACTAGATGGAGAGTAACAAGGACAGTTTATGTCTATCACTTGAACAGTAGGCAAAGAGCTTGTGGTAATCGTTTGGTGCATTTGCGCAGCTGAGCTTGTTCCCCCCGTGCAGGGCATAATCAGAGTGGAGATAGTGATATTACAGGAAAGAGTCAAAATAATGTGTGTACACTATACCTCCTTTAGCAGAAGTTACAAGGGGAGTGGCCCGTCCCGTCCTATTCGGTCCACTGAGGGCCACAGAGGGCCCACCCTTTGCCCGGGTTTAGCCCGGCATACGCCTGCGCGCGTCCCGCGACGCGGAGGGAGCGTCCTGCTCAAGTAGCGCCTCCGGGCGCGCTGTGGCCGGATGCAGGAAGTGGCCGCTAAGCTCCCTGGGAGCTGTAGTCTCCAGCCGCAGGATGGCGTGCAGTGGCGGCGAGACTTACAGCGTTAGGGCCCCAGGAGCGCGTCGGCGAGTGTCTTCCCCGCAGGTATGTCCGCCCCTCACTGGCCGGTGACTTCTCCCCCTCGCTCCACCGAGGGAGCGTCCTGCTCAAGTAGCGCCTCCGGGCGCGCTGTGGCCGGATGCAGGAAGTGGCCGCTAAGCTCCCTGGGAGCTGTAGTCTCCAGCCACAGGATGGCGTGCAGTGGCGGCGAGACTTACAGCGTTAGGGCCCCAGGAGCGCGTCGGCGAGCGTCTTCCCCGCAGGTATGTCCGCCCCTCACTGGCCGGTGACTTCTCCCCCTCGCTCCACCGAGGGAGCGTCCTGCTCAAGTAGCGCCTCCGGGCGCGCTGTGGCCGGATGCAGGAAGTGGCCGCTAAGCTCCCTGGGAGCTGTAGTCTCCAGCCGCAGGATGGCGTGCAGTGGCGGCGAGACTTACAGCGTTAGGGCCCCAGGAGCGCGTCGGCGAGCGTCTTCCCTGCAGGTATGTCCGCCCCTCACTGGCCGGTGACTTCTCCCCCTCGCTCCACCGAGGGAGCGTCCTGCTCAAGTAGCGCCTCCGGGCGCGCTGTGGCCGGATGCAGGAAGTGGCCGCTAAGCTCCCTGGGAGCTGTAGTCTCCAGCCGCAGGATGGCGTGCAGTGGCGGCGAGACTTACAGCGTTAGGGCCCCAGGAGCGCGTCGGCGAGCGTCTTCCCTGCAGGTATGTCCGCCCCTCACTGGCCGGTGACTTCTCCCCCTCGCTCCACCGAGGGAGCGTCCTGCTCAAGTAGCGCCTCCGGGCGCGCTGTGGCCGGATGCAGGAAGTGGCCGCTAAGCTCCCTGGGAGCTGTAGTCTCCAGCCGCAGGATGGCGTGCAGTGGCGGCGAGACTTACAGCGTTAGGGCCCCAGGAGCGCGTCGGCGAGCGTCTTCCCCGCAGGTATGTCCGCCCCTCACTGGCCGGTGACTTCTCCCCCTCGTACTATTATTCAAGATAAAATGATTAACTTCGGTTCTAACTTATGTTGTGGGTCCTCTTCAAAAACATGCTTTAAAGTTTTACCATATATTGTTCACAGACGGTGCTAATTAGCAAACAAACTTAGAGCAAATTCTAGGGCCCCGCCAACCTGGTAGCAAGCACGTGCTGCACCAGTAGGGGGCAGGGGTCCTGGGGCCAATGGGGCTGAAGCTAAGAGGGTACCACGAGGGGCTGCAGGACAAGACTTGCCTAACCCCTTCTTCGGTTACAGTCTAATGCCATGGCTCGAAGCAGTCCAAATCTGTGGAAACGTGCAACTGTCCAAGGTTTAAAAAACTTCTGAATGAAAGATGGAGCGTTTCTGCTACTCGCCTTTTCAGGTACACTTTTGTGACACAGTGATGGCCTGTCCCTAGTCATGGCTCGAGACATGCTTCAAGAATTCTGTAGACCAGATCAGGCCACTGGAGGTCTGCCGCTTGAGAGCCCCACTAAAGGTAGACTGTTTAGGCAGCTGACTGTAAACTGCTGCCAGACCTTCAATCCGGCCGGGGAGAACTGATGAAAGCATGAGCAATGCATGCATGCTTCGCAAGGACAGAAAATATTCATCTCAATAAAAAAAATCCAGAAATCCTAAGAAAATTGTATTTGACAGCAAAAATGGCTTCATCCTTTTTCCTGGCCAGCACTGCTTGGTCTATGAGCTCATTCGTGGTTGACTGCCTCGAGAAATAGACTGTCCTTTTTTGGCTGCTTGTCTCGTTTCCTGGACCCTATACACTGGATCGCAGCTGACTTCCACTGGCTTTCATGATCCATCATTTCAGTTGCTTCAAAGCAACTGATGCCCCTTCTTGAGTTTCTTTGCAGCAGCAATCTCAATTAAGGTCCAATGGATGGCCTCTTATCCCCTCTGAGCCTATGTGATACCCCTCTTACCTGTGAAGATTCTCTCTAACATTTCCCCAGAATAGGCCTAGCCCTCTGCCAATGCACCGAAAAAACATGACTTTGCGTCCATGCATTCTGCAACTCATTGGATTTCCTACACCACAAATCTCTTCAATACATGGGTTTTTCCAGTAGGGTTAAGTCATCTTCATCTCTAGTGTCCAATGAGTGTTCCCTGCGAGCCCAATGTGGTATCACCTTGTGCTGGCACTTCCACACTGGTACCTCGATATCCAACCTCCTTTGCCTACCAGGCAGAGCATGCACAGTCTGTTGCAAGGCATATTTCGACTTACCACAAACATTGACGGGCCTGAAGCCCGCCCACAGCTTACCATTTGTTGGCTTTCCTTGACACTCTTATTTGCCTTATTCATTCCCCAGCTTGTCAATCTGGTGTATGTCCCTCCCATGGGGCATTGACTCTTTACCATTACTTTAATTTCTTGAATCTCTGCTTCAATAACTTTCTTTTCAAAAACTACTTTTTTATTTTCAGTTCAGCACTCCGTGAGAACGCATGTGTTTTTGAACTACATTTTTTATGACACTTCACAGGGTATGAAACAAAAACGGTCTTTTGGGCTATAATTTTTTTGTTATGATTCTATATTGTTACAGTATTTTATTTTCGGCAAATGGGTCTGTGCTATGCCTTTGGAAGTGCGTAGCGTTACTCATTTTGATACTCCATGTCTCCTACGTTAAAGTATTAAAGCCAACCACAGTTGCCCTAAAGCTGTAAGTCACTTTCCATTGACTCCGAGGGACAAGGCCCTTCCCTTGAGGCACATAACACCTTCCCAGAGGTAGGGTGCGCTAGATGCCCCATCATACAGACCCCTTAGGATGTTTTAAGCCATACTTTTTTTGACAGACAGAACTGGTGTTTTCAAATGCCACTGTTTCCAGGCTCACAGTTAAGTGCTTGTTCTGGGGCACTTCTTCCCCACTCCTCAGGGACAATGCAATTTTCTGTTAACTGTGGTTGCACATCAGTCCATTACTAGGACACAGTTTAGCACCCGTTCATGAAGTACGCCCACTCTGTTGCTTAACTATCCGCCCTTCAGAATGGTGGACTGATGGTCTAAAGACCTTGTGATTTTTTTCTGCTTCCTTTGCCCTGCAATCTTTTTTTCCTTTGTACACATCCCCACTTCTTGGCTACATAAAACGTTGCTGCTCTGCTGCCCTCTGGAAATAAAGGCATGCCTTCTGTGTCAACACTCTAAATGAGCAGTCCAAGGCAAGTTCAATTTTCAGATGTGGACATATTTATGGGACATTTGCCAAATGTGATAAGAGTGGACATCAGAGCCCTATTTGGAATAACGGATTGGCACCAGAAGAAAAATGGTGGTCCCCGTAAGAAGCACGAGGAGTAAACACATTTAAATACAACAAAGGGGGTGGGATGTGGCTTCAACAAATGCGAAAGTAAAATGTATTTTATCGTACAAAGCAGTGTAATCTTCATATAAAAAGGTTACTGCATCATTTTTTTAGCACATGAGCATGCGCACACACAATTTATAGCCTAAAATGACAGCGGCTAGACAAATGTTAGCCTACACTTGCTAAGGCCGCAGAGCCATACTGCTTCAGGCCTCGGGTTATTTTCAGCCAGCCTGTTATGATGTCCGGTCTATCTTCCGACCAATTCTGCACCAAATGCCCCACTCCACCGACAACCTGCTATGTTACGTTGTCGCCCACCCTTCTCTCACCTCCTTTACATCACTTCATCTGAGCTCAAAGTTCCACAACTCTATTACCAAGCCTACTGGCATCCTGTCTGACCCCAACCTGCTGTGCTGCCCTTTCACAGTGCCTTAAAGACTTACACTAAACAGCAGTCAAGCTTACGAGTCGCCAGAGCTACACAGAATAAGAAAGCAATCCTGTAAAATAAAGTTTAGCAACCCAAACAAAAAGTGGAGACTTTGACTTATCATTACAACCTACACAATCTTCACTGCCTCTCCCCACTTGACTGACCTACTGCTTGTGGAGCAGCTGTAATCTGCCCAGGACTGAGAGTGAGGTGGGAAGGCAGAGAGGAGGGAAGCCTGCAAGGACTAGACAAGGAAGCGCAGATAAGAATTTCAAGGCAACAGGAACAGAGAAAGTCTTTTTATCGTCCAGATCTCACTTATTTGCATTTAAACAATGCTGCATCTGCTTCCCTCAGGCGCCAGCCCTCTTGAGATGATTCCTACTGCAACTTAGCAAACAATGGCCTTTATTTTAGAGCCCATTGCAAGAAGTATGTTGAAGGCATCCCACTTTGGCCAGGGTCACACAGATCAGTTCACCATCAACAAACCTCGCGCGTACAACACAAGCACCAATTGTGAAAAAGTCCCAGGGTGATAAAAATCTTCCCCATCCCATTTCCCTTTAATAAGCCATAGTTGGCAGTAATATACTTTATTTGCATATAATTCTGTACACAAACAGCACAAAAGAAAAGAATATTTAAGATCTGCTACATGTTACAAAAGAGTATACCTTTAATAATTATAAAAAACATTCAACAGCAATCGCGCTTTGATGTCGAACAACAACACAGTCTTGCTTAAAGAACAGCCTTAAGCAAAGTCCCCAGTAACAACCAGTGAAGAGATCATTATAGCAGAAATTATCCTAACTTACAAAATAAGGTAGAAACAGAATAAAGACCAACTTAGAAAATATATAAATAATACATTTTCTATAAAGTGCTTGGTATTACATTTCTGCCATTTCGAAGTGAGTGCTGTAAATAGGAAGTACTACTGTTACTCAAGTCACTGCTACTTATTTCTCCTCCTCAGAAGGATGAGACTAGAATTATAACTACTAATCGGTGGACCACTGCATTTGCTACAGGCGAGTGTCAACTCACTAAGTCACATTCCCCGCTTTATGAGCCATTTGCTTAAAACTCTATCAATTTTACAAGGGAGACAGTACTGGACCAACGTTATCTGCCGCTGACAATACCATCAAAGTCCATACATAAAGCAAGACCTGAACTATAGGAACCAAAGTAAAGCGTACTAAATATTTTTTTAGATTTTAATTGTGGAATTTAAAATTTTGAGCTACTGGATTTCAAATTTCAGCCTAAAGGAACCAACTCTTAAGGGAATCTCGCCTGTTCTATTTATTTCTTCTACAGCATGAAAACCTTGTTCATCAAGCCATTTGTAGCACACACCCTAAGGGCATCGACACTACTGTTACTTTTAGGTCTCACCAACCAGACAGTGCACATGCTCTGGTCGCCAAAGGTCTATTGTAGGATTACCAAGAAGTTAAAGTGAGCTTTCAGCCCACACACCCATTGCTTCCCGTTGTTTGGCTTTATAGTCAGTATCATTTGATTGCTCCTTATTCAATGGCTTGCCTTCCTCTTCTTGTCTTGCCCCTCCGCCAGAGGAAAGTCTCTTAACCATCATTTTGGCTGACTTGTATTGTTCCACTGCTCACTTTTAAGGAACAACTTTTTTCTTTTTGGTTGCACAGTCCATGACAGTGCATGTGTTTTGCAGCTCTCTGTCTAGTGTGCTTCTACCTGCCCCTGCGCTCTGTGTTGCTCCCTCTCTTATATGCTGCTCACCCTCGTGTGCTCCCCCACCCCAGTGTTGCTCTCTCACTTGTGCGTTTTTTCTTCCCTGTATTGCTCTCACTCTCATGTGCCTCTCTCTTGTCTAATTCCCCCGCCTGACTTTTCTAGTGGTTTGCTCTCGTGTGCTGCTTTTTGCCCTCCTTTCTCCACCCACTCCTCCTTTGCCCCCTTCCCACCCTAGTATTCCCGTTTTATTTTGTGCAAAAAAAAAGTATTAAAAAAAAAACGTTTTACAAGCATTCACCATCTTGGATTGGTAAATGAAAACAAGCATTGGCAAAGTCATTAGGTCTCACGTATGCAAGAGCTATTGACTTTGCCAATGCGTTTTAGCCATATTGTACATCAGTGTTGTTGCTGTTCAGCATGACTAAAAGTTAATGGCGTAGAGGAGAATGGATTGGAGTGTGGTAGAATGAAGCCAAAAGGCATACAGGAGAGTGGATTGCAATGTTGCAGAGTGGAGTAGAGTGTTAGAGTGGAGTAGAGTGTTAGAGTGGAGTAGAGTGTTAGAGTGGAGTAGAGTGTTAGAGTGGAGTAGAGTGTTAGAGTGGAGTACAGTGTTAGAGTGGAGTAGAGTGTTAGAGTGGAGTACAGTGTTAGAGTGGAGTACAGTGTTAGAGTGGAGTACAGTGTTAGAGTGGAGTAGTGTGTGTCGTAGAGTGGAGTAGTGTGTGTCGTAGAGTGGAGTAGTGTGTGTCGTAGAGTGGAGTAGTGTGTGTCGTAGAGTGGAGTAGTGTGTGTCGTAGAGTGGAGTAGTGTGTGTCAGAGTGGAGTAGTGTGTGTCATAGAGTGGAGTACTTTGTCATAGAGTGGAGTACTTTGTCATAGAGTGGAGTACTTTGTCATAGAGTGGAGTACTTTGTCATAGAGCGGCGCAGGTGTTCACAGGGCGGCGCAGGTGTTCACAGGGCGGCGCAGGTGTTCACAGGGCGGCGCAGGTGTTCACAGGGCGGCGCAGGTGTTCACAGGGCGGCGCAGGTGTTCACAGGGCGGCGCAGGTGTTCACAGGGCGGCTGTCATAGAGCGGTGAAGGTGTTCATAGAGTGGTGCAGGTGGTCACACAGTGGTGCAGGTGGTCACACCGTGGTGCAGGTGGTCACACCGTGGTGCAGGTGGTCACACCGTGGTGCAGGTGGTCACACCGTGGTGCAGGTGGTCACACCGTGGTGCAGGTGGTCACACCGTGGTGCAGGTGGTCACACCGTGGTTGGCATACAGTGGTGCAGGTGGTCACACAGTGGTGCAGGTGGCCACACAGTGGTGCAGGTGGTCACACAGTGGTGCAGGTGGCCACACAGCGGTGCAGGTGGCCACACAGTGGTGCAGGTGGCCACACAGCGGTGCAGGTGGCCACACAGCGGTGCAGGTGGCCACACAGTGGTGCAGGTGGCCACACAGTGGTGCAGGTGGTCATAGAGTGGTGCAGGTGGTCATAGAATGCTTGTCATACAGGGGTGCAGGTGTTCATACAGGCAAGCAAATAGAAAGTCAGGAAATGTGAGTTAAAAACCACAAAGTCAATGGTAAGCAATTGGCGAAATGCATTCTTATGTCAGCTTTCCGAATGTCCCCAAGATATCTTTAGCTAACCATAAAGCTGCGATGTCTCGTAGGCTTTGTACTAAAAAAGGAAAATGGTGCCTACGTCGTTCTGTAGGTGCTCATATGTGGGGTGATGCACGAGTGCACCTACAGAACGATATCATCAGCAACAGAAGTTGATTTATCAAGCCTTTTTTTCTTCTTTACATTTTGCCTAAGGTGTGCTGCAAAGTCAATAGTGAGCCCCACTGGCTTTACCAAGGCTTGTTTTATTATACCAATAGTGAATATAAGCTACCATCTTCTACTAGTGTAATTATTTAAAAAAAAGAAAAACTGCAGACTTTTGCTGCGAGCAAAGGTGAAGTAGCCGCATGAGGCAATGGACCTATCTGATGCCTGCCGTTGGATCATAAAGGTGCGTGTGACCGCCATCTAACACATTTTACAGGGCAGACAAACATACAGCCCTGGAGGCTTGACACTCCCACAAGAATGAGGCCAGAAATGTAAAATACCCCACACACTTTTGAACAAACGCCTAATGACTACGAATGAATGAAGAAAGAAAACCTGACTGTCTAGAATGGCTTCCTTGACCGTTAAATCTATCTGTATGCTTCCAACTTTCACCTTTCCCGTCTTGTACCATTTCATCCCACCATCCATTTGCTTACCATTAAAGCAATCCAATTACCAGTCAAAGCTTCTATGCAGACCATCCTGCCTCCATCCACCTCTCATCCTTCCTTCCGTCCATTTTTTGAGCCTTCCATCCAACAAGCATTCTATTCACACCCTGATCCATTCGCCCTTTCACTCATCTTTTCACCCACCCTTGCATCCACCCTTTCACTCATTCTTTCAACAGTTGAATCTGGCCCCCTTCCACCCATCCGTCCTTCCACCTTTAGATCCATCAACTCATACACCCTTTTTTCATTTGTGCTTTTTACCCTTTATTCAACTTTCCTTCTTTCCATATTTCCTTAATTTCCCTCACTATTTCTTTCATTCATGCTTTTTACCTACCTCCCCAATCCTCCTCTCAGTTCCTAGCTACCAATCATACTTTCTTTCCTCATAATATTTTTCATTTCTAACAGTTCTCTCTCCCTCCCTTTTGATGCTCACTCCATCCTTTTTCCTTGGTTCCATCATTTGTCTCCTTCACTGAGCTTGCTTTAGTTAGCATTCCCTGGCTTCCACACCTCTGTCCTGCCATTAGAGCATTTTAATGAGCTTTTTGCCTGCATAAAGAAGATGCCAGTATAAACCTTACCAGTTCCAGGGGCAACCCCGACTTTAGCTGCCAAAGCAGGGGTGCTCAAGATGCCACTGCTCTCCCAGGTGCCACCACATTTGTGACATGCTGAAGCATCGGCTGTAAAGGTAGTTCCACACCTTCAGGCTTCAGCTTTGTGGTGCCCAGGGATACCCATCTATCAGGCTGTCCTTTCACTCCCTCCCATCTTGTCAAAAGGTGGGGTAAGGACAGAAGCCGCGCTAACCTTGCTCGGCCCCAAGACATGTTGGGAGATGGTGGAGCTGAAAGGTGCAACCTGAGCATTGTACAGGCATAGTGTATGCACTGCACAAGATCCAGCCTTCAGTTTCCGGTTACAGAGATTGAGGAAGGAGGGAGCTGTCTGCCTGCCTCGAGGGTCTATCCAGCACTGGTAGCCAGGGAGGTGATTCGGACAGGCACAGGCTGCTGAGGGGGAAGTAAAAAAAAAAATACTGTGTGCTTGCAGGTGTGTATGTGAGTGGAAATGAATGAATGAATGAGTGACAGGGTTTGAGTGGTAATAAGAGAGAACGAGGGTGAATGAGTGTCAGAGCAAGAATGAGTGAGAGTAATATTGAGTGTGTGAAAGATTCGATGTGAGAGATTGTGATTGAGAATGTATGTTTGTTACTCATTCAAGCACACTTTCATGCACTCATTGTGCCGCTGTTCCTGGCACCAAGGGTGTTAAAGTTGATAAAATATCTGCTTATCCAAGAGACGGGATGCTTCCGAAAGTACCTACCCGTCATGTAAAAATATCCGCTTGTCCCTTATGGAGCTATGCAGTGAGGTGCCAAATTATGCCAATGTTCACACTACATTGGATCTCTGAAAATAGCCTCTCTGATTATACAGCAGCTCACGTTATATCAACTATAAGATTCTAGCAGGGCTCTGATTGTGCCACCTTTTGCTACATCTGTATACAGTGAAATGAAGTACACGGGAATCGGTAGTTACAGGGATGGAATATCCTGCGAGTCTGACAAGTCCACAAATGTGCATGTTTCAGGATTTTCATCAACTCTTTTCCAATTTATCCCCTCACTAGAAAGGTTGAAAAAGTACTATTGAAAATGTAATTTCCAATCAATCAGCAGATTTTCACGAGCAATTATACAAATATATATATTTGCTCATGTGAAACTGAAACTCCTAAAAGTTTGCTAAGAAACGGTTTCAAGCCCTACTTCTGTAAGCTCTTGTGAACTGCCTAAAGTCGTACATCTTCATTGCAAGGCGCTGTGGGTGCATTTATGTCACTGGGCTCCTAATGTATTTTCATGTTGCTTATAATGTTGACCATAGCGGTTGACACTGATTCTCCTTAATTCATCTTATTATTTTATTTTTTTTAAACAACCAAACATGTGTTACTAAATAGTGCCTCAGGCAAATTGTATCTAAAATTGCTGATTTGTTTACCACATTTGTTTTAAGTTTTAATTTTTAATTTTTTTGTATATATTTTGTTTTGAAAGTAAACAATCACGAATTTTGTTTTCAGGCTTCTTCTGTGAGCTCCCGGGCCAGGGATCGCCTTTTTGGCAAATATCCCTGAAAGTGGCCCATCTCGTTTCCAACACACCCAGGGATTTGGCGGCTGCAGCACTGAGATTCCCCAGTGCCACCTGGCTGCCGTCCCCGCCGGTAATGAAGAGGAACCGCAGATGGCATCGGCAGAGCTACGCCACCCACCATCACTGCTGCCAAGGCTGATCCACTGCCCGCAGCTGCCGGCACCTCCCCACACTACACACGGTGAGCGCGTATGCTCTCGGAGACCCCCAGCACTTCAGCAAGCCTCGTCTAGCCACTCGCGGTGCGGGAGATCGGAGAGGAGTTGGCGGCTGGCGATGTGCTTCTTGAGGGGTGAGCGCAGCGCTGGATGCATGGGGTCTCCACTGTCTGCTTTCACGCACCGCGGGATGGTAGACGGTGAGCGGGGGATTGCTAATCACCCTGGTGTTGCCCCAGATGTTCTGGTATTGATGGTGGGGTGCTCTGATGACCTGTCCCCCCACCGGCTTTAAACTCTCCAGGTCAGATGAGCGCTTGCTGAGCACAAGATGGCAGAGTGCTCCTCGGTGCTGTGACTGCGTCCCCCCCTCCGACCCCACTTCATGGAACTCTGCTCTCATGGTTTTTGGGTCCTGACCTGGGTGCATCTTGCCATTTTGAGATGGTTTCCATCGATGCCCACGACCTGGGTCAGCCCTTTTGTGGATTCTTGTCCTTTCCTTTAGTCCATTGGATTCCATCCTGCCGACCTTCAGACATTTCTCTTTTGCTGGACTGCCTTAGCTCTTTCTCCCCCTCAGGTCCCCCTCTCTCCTCTCACCAATCTCAGCCTCCGACTCTTATCTCCCACCTACCGCTCTCTACCACCTTTTTTTTATTTATCCGTTATCTCTGTAATTTTTTTTTTTTTTGGTAAAACAATTTTTATTGCAGAATCAACAATGAGCATTCGTTTAAACAGTCCCGCCCATCTGCACTTATCATCAGATGCCAGTCATGAACAGCATTGCACACAGCCTCGTGTCCCACATCCCGGAGGCAGGGCGGCAACTACCAGACATCTACATAAAGATCAAGCGGCAATACCATAGCAACGATAATCATTCGACAACAACATAGTCAGGTTGTGTGTAAAATATCCGCTTTTCTCCCCTACCTACCCAACCCCGAACCCCAACAGATAACTCGCCCTCCCCGGCAACAAGAAGGGCAGCGAACAGGTCCCCAATCTTCCTCCCCACCTAGCAGGACCTCGCCAGCGAGCCCCTCCTCTCCGTTATCTCTGTAATTATGTGATATATACTTGTCCAAGCCTAATCACTAGTAAAATGTAATCCTGAGCAAATCTACTATTTGTATATATATGTATATAGAGATAACTAACCACTAGTATATGTAGTAGACCCTTGTACTCACTACCATTCCTATGTGATTCTTAGAGTTTATCCATTTGTATCTCTTCCTTGAGTGACTTTACAACTTGTACATTTGCAATTTTCTCTGTTTGTATCTCTTCTTTGTGTGACTTTATAACTTGTACATTTGCAATTTTTTTCTGTTGTATCTTTTATGCAACTCATGTAATCCTAAATCCTTATGTATCGCAACAGGTTCTTTTGTAAAGCGCTCTGACACCTTCGGGTAATGTTCGCGATATATAAAAGCGCATTAAATTAAAAATTAAATTAAAAAATACCCTTAATTAGGTACATTTAGCAAACATGCACAAGTTTTTATACTGGAACCATTGTGAGTAATGGAAGGTGAGCTTGTAGCTCAAAGCACTTCACTAGTGTGTTCAAGCTAATAGTAAATGGTTTGCATTAATTATTCATATACACTAGTCTGAACAACTTAAACATATGGACACAGATATTCCTTAGTTGCAGCTAGTTCCCTTTCACACATCCAAGCTTTTGTACATGTAAGATGGAAACCAAAGGGTTTGTGCTTCATGGGGTTGGGCCTTTTAACCTAGTGGACATAATAAACAGAAAAATGTGTTATTTCTGATCCCAAACATAACGCCCAGGGTGTCGGGCAGTAGAAATTCAACACCCTGTGACATACTGGAGATCATTTTTAGCTTACAGAAAAACCCATGACACCATACCGCTGCTAGCACAATGGAGATAAATGTCGGAATAATGGACCCCTTGGCAAAATACTAGAATTGGAATACTAGAGGCAATTCTTGGCATACAGAACACCCATGGCGAAGAGCTGGGCCTGGAATATTGGACATAATTCTTGCCATATGGGGAACTCCCAACAAAATGGAGGTGGTGGCATATTGGGAGAAATGATTGCCCTATGGAGCACCTAGGGCAAAGTGATGGCACTGGCTTATAGGAGGTAATCATTGGCATAAAGGACATCTATTGCAAAAGGCTGGCACACTGAAGGTAATCCTGGACATGTGAAACACCACTGGCAAAAGCTTGTGCTGGCATACTGGAGATGGCATTAGGGGGGACAACCATGTCCCATGGGAGGTGGGGCAGGCAAACATGACACCATAGACGCAATAACATATAGAGGCACCTGCTGCACATTATGAAAAAAAGTCACTCCTATGAAGCACCAGGCTACATTGACTTGGCACATTATGAAGCGCATTTGCACACTTTTATTTGGCCAGGGAGACGGACATCAGACACAAATATATCTCTGAAAAAGCGTTAGTCATGTGTAATGCCAGTTTAAACTGACTTAGTAATAGCAGGACCATTTTCGTTCCAACAGTACAGGCACCAAAATGAAAATAATATATTTCCCAACTAGTGAGAATGGATTTCCTCTAGCTCTCTCCTCTTCCCGCCATCTTTCTCCTGAGTCCAGTTTGCATCGCTGACTCTCCAGACGCTTCGGCTCCATTCTGCTTTCGACAGGTTTATGGCTTCTTTTTGTACAGAGAGCAGTTTAGCACTCCTGAAAAATGTATTTGGTCACAGTACATAATGTGGTCATTACTTCTCTGAAAACATGCAGCTCTCAAGCGTCCTGTGTATTTTAGTCACGCTCTTCAACGTGTGATTGTGAGCAAAATGGGCACGGGGGTGGGCACAGAAAGGGCGTGTGAAAAACGAAGAGAAGAGAGGCAGAATGACACTGCCAGAGATGGGGGAGGCAGAACGTGGCATTGCAAATGCAGGACCCCGCTGCTGGAAAGAGTGGGGGTCCGTGCCATAGGCACGAACCCCCAGGGGCAGGGGCAGCTCCTCCATGTGGGCGGAGGAGCGCTGCCCCACTGCTTTCTCGCAGTGCGAGAAGCAGTAACATAAAATGGTATTATAAATACCTTTTTATGTTTCTGATTCTCGCACTGCGAGAAAGCACAAGGTTTTGGTTGGGGGCGGGCGGGTGGTCCTACTCCAGGGAAGGAGCGTCTTGCCCACTGTCGTGGGCGCTGACTGTTTACGTACTCTGCCCTTTTATCAGTGTAGGCTGCATGCAGCCTACATGGAGAAAATGTTTATGTTTATGGGATTTGTAAAGCACGTGACTACCCTTGGGCATTTCAGCCTCCCCATAGACACCTGTGCGGTCGGCATCCCAGCCAATCACATTGTTGCCATTGCAGCGTTGTGATTAGCTTGGAGGAGAGTAGGGAGGTTGCCTGCTTCATGTGAGGAGTAGAGAGAGAGAGGGAGACGTGACGTGGGACCAGACCGGGCCAGCGAAGGTAAGTGAACTTATTTTTTTTTATTCAAAATTACAGCTCCCCACTTCCTCTCTGCACAACCTCCTGCCCGCGCGACCCCACACCTGCGAGTCATGCCGGCCGCGACTGAGACACAGCAAAAGCCAGCTGTGTGTGAGCCCCAACCTGTGGTCAAATGAGAACAAGGTGATCTTAACACGAGGGTTACTTGAGAGCCAATGCAGTAGTGACTTAACACTACTAAATTATACACTACAAGATTTCTAATGTGGAGGCCTCAAGATAGTGCCCAAATAATTTTCTTCCGTGACTACAGCACACTAAGAAAAGCATTACAAAGATCTACTTCAACTTAATAAACCATACCAAGACCACCATTTACGGAATAAACCACTTCAAAATGGAGTTCATCCTTACCGACCTGGTGTAAGGGTCACTTATGTTCTATCCCTCTGGTGCTATAGTTAAGGGATTATTTCTCAGCTACAGTGCCAATACAATACTTCTTTCATGTCTACACTCATCACTGGTTGGGTGCTGTGTGCTACCAGTCACAGCTGCACAACTGAACACTGAATGGCCCCAACAGGAGTACAATGATCACCAGGACCCGTAGCCTCTAACACGTCATATTTTTGGGTTGCACGGAAGCCACCAGTGAGTACATGCAGCCTCGCGGTTAAGATACCTATGCAGCATGAGGATGGAGGTCAGGGCTTACTCAAAGAATAAGTGGACTAAATAAAATGTCAAACATTTCTAATAAAATCGGACAACCATTAATTCACAATCGCACAGAGATCCTGAACTAAAGTAAAAAATAACTTCAATGAAACTTTTTTTTAACTATTTATTTGTACTAATTTATATAATCATAATATTAAATTTTTCACTATTTACATCACACACTTGCAAAAGAGTTTTAAAAACTGGATTTGATGAAAACATTGTATTAGGCCCCATAGCAGTTACCCATGTTTTAAACAGAAGGAGTGTTTGGTGTTAGAAACTACGTTACTGGTTGACTGGGGCGTGAGACATTGAATTTTAAAGTTTTTAGAGAATATAGCACCAAAAAGCATAAAGCCTCAACTGTGAATATCTGGTTACGCTAGACCAGGACAAAGTCACACGTTCTGGCCATCCACGATGGTGGGTGGGGCAGCTACCCAGTTAGGCCCACTGAACAGAGTACTTTAACTCCTGCTTTGTGGAGCGTTGCGTGGACCCTCATCGAAGATGTGTCATACAGTGGCTTCTGCCATTCGGTAATCAATTCAAGGCAAAGTTGTTGCCTCTGCTTAATGAACTGGCCAAGTAAGGGCATAAGGCTTTGCAAGACAAATTACAATGTTGTCTCCTCCATGTTCAATATTTAGGTCACAGCATCTTTAATGGGGAACTTGTCAGTTCTCTCATCAGATCGAAGCCATAAGTAAGTTATCACATCCACTTAAAATCTTCCACGTACACACTTTCTAGGAGATGGCAGGCTAGTGTAGACAATAAATATTAGGTTTTAATTTCCATTGTTAAACCTCCAAGATTATATTAAAAAGGGTAACGCAAAACCCTTTAAAATGAACTAAAGAAGCAGAGCGGGTATTTGTGAAAGGGAAGCATGCATTGTCTTCTGCCCCTGCCCTAGGATTACCCAACTACTTCAAGCCCTTTAGACTATATTGCATCAAAGAAATGGGTGTGCACTTGGATTACTAAACAAGATCATAGTGACCAAAAGAAAACAATTGCACAGTATTCGTCAGTCCTTGAGTCTGTGGCAGCTTGGCTCCTGCTTTTCTTGCAGTCCATCGCTGTAGCAACCCTCTTAGTAGAAGCATCTGAGAATATTGCCCTGGTCTCCACTCTCATAGAAGCGGCTCCCATTCCATAGCTGCATATTGCTCACTACGAGAACCTGACAATTGTGCACTCTTGAAATGAGATTGTGTTACTTACCCTGCATTGAACCTAGCCTCTCTGATGCCTTCTGCCCAAAATTGTGAACCCCAGGATTGTCTACTGAACATTTAGGTAAACCACAAATGATTTGTCTGATACCTCCATAACTAATAGCAAACTCCTTTTTACTATGTAGATGGATCCTGCCTTGGAAATGATGTTGGGAACCTTGTTTCTAGGTACACTGTATGTACCTTGTATGAAGCTGTATGAAGCTGTAGAAAGTCAACATTTGCCTAAGTACGTTCTGCTGAACATACTGTTCTCGCACATACTTTTATATTGGCTACACAAAAGATTGTTACTATAGTTACTGATTACAAGTAAGCCTTGGGCGTCGCCCATGACTTTGGGCTCTTGTATGTGCAAGATGGTTTCCTCTATCTGCACAAACACCTGGGCAGAATGGTGTTTTGTGAAAACTTGTTACACACACTTGTGTTGCCAAATAAAGCTGCTATTGGCAAATGTACTGCTCACTAATCTACTCAAGATGAAGTGAACCGAAGAAATGCTTTTGCAGGTGAAACAGTCTAGCTGTTCTATCTCCCAATACATAGATTACAATGTACATTATGCAAACGGAAACATTTCCTGTACCTACAATCAAGGATTTGGCTATGCTGCAGGACCAAGCATCTGACGCTGAGAAGCAAGCCTGGACCAAATAGAATTGTAACAAGCATTGGCATAGCCAATAGGTCTCGCTTTTGGGACCTTATAAGTATTTAGTTATGCAGCACAATATCCTTGGTGCAACAACATCAACTGGTGCATGGCTAAACACTTATAAGGTCCCTAAGGCGAGACCTATTGGCTATGTGAATGCTTGCTTCTTATGTAGCTTGAGTTAGGCTCCCATGCCATTCCAAACAGTGGCAGTGAACAAAGGGAACAACATCAGCGTACACTGGACAGGTGTTACACACCTAAACAGGAGTGAAACAGACAAGACAATTGGCACCAAATTCAGAACCTAAGATGGTGGAATTCACAAATGTCAACAGATACCCATTTGCTCACTTGAATGGTTGACGGGTTTGCCACGTTTCCTTCACCGCAGAGGCCATTGGGAAGCTCCAGACAGTGGAAAAGATTACCAAGATTATAATAAAGTATGTACCTCCAAAACAAGCAACAAAAATACAGCAAAATCAAACTCTGCACCTCTTGGTTAACTATTAAGTAACATCAGCAGAGTAAAACAGTGGCTGATGACTGACTGCTCGTTCAGAATGAAAGACTCCATGATAACAACATCAAAGTATTCTACACGTTTTGGTGAGACCACGAATGAAGAGTCAAAACCACTGATCAGATCATATTGTTATTTTAAGTTTGGATGATCATGATTACATTAAAAAAAAAAAAACTTTTTTACTTTCTCCAATTGCTTACTAGATGTACAAAGCAAGGACTGCAAAACTGCAATCAGGGTGATAAATCCAATGGAGTATAAAACGATTATGAACGTACTGATTAAATAGATGATACTTCAAATGTCTTATTTTGCTCGTGCTTACTTCCTTCAGGTTTAGTATCTGAACAACTGTAGCATTTTAGGAAGGTTAAAGACCCCTGGTTTGAAACTGTACAAAGTTGTTTGCTTGACACCACTAGCGCAAAATCCGTTCCCTAAAATAAGTATTTCACCGATCTTTGAAAATGGCAAAATAAGAAGCTTTTTCCTTCCTGTGAAAAACAAAGCTTCTTCTTCACTTTTCATGTGCACGCCTTGATCATGTTATCTTGTCAGGATACATCACTGGCCGAGAGGAAGCCAGATGGCGATTGCGCGCGTGCACGCACGTAATCGCAAGCGCTAGGCTAGCAAAAGCGGTGGTAGCACTTTGAAAATCCACTTACTAAATGTCTCGCCTGATACAGCGCATGCGCTGGCTCAAGCGAGACCTAAAAATGACCCCCGCGGAGTATGAAGGAACAGCACCAGGTGAGTGGTTGCGCCAAAATGACTGCTACCCAACCTTGCCAGGTTGTATCACAGACATGCCTATGTCTGACTAGACAGTATTTTTCCTATCAGGGCACCCTACTGGTTTGTGCTTGTAATTTCCTCAGCAACCCAACCAGATTGTCACTCGTGTCAATTGCCCAGTCTACAATATTGTGAAAGGGATAAAGACCATTCCCGATGCCTACTCTTCTTCTTGGGACCCTTAGTCATCTCCCTATCGCGCGCGCCCAGTCTTGCGGTGGACAGTTTCAGAGCCTGGATGCAGGAGCTGGCTACCTGGATGTCCACCAACTGCCTGAAGTTAAACGGCAGCAAGACTGAGGTACTTGTGGTGGGGGGAGGCCCGTCCGTTTGGTCATCGGCATGGTGGCCACCCTGTTTGGGGGATGCTCCCATACCCTGTCAGGAAGTGAAAAATCTGGGAGTATGGTTTGACGCATATCTGTCTTTTGGACCTCAGATAGGCCGTGTGGTGGGGGTCTGCTTCAGCGTCCTGAAAAGCTTGCGGAAAGTTTTAGATCTCCTCCCTACGACAGCCCGAATGACGCTGGTGCATGCCCTCGTCACATCGCGCCTGGATTATGGCAATCTGCCTTATCCGGGAGCCACTGGAAAGGCCATCAACCGCCTCCAGGTGCTGCAAAACGCAGCGGCCCGCCTGATCTTGAAGCTCCCTAAAAGATCGGCATCAAAGGCAGCTCTTCAGGCCCTTCACTGGCTCCCAGTAAAGAGCAGGGTTGAGTTTAATGCGCTCTGCACGTGCCACCGTATTTTGGGCGGTAAGGCACCTGCTCCGCTTCGGGGTCTGGTCACCCGGTACGCGCCTGCGCGCGCTCTGCGTTCATCCTGTGTAGGGCTACTGAAGGTCCCCAGGATAAAAAAGGCACGCATGGGGGGCAGGTCCTTTAGATACTTGGCCGCGAAAAGCTGGAATGCCCTACCATTGGACCTTCGCCTGGAGCCTTCTGAACTTGGCTTCAGGAAGAAGTTAAAGACTCACCTTTATACGCAGTAAGCCGGGTCGACTTTGCGGTTGCGACTCTGCTGATTCCACTCACCACAGCGCAGGGACACGCCGTTGCGCGTAACCAGGCGCTTTATAAATTTCCATTATTATTATTATTATTATAGTCCTGCTGCAGATGGGCGATATATTCAGATGCTTAAGTGTTGCTCCTATTCTTGTTCTCTAGTGATTGTTTGCATAGGTTCTGTAGGAGAGAAAACGTACTTGTGTATAGGTGCTGGTGCACTTACAGTAGCTAAGAATTTGCTCAGGGATTTCATACCCAGATTTGGGATGCAGTTATGGTTGTACAGTAATCAAGAAACTCACTGTGTCCCTTGTGTGGTGCAGAAGGAATGTAAGGATTTGGGAATAAAACAACATTTTCATTGTGCTTACCACCATGAGTTAGGAGGCAAGGTTGAGTTTTCCAATGAACACTTAAGAATAAATTGGTCAATATTGGTGCTGAAACCAAACTTAAGTGGCCAGACACTAGCCCTGGCACTATGGTCAGTACGAGCCAACCCTTCTAAGAAACCTAAACTCAAGCCATATGAGATTATTTTGGGTTGATTCATGTAACTCCCTTCAAACTCTCTAGAATCTCAGATGCCATGAATCTGCATCTGAATTAAAATTTTACAATACTGCAGACAACCGATTTGCTGTCTCTGCAGTTCCCGTTATAGGGCCTATGTTGCCCTGTCACGCCTGTCTGTTCGACTGAAACCTGTCACCACCTGCAGTATGATGATTGGATCAATGTCTGGTTCCACAAATGAAAGCCTGCTCTACAGCCCAGATGGAAGAGTCCCTACCAGATCCTGATAACCATAAACACTGCTGTGGAGTGCAGAGGGATTCCTGCCTAGATTCCCCTTGTAGGAAAACCACAAAGGCTTAGGATGGTGGCTCCTCTGCACCTGCTGTGCACACTGTTCCTTCCCTACCTTACGCTCCTGGCCCTGCTCCACTGAATTAACATGCACCAAGACTGCTGGGAGGGGTTCCCGCTTCTGCATCTCTGCAGCTGCAATCACCTCAAGATGCAGCCTCTCCTTCTCACAGGTACCAGTTCCGTCCGCTGTAGCTGGCAGGCATCTCACCATTGGATCCTGTGGTGAGTCTGGCCAGCTATTTTTCCAACAACTCTTGTTGACTGCGGTGTGGTATTACAGTAAAATCAAGAGTGGTGGCTGCCCTGAGAAAAAATCACATAGGGTATGTTGCTTATCTATGTAACCAATGCTCCATTTACTGGGAGAATGTTCTCGTGCACTTGTGGGAAATGTACCGCTTAACCCACTCTTCTTGCTATATTCGCACCCACCTGTCTATTGATGTCCAAAGAGGAGTGCCGTAGATCATGGTGCTGTTTGAAAAAGAGGACTAATGTGTTGAACTACACTTTCATGGATTCTTTCCTCAGAAGTGAGACAATGTCTACGACCCGCTTCAAATAATTACTGCTGAATTCCACTATCCAGATCAGAGTATCATACCTCGCACAGTTCATCTTGCTTACTTTGTCTAAGAACTGTACTGTGAACAAAGTAATGGAAACTTCTATGATATGACAAGGACAAAATGAGTGTCACTCCAATCTTCAAGCCTTGCCAGATTATAATACCCCACTATTTGTTAATTTTAAACTGCCCGGAGGTACACAGAATGCCAGAAGTATACTGGAAAAACAATGTAGAGCAGTGGTTCCCAAACTTTTGACTCCTGAGGACCCCCGAGGAGTCACCACTGGAAGCCGGGGACCCCCAAGCAATTTGTATGAGTTACATTTCAAACATTAAAACAGTAATTCGAAAAAAATACACACGTGTGCACACATAACAAATACTCAAAGTACTAAGGATTTTGGGGCCAGATGTACGACCATTTCATTTAGCGCCTCGCAATTGGCGACACAGTCGCTAAATGAAATGAAATGAAATGTACAACAGTGTGTTTAAAACTGTTTGGGATTCCCAATGGGGTCGCAAATTGCGAGGTTCATTAATATTAATGAGCCTCACGCAATTTGCGAGCCCTTTGGGAATGCCAGCCCTCCCAGTGATGGTGGTCTGTTGGGCTCTGCAGGCCACCATGTCTCGGACTGCTTTTAAATAAAGCAGTTTAAAAAAAAAAATGCAGCCTGTTTACCATGCATTTAAAAAAAAAAAGAAAATGAAACGTTCCCATTTGCGAATGCATTACCATCTACTTGAAGTAGGTGGTAATTGTGACTGTTTTGCGACCGCAAAACATTTGTACATGGTTTTGAGACTCGCTATTTGGAAGGGAATACCCCTTCCAAATAGCAAGTTGCAAAACCTATTTAGAGAATCGCAAACAAATTGCGACTCGCGAAATAGGCTATGTACATGGCCCAATAGGTTCTTGCATGCGCAAACGGGTTCACGAACCCGTTCGCGCATATAAAAACAGATCGTACATCTGGACCGTAGTATTTTATATTGAAGTAATAGCCCCTCTGTCACATGTATTTCATTTGTTTTGTAGCATCTCTCATACCATTGTAGGATGTTAGAGCACTTTACATTACACACATATAGAGACATTGAATCATACATGTAAATCAGTGTGTATATAAAATGTTTAAAGAGTGCTTGGTCTGGAAAAGCACAAACTCAGGATTCAGAGCATAACACAGTGGCTAGTATTCACTTTAACATTAAAAATGTATTTCCACCAATATATATATTTTTAGCAGCATCAGGATAATGAATAACTGGGACAAAATATAAGTTACTAACTGGTACCATGCAGTTTGCAAGCAGCTCTTTGATGACAGTTTATAGGTCCCTCTGCTATATTACGATTGTCACTTATGAAGTGCACAGTAATAAAGGAATCTCTGTGACAAAAGCAGTAACCACGAACCTAGGCACATAAAATGCTGCTTTTTAAGATGCATGTTACACGTTCTTTGCAGTAGGCACATTAACCCTCTGTGCTACATTAGTTAAATCAAAGCTGCCACTTAACAAAACTCTCCTCGCTCTCCAGCAGGTACATTAATCACTGGCATTCTCTTGACACTTTTATTGTTGCTGGAAAGCTGCTATATATACAAGAAATGTTTTTGTGCTTTTAAAACTGTTGCCTACGGACCCCCTGGGAACGTGTCACGGACCCCTGGGGGTCCGCGGACCACAGTTTGGGAAACACTGATGTAGAGCATACTACGTATATGGCAACTGAATGTATGCCTGGTCACCTACAGACTGGTCATATTCCTGTTCACCAGCTGATACAGTCCAGCTATTACCAATACCCATGAAGAAACAACCTGATATAGACATGCTAGAGATATGTGAGGCTGCTAGTTGTTTCTCCATCCTATTTCCCATTCCTGGGATGGTAATCAATAGCAGTGAAGTCAAGACTGTTGCTACAGCATTATAGGAAATGCGACAGCCATTGCCTTAGGACTCATCTCCAGTCAGCAACAAGCCCAAAGAAATGTGACCCTGCAAAACCATATGGCTCTGGATTTTGTCCCGACTGTTAAGTGTAGTGTGCACAACTGTAGGTACAGAATGCTGTTCCTACAGACTTAGTGTCTCCCATAGAGTTTGTGAACAGACAGATCATATTATAGCAAGTGTGAAGGAACTGGACAAGAATTACAGATTTAACATAAATGGAGAAAGTATATGGCCCTGGTGGAAGGGAATTTTTTGGTGGAAGGCATGCGATTATTTAAATAGCCCTTGCCATTGTATTCTTCTTATTCTCAATTGTTTCCATAAGAGTTTGTGTGTATGCTATTCATCATCTCACGAATAATAAAGGCTCAGACCCTTCCTTTCCACTCACTATTCCTGAAGGCAATGACAGTACAGGCAGTCATTTTGTATTTAATATTGAAAAATGCCAAAAATGAAGAAATTAACCAGGAATTTAGTAAAGTGATTTCAATAAATTTGATAGAAGTGTTGCATTATTGGGTGCAAAAGGGAGGAATTGAGAAATCCCATGTATTTCCTTTGAATGTATCAAATGTAGCCAAAGCCATTTTACTTAGCTGTTGCCATCTTCGTTGTCTAGGCTAAGCATAGGTCGCATTGCCTATGGATTATTAAACTGCACCCTCATACATGGCATCACCAAGCCAGGATTCTTAATTAGGTAACCTCAGCGTCTAGGAGTTAATTTCTTGTATCTTTATTCAAGATCTTCTGCACCCATATTATAAGAAGGCTGCATATCTTCACCATTATAAGAGTTTTAGTTCTGTATATTCTGTTTGATGTATGCAGGACGAAAAGGTCTAAAAACGTCCATGTAAAAAGTGAGAGGGATAGTGTTAGGTGCTCATTTCAAATGTGGGGAAACCCTTGCCACTTTGCTTTGCGAGATCGCATTTTGCTCATCTTAGTTCATTCAAAGTGATCAGATTTCAAGAAGGCATGCAAGCACTGATTTTCTTCAATGCCTCCAATTCGCCAAAAATGTTTCAAACTTCTACTTGCTAAAACAAATTTTTTTTTTGCAGATTTGATCTCGACTGCGAGTGTGAATATCCACACAGAAGGAACTCTACACCCAGTTATTCAGTAAGCCAGAACAGACCTTCTGCTGATTTTATTTCATAATGGAATATTTGATATCAGTCATGCGGACTCTATATATCAGACCACCTTCTTTCTCTTGGTGAGCAATATCAAGTGTTTTCATTACATGCAAATATGTATTATTGCTGCATGAGTTCAGTGGAGTAGAGCTGGAAGCGGACTAGTTAAAATCCGAGTCAGCTGGTAAGTGAAATGAACGAATGAATTATCTACTTGTTTTCTGCATTGCATGCCGATGCCCAACTTGTTTTACCTTTTTCTGCTGATACTGTAAAGGTAGGCCCCAGAGGGGAAAAAACGCAATAAATGGGAACATCTGCATTTAAATGCATTGCAGATAGGTCATGTTTATTTATTTTTTTTATAAACAAACATTATTGGATTTTCTTGCCAACACCATGCTCCAAGAGCCATTTTATACATGGACCGACGAGATATAATACTGGCATACGTATATGTTTTTTTTAGAACCACCACGAGCCAAGTATTACTTAGTCCACAATAGTTGTCACATGTGAGCCACCGGAACTCCAACACCTAAAGGAACGGTGACACACACCAGTTGCACGGTTTGCTGGGTTTCATGGTTTGTTGGATAACTATGAAAATGATGAATGTATAGAAATATATTCATGTGCTTCTAACTTGCAAACCCTCCTGCGCTACTCATCATGGGCGAAAGAGGTTTTAACTTTGTGAAACATTTATGTATGAGGTTTGTAAAAAGAAACTAGAACAGAATGCAAAGGACTGCTAGCCAGAGGCAAATGATTCTTTGTAAATTCAGAAAAGGTTCATTAAATCTTGGAAGTTAATCCTAAGGAAATCAAATTTCAAATCGCCCAAGCACAGTCGCGAGTTAAGTGTGGCATATTGCATCCACCTCCAGAGGTACAGAAGCCAGCTTTCTGCTTTTAGAATCCAGCAGATCTGGTGGATGGGCGGGCAAAGGGCTGTTGCAAGGATTTATAGTGCCCTAGGGGAAGCAACTATATGCAACCATGGCATGGAGGCCATCTGTGATGCGTATACAAGCAAGTGGCTGGGTGGCTCCCATCAGGTGGCACCTTAAGCAAAGCCCTAGGGAGAGAAACTATGTGCTGCCATGGCATGCAGGCCATAGGTGTGGCGTTTACCAGCACGTGGGTGACCCCAGTCTGGTGGCACCCAAAGTTGCGCCCTAGTGTGGCCAGCCGTCAGTCTGCAAATGTGGAATGGCCTTTCGCTGCCTCGGAACCCCAAGTGCAGCCTACACATACCCACTCCCCTTCCATTTAGTTACATACGGACTGCTAAGGTTGGGTGATTAACCGAGTAACACCAAACTAAGAGATACGAGTAACGTGAGAGTTCTGAATGCATTAAGCAGGAAACGTGGGGCGAGCGCAAACCAAACTACGTCTTTATGAAGTCCTTGTGCGCAAGTTAAATATTAACCACCTTCAAAGAATTCAGCAGATAAGCAAGATCTCTGCTTCCCACCACCTCCATCCAAGAAATGCCATCTCCAGATCTTAAGGAGGCTCAAGAGCCCAATTAATACAATTAATACATTCTTCAGGATCCCTTTTACATTGAACATTAAAAATTAACCAGAGGACTGTAATGTTTAACCAGGGCACATGTACTTTACACAGAGTGCGGAGCCCACAGACACAAACACTGAGTCATCACAAAGCCGGCCGAGGCGCAGATAAGGAGGAGCGCGCGGCGGGCGTGGCCTGTGGGACCCGGACATCCCGCTGCTGTCCGGCCGGTGAGAGGCATGGACGCAGCACGGACCGCCGAGCGGCCATCCAGCTGACGGGGATAGGAGAAGTGGGCGTGTCTAAGCTCTCAGAGCCCACAGGGTGAAAGGGAGGGGAGCAAGACCGGTCCCAAACATAGGGTGACTAGAGATTGAGAAGCAAAAACCGGGACAGGCCAGACAGAGGTAGGGCATAAAGGTTTTAGTCGTACTTCTATAACTGGCCTGTCCCGATTTTTGCTTAGCCTTGAGATATATATGTATATATGTAAAAAGTGAGAGGGGTAGTGTTAGGTGCTCATTTCAAATGAGGGGAAACCCTTGCCACTTTGCTTTGCGATATCGCATTTTGCTCATCTAAGTTCATTAAAAGTGATCAGATTTCAAGTGGGCAGGCAAGCACTTATTTTCTTCAATGCTTCCAACCCCCCCAAAAATAAATAAATAAATAAAATATATATATATACACACACACACATACACACATACATATATATACATACATACATACACACACACATGCATGTGTGTGTGTGTGTGTGTTTGTTATTTATTTCATAACATATGGTATGGCAGGATCTCCACCATGCCACCCTTGCTCTCTTCCCCAGTTTGTCTCTCCTCTCTCCTCTGCTGGGAGCATGCAGTGGGCCTCCACGTGTGCTGCCTCACAAAAACAGATGCATTTCTTTAAATATTTGCGACTGCATAGGCTCCTGTGAAAGGAGATCATATCTTTTTATTCTGCTTTGCAAAAAGACATGACCTTTGTCCCAAAATCCGGGAAAAGTATTTCAAATTAATAAAAGTGTGGGGACACTGGGAGTCTCCTCTGAAAACGGGCACTGTCCGGGGAAATCCGGGACGTCTGGTTACCCTACTCAGACACCTTGGGCTTAGGTCACTACTTGAGTACAATCTCTGAACAACCCGCAGTTACAACAGCCACTGCTTCCTGGTATCAACCTTCGAGATTCAAGGCGCCACGCCCTCTCCATTCATGCCACCCTTGAGCAGTCACTCAACGCCACACCCTGCTCTGGGAGAAAGGACAAGGCCCTGGGGCGAGGTTTTTAAACATTTCCAAAAGCATGACACTTACAATTCGGACTGACAAGTTATTTAATGCAAGCTTCATCCATTGGAGAGACAGCTCGAGGACAGCGAGTGAGCGCGCGGCATTCCTGCCCCTCGTCAGTCTTAGAGAAGCACAGCAGCAGCGCCAGACCGTGCACCCCAGACTGGAAAGCACTCTCTCCATATCCGGGGCGGGGGAGGAAGACCTCAACCCAGCACTGCCGACCTCTGCACGCCGGGGGCAGAAAACTGCACCATCGGAAACGCAGACACCGAAGGCGTGCAGGCGAACAATTTACAAAGCAAAAGACATACTAAAAAATACAAACAAATAATACGTCTAAAAGCAGGTCACCTGCATGCTAATAACTTGATGTCTATATGGTGCTTCACCACCACCACACGTGTCTAAGTGCTGCAAATAACACATAGCGCTCCAATACTCTCAATTAGCAGTGGCTGTTTTGTGGAAGTAAAACCAAAGCCTTGATGTCTCGTAATCTGGGGTGTAAAATCCTACTAAAGGACGACAGGGCGGGCGACGACCTCCCGTACTTCAATCTGCCTGGAGGCAGGTTCCATAGTCCCTGCTAAACGAGGACCACAAGGCAGAGGACACCAACATATCTGTCGTTCGAAAAGACTCGCCATTGATGGAGAGGTGACTTCCACGTCCATACACATTAGGTGCATGGATTTGAATGTACAACTACACAGTTTACTATTAATGAAGACACCGTCAAAAGAACTTCAAGTCTGACTAGACACAGTGCGTATTTATTCCGGCAAACTTTTGAAACAAACAAAGGCGCTGTACTTTACAAAAGTGAATATTTGTCATATGTTTGCAGTTTTCAAACCCACTGTTCTGCTAGCTCTTCTAAAATGTCCATCTCAGTCACTTGCAAGCGGGTCTGGTGCCCACAGCGCTGCTAGGACTCGTTGTTCCTCGCGGCTCTGTTAGCACCAGTCCAACGGTACTCTACTGAGCAGCGGGAACCACCCACAAGGGCAGGCGCTGAACTTATCCCACCCAGAGCAACCCGCATGCCACGCTCATGTTCTGGTAGCCTGCAAGGACACATGGATTGGTGAATGCTTGTCTATGCAGCCACATGAAGCGATACACCCATGTTATGACAGGCACACAAATGCATGCATGTATGTCTGCCAGTACAGGCACAGTAGCCGGTCCAATTACGCTACTGCAGGCACAGGAACAGAGCCAAGTCTCCTACAGACACAGGCATAGATACAAATCTGTTACACGAATTACTCCTTGTCTGCTATTGCAGGCCCACGGATGGATACCCATTGTTACAAGAAATGGCCACATGTCGGTTTTAGATGCACAAGAATGGATACATGCTTAACACGAGGGCAACAAATGTAATACAGACACAGGGAATCCCTGCACACAGTTTCATGAATGGGTCAAATTCCTTGTGCAGCCACAGAAAGAAATTCATTTCCATCACATAAAAGGATACACATGCACTGCTACCAGCACAGGAAATGACCATTTTATGCAGGGGAACGCCTGTTACAGCAATGGATACATGTCTCTAACATTAATGGGTGCACACCTCCTTTTCAAGGCATAGATATTGATACGTCTGCTACCAAAAGCATATGAACGTTAAACAGTTGCTAATACAGGCTCCGGATCACACACATTTCTGCATTTACAGATGCATGAGTTTATAGGTGACTGCTATTACGGGAGTAGAATGGTGCCTGTTATATGAAGGAGGCACACTGTCACTATAAGTACACTAATTAATGCATGTTTGTTCTTCCAGGAATGGCAATGAATACGGAGATGGTATTTCAAACCTACCATCTCAGCAAACCCTTACCCACTACGCCTCGAACATACTGAGTTGTCTTAACACTTAGAAGCAGCACCTCTTCGCGACCCACACTTCACTGGCTTACTGGTCCTACTCCTGTTGCAGAAGTACATTCTACCGCAGCAGCCTCAATGCAAGCAGCAACGCAGCCTGCTCCACTGCCTGTGAACCTGGAGATTACTACTCGCTTATTACAGGGAACGGATCTGACAAACTGCTGTATCCAATGATGTAAAGATGGAAGGGGATGCAATGTTTATGGTTAGTATAGATCATATACTAAGGGAAGGTCTTCCTTCGATTGATTGGACAACCACTTATGGGTGAAATATTAATTCTGCAGGCATACTGAATCAGTATCAACAATATGATCCATGTCACTCCTGTTGGATGACCGTCGTGGAAAATTGGGACAACCTGTAAATGTTTCATAGCAGTTACTATGTGTGCACCCCAGGCAAACCAAGCAGTGCGATCTATAAACCACCCGGCATTTTGGTGTAATTCGGCTTGGTGTCCCTCACTCACCAGGATCATGATAAAGGAGTCATTATCTACTGATATACAGATGGTGCTGCTATGTGATCTGTATGCACATAACTGTGCATGGAGACAGGCGCGCAACACCCATTGGACTCAAAGGGCTCTAGTTGCGCTTCTGCATGGAGATGCCACCATTCATGATGGGAAGAGTCTCAGCGTTTCTGCTGCATACACACTGGATGCCCTATAATCTTTTAGCCAGCAGCTTGACATCTATTTTAAAAAATACATATACAGCCGTGGCCGTATCAATTGATTTTAATGAGTACATGCCGCTTGTGGACTTGCGCTATGTGGAGTAAATGTTAAGCAGGCATATGCGGCTTTGAAGCAGAAACCAAAGCTCGACAAGATAGCCCTGTCGAAAATGAATCCTATCTGCGAGGGATGACAGCAGCAGGACCTCAAAGGATGTATACTGTGTGTGTCACAAGTCAGTGCTAGAACACGTGCAGAGGGGTCCAAATTGGTGGTAAAAGAAAGATAACTTTTTAACAAGTCCTTTATAACATAGAATGTCGAGGTGGTACGGATGAAAAAACGTTTTCAGAGCGTAAAAATCCACCTGTAATTTCCTTTTTCATTTTACACAGTGATTTTTGAGCCAATGGCAGAGAAATTTAGTCACATTTCCTTGAGCATCCATCTGCTGGAGTCTCTGTTACACAGCTACTTGTATCCTTAATTTCACTAAGTTCCCACAGTCAAATCACCAAGAAATCAAGGTAAACACGGTCTGTGATAATGAATGTGGAACTCAACGGGTCAAAGAGATATGCAATGGGAGGGATAGAAATGGAAAGGTGGGCTGAAGGGGAGCAGGCAGCGAAGAAAGAAGGCGTAACCTTAGCGGAGGTGTCCGACTATATGTGCAGCAGCGTCAATCACAGTAGATCATCTACACGCCTCTGTACACCTGATCCTCGACATCCCTCACCACAGCCACATCACACCCCACCCGAGAGACCTGCACTGGCTCCCCGTCAACAAGAGGATCACCTTCAAGCTCTTCGCCCACGCACACAGTCACTCCACAACACCAGACCAGCATACCTCAACAGACGACTCAGCTTCTACACCCCCAACCGCCAGCTCCGCTGACCTCGTCCTCGCCACAGTCCCCCGCATCTGAAGAGTGACCTCCGGCGGCAGATCATTCTCCCACCTCGCCGCCAAGACCTGGAACACCCTCCCCATCCAAGTGATCTCGTGACTTGGCCCTCTGTAGCGTGATACTATGCAACACTTTACAAAAATCTTGGAAAAGACATTTTCAAATCCATCAGCCAAGTGTTCAGTTTTACAACTTTACAAAGAGCACTGCAACTTTATTTTCACTGTGATGGGCACAGAAAAGCTCAAAAAGGACAGTCTCAGGAGAGGGGTGGTTTCTCCATCTGTACAAAGTATGACCGTGTTTTCGTTGGCTTGGGTCTGCCTGGGAGAGCCACAGGAGCGGGAACAGTGCAAACATAATCCAGGAAACAGTTATGACTAAAGCTGAGGAAGGATTCTTGTACAGCGAAGAAGTCTGCTTCGAGACTCATCTGTGCAGCACAGTTCTTGGCCCTCATAGTTATTACAACATTGGAATGTTGAGCGCTCCGTAGCTTATGTGCCATTTCGTTAGGTTCAGGGGCATGTTGTTTCTTCACACATTCCAGCTTACCTGTAGATCCACCAGTTACCCACTACACATCAAGCCTACATTCTCTACACACCTAGGATGTAGGATATCAAACTAAGAAAGTGTGCTGTCCGTGAACTCCTCCTTACCTTGCCAACAGTAGCATGTCACACCGTCGCGTGTGCCATTTAATCCTTCCATCTGGTTCACAATGACTGTTCTTAACAAAGGAAGAACCAAAACATGTGACTTCATCTGGAGTGCCCCAGTTCAACCTCTTCAGCTTACAAATGAGCAAAGTTATATTGAGAATTCCTGCACATAGTTCCAGTCTCAAGACACTATCTTCACTCTTCCACAAATGACTCACAAAATGTGAGTGTGTCTGCATGGAGCACCCTTCATTATCCAGTCTCGTTTCAAAGTAACTTACGTGCACATTCATACTCCAGAGCAGTCTGAGTGCCAAAGTACTTTTGTCAAAGTAAACGGTGTGAACCACGCGCGAGCAGCGGCATGCCAGGTCCTCCTATAAAGAGGGACTCCAGCATAAAGTGGCTCTGTAATGTGTTATGAATACAATCGGTGTATCAGCTATTAAGACACGAAACTCTGATAACTTTTCGCCACATACATGCTGGAAACCAGTTAGTAAAAGTGCAAAATATGCTCAACCACCACATCAGCTTCTCACAGGCACTGTACAGTTCATCCACTTGGCAAGGATGGGTCACCAAGACACTCAGCATCAGACTTAATAAGATATTGTAAATAAGGTATTGGTTGGCTTTGGTACCAGTAAATATTAAGCCACTTAAATGGAAAAAATGTGTTAAGCAGAAAATGCAAGATCTATTTTGGATAATATTAAAAAAAACACAAATTTGGACTATGAGTATATAAAACTCACGCTGATATTCCAACACTACAGACTCCAGTTACAACAAAGAGAAATAAAGTAAATGTTTCAGTTATGGCTTACAACGTCAGTATTTGTAGTTCAGCTAATTATTTTGGACTACCTAAAATCTCATGGTCTACAACTGTTAATATGCTGTTTTTCATAGACGCCTAACCAAATGAGAAGATTGACTGCTTCACGTAATTAGTAAACAACATTATGGAAGCACTGAGGGGGTTAAATGAACCAGCAAGAGTAAGGTTGGCTAGTATTGACCACTCTGGTCTTGAGTGGCCACTGGTCCCGTTGCTTCCAATCAGAGCAGCACTCCAGGCAGAAGAACGGCAGGAAACCAAAGGCTTCTCTTACCCCAGAGACTCGGGTGACTGGAAATGGGGCCGACACCTTAACAGTACTAGCCCCTACAACAGCATTTTTGGCTTCTCATCTAAATACTCATTGTCCACTTTAATGCTGCCTATTTATTGCCACATTCCTTTGTTTTGACCTTCAAATCTTACAGGGGAATTCACTAATGCGGTCTCTTTTTGCAAAGATGCTTGGAACAATTTTTTAGTTCTGTAACTAAAAGCACCATTCTGGCCAATTCATGCCTGGTAGAAAGCCTCGTAGAGTTCGTAACATACAATCACAATGTTACCACGTTAATTTCTACTCTATGGGTGATGAGAAAGAGCATTTCTTTTCTGCATGGCAGCGACAGACCGACTGAATGAGCCATCTACACCCAGTGAAGACTCCTGCCACCCATGAAAAAGTCAGTCTAGTCATCTATGCCTCACTGGCACTGGGGAAACAATTGGATAACCTCATATTAGAATCAACAAAAGTATTTCATTTTCTGTCCACCCTTTTACCTAGAAGGCACACCTAATTATTAAGACAACCATTTCTTCTGGAGATAAAGGTCCCATAATACTCATCTCTTTGAGAGGGATCAGGGTTTCAGCTGTTCCTAAACCAGCCAAACAATGTTGAAATTTAACTCCAACCATGTTTTAAAACAGTATTATGATGGCATTGACTATTTCCTTTAGACAGGAGTCAGAGTTGTTAACATACATCTGTAAATTTGCCCTCGAGAAGAGATATTTTCCTAAATAACGCTGTGTGTAGTCAATGACAATACAAATGAAACGCATGCATAAATGAATGAACTTCAAATATCTCAACAGTATGTACTACTAGTCTGCCTTGTTACACAGGTTCACACCGCAGTTAGCCCTGAATGCAACCGCGGTCTTTACACATGGCTGATTTTCTCCATTTAGCATGGTCATGTCTGTGTCTGAAGGCATTCTGGCAACAACAAGTGGAGATTGTAATGAATGAAATTACAAAATACCAAAACTGAATTTAACTCATTGAGGGTGCTTTTTGGTATACATTGCAAGGGTAGCCACCGCCACAAGAAGATTCATTACCCTGCCATTACTTGTAGTGAAAAGCAGGGTAACCACGAGCTGGTGAAGGGACCTCTGCCTATGACCGAGATTTGAAGGCAACTGGGGGTTGGGCCCGCTGGGAAAGAGGGTAGGTCGGGCCACTGATAAATACAGAAAAAATGGGGATTTTACCTATGCCTCTATTTTGAATAAACCAATGAATGCTGGATTGGGTAAACCAAAATTTATTAGTTTAACCAGACTTTCAAGTCTTTTGAATTCATTTAATTTTTAAGTCGATCAGTTGTTCTAATTTGGACACAACAAAGAACATTATCAACTTCACGAATTGCCATATACTCTACAATACATGAATATTCCACAAAAATACCAACATTAATACAGTGCAAAAAAATTTGACTACATAACTAATAATTACATGTATGTACAATTCCAATACCAGAGTGCTCTTGGAACACAGTGAAAAAAGATGGCGCTGTTAACTAATAGTACAGTCTTGATCCTGCCACACTTTTAGACAAAAGAACAGTTATCAAGTGTCTCGAACCAATGCAGCATATATCTGCTCATATGCAAATCTGAAGGTGTTTTGTTTTAATCACAATCAAATGAATGTAACAGAAATGAATAATGCCGACGCGTTTCAAGTCCCTTGGATGAATCAAAGGACTCTCATCAGGGCTGTCAAAGTCTGGTCCATGGAAGCTATTTCTAAAATAAAAAACATAAAAAACGTAATCTATCTTGTCCTACCGCCATTCAATATTTACAAAGGAATTTCTCACATTGGGAGGTGCAGCCTACCTGCTAAGTTCGAATTCCAGGGCTGCAATATACGTGTACTGTGGTCTGTGCCGTGGGTGCTCACTGGAACAAAGTGAGATTATTTGTATCAAAAATCTGTGTAGTATCAAATTCAGAATGAAGGGGCCACCTGGGCAGTGTTTTACCTTTCATGTGTTGGTTTTGACGTCACGTGTATGTCACTTCAACCGACAGGGGAATTCCTCACCCGGGTCACATATTCTACAATAATGTGAATAACAATAATCAGCCTTACATGGACTGCGAGTGCAATCCTTTAGTATTTAATAAGTGCTGCACTGACTTACTTTTGGTCCGCTCTGGGGCGGTTCGACCCCGCTCTGAGTAAGTTGATGTACTTGATTTCTGTGAAAATGCAAGTAAAACGGACACGTTTAGTCTGGGCGCGTGCTGGCGCCAGACGCAACCTCGATCTTATTATTTAAGCCTTCCCGAAGGGGCCTACCTTAACCCGTCTGGCACGGGGCTTCTGCCTGTCGCTGCCGGTGGTCTCAATGATTCAGAGTCTGAAAGAACAAGCGGAGCACGTGTAAAACGGGCCGCATTGTACTGAGTATGAAGCCAAATGTCACGCACTAATCTGCGCTGCACCGGGGCTTACCTTAATGTTTGTTTTAGATGAACGTCCACATCACCCGGGACAGTGCTGCTACAGACGCTTAGGGAGTCGCGCGGGTGTTTTGCAAGTCTTAAGGGCCGAGTCACATGATCATCATGTGACTAGGAGAGGTGTGTGCCCCAGCCTGGAGGTTTCTGGGAACAGTAGTTCAACATGGCTGTGGACACCTGCCTGTTGTTTACATTCTGTTTATTTCGCTCAAACAGTTGAGACCATTGTTCACACTATTGAACTTCATTATTAGATAGGCTTCTTTCTGGAGCAAGGCCGTTTCTACATTAGGATTATATTTAGAGTCAATCCAAAAAAGAATCGTCCACTTAAAATCATTTTCGGTGTGTTTACAGCTCACAAAATGTTCAACCATTGGCGCGGACAGCACTTTTTTCTTAATCCGTGACCGGTGCTGTGTGATTCTGACATTGGCTGCTTGAGTTGTTTTGCCTATATACACTTTGTCACAGACGCACACCACAGCATAGACCACGTTTTTAGTTCGACAATTTGTGAAGACATCATGTCTCCATGTCACATCATTATTGGAAAAAACATTTCCTTCAAGTGTTGACGCACAGGACACGCAATTGCCACATTTGCGGTGCCCGCAGATGGGTTTTAGATTCCATTGGGCAATGAGATCACTTTTTGGCTTCTGGATAAAACTGTCTGCCTTTACCAACTGTTGCCCTATGCTTTTATTTTTGCACATGGCGAAGATGGGTTTTTGAAGGGGAGGATCCAGCGTTTCCAGTAAATGCCAGTTATTTAAAATGATGCGCTTGAATTGGTTTGTGTGTTGGCCGTAGGTCGACACACAGACCAATCTCTCAAGCTCCTCCTTCTTCTTCACCTTAAGCAAAGAGTCCCTTGGGATGAAACTGACTCGTTTCTTCGTGTGTGAAAGCAGCTTTTTTGGGTACCCCCTATTTGCCATTTCTTTGCAAAATATGGAAGCATGTGTCTCAAAATCAGATGAGTTCGTGCAGTTACGTTTTATCCTTAGCATCTGCCCGTAGGGCAAGTTTTCTCTTAAGCTTTGTGGATGCGAGCTTTTGAAATGCAAGATTGTATTTCTATCCGTTGTTTTTTTGTGCATTGTTGTAAATAGCGATCCCTCGTTATTGCCTACTGTGACATCCAGAAAGGTCATTTTGTTGTGACTAGAATTTAATGTAAATTTAATGTCACTGTGGCGAGAGTTGAGCCAATCATAGAATTCATCCAGCTGGGTCTGACTCCCCTGCCACAGGAGCCAGACATCATCGATGTATCGTAGCCATTGATGTATGTTGTCCCTGAATGGATTGTTATTATATATGAACCGTTGTTCATATTGGTCCATATAAAGCACCGCCAGCTCCGGCGCATAGGGACAACCCATGGCTGTCCCCTTGATCTGGATGTAGAACTCGTTTTCGAACTTAAAATAGTTGCTCCGTAGCGTGATTTCTGCTAATGATAAGATGAATGACGTTGGTACCCTGTGTGGTCTTTCCCGCTGGTCTAAACAAATCTCAATCACTTCCAAAGCCTCATCTTGAGGGATTTGAGTGTATAACGAGGCCACGTCTAGTGTTACCATCAGTTGTGTATCTGCATCAAATGGGTTACCCTCAATTTTGGTGATGAAATCCATCGTGTCACGGAGATGTGACTTAACCTGCAGTATACACGGTTTCAGGAAGAAATCTATATACTTCGATACTGGCTCAAGTGCAGAGTCACAGCCCGAAACAATCGGGCGGCCCGGTGGTACCTGGGCATTTTTATGTATTTTGGGCAGGAAATACAATACCGGTGTTCGGGGTAATTTTTTGTTCAAGTATTCAAACTCTCTGGATCCCAAGTAGCCCTCATCAAGCCCTTGTTTAGACAGTCTCTGGATTTTATCTTGAATCGCGTGTACCGGGTCTTCCATGGATGGCCTGTACCACTCGCGATTATTCACATGTGCCTGGCCCTCTGTAAGGTACATAGAGCGTGGCCATAGCACAACCGCCCCACCCTTATCTGCCTGCTTGATTATAATCGAAGTGTCTGATTTCAAATCACTAATTGCTGTAGTCATTCCTTTACTGATGTTTTTTTTCAAAAATCTTTTCGTTTTTTCCAGTTTGGTCAGTGATGATAAGACCGTTTGCTCAAAAGCAACTATTTGTTTGGGGATATTTTGGGTGGGTGTAAACCTCGACTTGATTCTCAAGCCTGTGGTTTCTCTACTGGATGTCATTTCGGCAGAAGCGAAGAATGCCTTTAGTCGTATTTTCCGGCAAAAGTTCAATGCTTCCAATTTTAGTTTTGTGAAATCTGTTTTTTTGTTCGGGACGAACTTGAGGCCCAGGCCCAAGAGCATCTCCTCATCTTTTGTTAACTGTTTTTCAGAAAGATTGACTATGGTTGACACATTTAGTTGTTGTATGTCTTGTTGCGGGTGCGCATCTCCCATGGTTGTTTGAACCGGACGCGCGTTTGCCCGCCCCTGGCTAAAAAAGACGAAGAGGAAGAGGAAGCCGATGCGGCACCTCGTCGTTTTGAATTATTTTGCCTGGAGTCGTTAGAGGAATCAGATGATGTTGTGTCAGAAAAAGTAAGAAATCTATTCTTTGATCTCCCTTGATACGATGAAAGTGCTCCCCGTGACTCACCTGACGTATAAAAATCCTCTTTGAGAAAGGGATACACTTGTTCAAGTTTAAAGGCTTTAGAATCCCTGTCAAATTGGGTGGATTTAATAGTAAGAGTGTTATCCTTAAAGATCGCAATTTCTTTCTCAATCTTATCAAGCAATGCTTTAGCCTCAGTCACAGTTTGGGTATCATTAATGGCTTTAATCAATTCCTCGATCTCTGACTCTTCTTTACTGCAGATGCGTTGGGCTGTCTCAATGGTATGCACCATTAGGTCTCTGCTGCACTTTGTATTAATTTGACTAAACCCCTTCTTGTATTCTGTGTCTTCTATAAAGATGACCGGGATATTCTTCACCTGAAGGCCCCACGGTATCGTCCCTGCTTTAAGATGTTGTAACAAAAAATGGCCATGCAGTTCTGTGCGGATATGTTTTTTTTGGAGACGTATCAGTTTGTCAGCCTCATTTTGCTGTTTTGCTGAGGTACTGAGAGTAATTGAAGAAAATGGGGAGGACGCAATAAGGTTCTGTATATGGCTTTCCGTGAAGGACAGCGTATCTTTGTCTGCCATGCTATGCAGGAGGCAGATCTCCTGCCCAGGAATTAATCACTATCGCGATCTAAAGGAAAGACAAATAATTGTCAATCCCAACCCGCTCGGGTGTGCACCCGCTCAAGGAATGAAGGCAACTGGGGGTTGGGCCCGCTGGGAAAGAGGGTAGGTCGGGCCACTGATAAATACAGAAAAAATGGGGATTTTACCTATGCCTCTATTTTGAATAAACCAATGAATGCTGGATTGGGTAAACCAAAATTTATTAGTTTAACCAGACTTTCAAGTCTTTTGAATTCATTTAATTTTTAAGTCGATCAGTTGTTCTAATTTGGACACAACAAAGAACATTATCAACTTCACGAATTGCCATATACTCTACAATACATGAATATTCCACAAAAATACCAACATTAATACAGTGCAAAAAAATTTGACTACATAACTAATAATTACATGTATGTACAATTCCAATACCAGAGTGCTCTTGGAACACAGTGAAAAAAGATGGCGCTGTTAACTAATAGTACAGTCTTGATCCTGCCACACTTTTAGACAAAAGAACAGTTATCAAGTGTCTCGAACCAATGCAGCATATATCTGCTCATATGCAAATCTGAAGGTGTTTTGTTTTAATCACAATCAAATGAATGTAACAGAAATGAATAATGCCGACGCGTTTCAAGTCCCTTGGATGAATCAAAGGACTCTCATCAGGGCTGTCAAAGTCTGGTCCATGGAAGCTATTTCTAAAATAAAAAACATAAAAAACGTAATCTGTGGTCTGACCACAGTACACGTATATTGCAGCCCTGGAATTCGAACTTAGCAGGTAGGCTGCACCTCCCAATGTGAGAAATTCCTTTGTAAATATTGAATGGCGGTAGGACAAGATAGATTACGTTTTTTATGTTTTTTATTTTAGAAATAGCTTCCATGGACCAGACTTTGACAGCCCTGATGAGAGTCCTTTGATTCATCCAAGGGACTTGAAACGCGTCGGCATTATTCATTTCTGTTACATTCATTTGATTGTGATTAAAACAAAACACCTTCAGATTTGCATATGAGCAGATATATGCTGCATTGGTTCGAGACACTTGATAACTGTTCTTTTGTCTAAAAGTGTGGCAGGATCAAGACTGTACTATTAGTTAACAGCGCCATCTTTTTTCACTGTGTTCCAAGAGCACTCTGGTATTGGAATTGTACATACATGTAATTATTAGTTATGTAGTCAAATTTTTTTGCACTGTATTAATGTTGGTATTTTTGTGGAATATTCATGTATTGTAGAGTATATGGCAATTCGTGAAGTTGATAATGTTCTTTGTTGTGTCCAAATTAGAACAACTGATCGACTTAAAAATTAAATGAATTCAAAAGACTTGAAAGTCTGGTTAAACTAATAAATTTTGGTTTACCCAATCCAGCATTCATTGGTTTATTCAAAATAGAGGCATAGGTAAAATCCCCATTTTTTCTGTATGACCGAGATTTGGCAGCAAGACGTGGCATAGTGCAAGGACTCTGCTGACACTTTTGCACAAATGCAACCGGTACAAACTAGACCAAAATGTACAGCGGGCTCTTCAGAAGTTATCTCGGGAAACAATCGAAGGACTTAGCATAAGTGGGTGGATGGTGAAAGTGGTTATCCTGCCACATATGCAATGTTGGGAAGTAATGACATTGCTTTTGCCTCAATATTGCAGTCCAAGACTTACAAAGATGGGTAGCAATCTCTGGATCTGTCAATTAGATGATTGTAATACCTTCATCTTAGATGCTTCTAGACTGCTGTGTAAAATCGTATTGGTGATATGTATTTGATTTCAAACTTAAAGTTAGAAAAAATACCCACATTCTATGTTTGCAGAGGAACCACAAAAGCTGATAAAGCAGTTTTCACAGAGTTTCCTCAACATCACACCTATGAACATGACAAACCACAGATCTGATACCCAGTCCGCCTCTTCAGTATCCAGCTTCTATTAGGAAACCTCCTTGCCGTTGTAACTTTAGCCTGAGGGTGGGCATTAAAGCAGGGGTGTTACAGCTGCAAACACTATCCTTTAAAGATTAGTAAGCAACATAAGAATTGACCCATAAAGACCTTGCAGTCTGATTGTGGATCATTTTATTCCAATTGAGCATTATTAGTTAATTCTAGATAACAAATTTACAATGTATAAAATATAAATATTTGATTCCTCCCACATAGTATATATGTTTGAAGCTAATGTGAAACGGAAGCTGATATTTTCAATACACAGAGGGGAAATACCATGTCACCTCAAAATGAAAAGGCTCCCAATTCCAATCACATCTAATATTCCCATTTTCTGTGCTCACTTTTCAGGCAATGAATACTAAATTCAAAGCAAACAGAACAAGATGACGGACAGAGTGCTGAAACTTTTCACCACTCATCCCCAGTCACAGATCCCGGTTTAATCCATTGTTCTTTTAGTTATTTTAGTAAATCAGCTCCTCACCTTTGGAACTCTTTGCCCCTATCAATCAGGGTCCAACCCAATTACCTCAGATTCCGAAAAAATCTGAAGACCTGGCTGTTCTAGCCTTTTTCCTCACTTTCCTGTCCCTTTATTTCTGTCTGGTGTTGGTGTCATTGCAAGCGCTCTGAAACCTACGGGTGATTTATGCGCTATACAAAAGCAATTTACATTACATTGTTCTTTAGCTCACTTTGCCACACCAGTTTGGACCCAGCCATATGCAAATCAGTCTTAGTCCAGCCCGAATTACCAGGCCAGGTCCTCCCTGGACCGGAAACGAGCATCCTAGGACTGGTTTCAGGGTATCATCGCTCATCAGCCAGGCTAACTTGAATCCAGTGACACACCTAGCAAGGAATCCAAGTTGGGCCTACCCTGGCCACTTAGGGTGAACATAGCAAACACAACAAGATGATGGAGAAATTGTGTTTGCTTTACTAAATTTAAAGAACAGAGGCCTACATGTACTAACGTATTTTACCAATAGACACAGAATGGTGAAAAAATGTGATACATTAGGCCAAGATTCTTTAGGGATTTTTGCAGATGGTGCCTTCTTTCGCCCATCAACAGGATTAGTATAGTAAGAAATGTCTCCACAAAGAGAGAAATCTACTTTTTTCAATGTGTCCTAGACTACATCTCCTCTAAAATACCATTGCCAGACTACACTTGTATCCTCACTGGTCCATGATTACAAAGCCCCAAAAGATAAGTAGTTTTCTTTCTTTGCATACGTGCAACTCATACTCTTTTATAACCTCTGTACATAAAGAGATCTGCTATTAGCTAGATGTTGTTGGTAGCAACAGGGGAAAGTCAGCATAACAATTCAGAAACAGATTAGTTTTACCAACATGAATACACGTTAATGTAATATTACACGTCCCCAATAAAAAAAAATTAGGTGTCTGTAGTTCACAGGCTCCTGGAATTCAGAAAGAAACTGAAGATGGACCATTTCACAAAAGACAAGCACCACATTTCAGGTAACCTCCTTCCTTCCTATTGCCTCACTATACATGTTCCATAAACCCTTCCCGGGTGTAGTGTCTTGGTGTGTACACGTTCTAGTGTTCCTGTGTAATGTAACACACTATACACCCACCCACCACAGACGTCATGGTGTCACATGACGCTGCCAATAAAAGAGGCTGAGCGCACGTGCTCAGGACCTTTCCTACCACTCATTCCTGGTGTCCGTGTCCATCCTTGCTGCTCCCATCATGAGGGCCCAGGGCCCATACTTCCAAACATTACAATGGCGACGAGGTCGGTAGTGCAACCCATGCGTGCCACTACCAAACACTGGGAAAAGGGGGAGAGAGTTGCCCACCTGAAGGGCACCCCCTGCAGCAAGGCACAGCGAGCCCAGAAGCCGGTGAGCACGTCGGAGCCCAGCAGCCATCAAGAGGCTAACAGCTAGCCGACCGAGCCACCCGCGTCAGCCGCCACCAACGTGCCAGCGGGAATGAGCGGACCGCCCAGAGCCCTCCTGAGACGGTCGCCAAGCGAAAGCCCCGTGAAAGAGGAGCCAGGGCCGGGCGGAGTCCACCCGCCGCGACAGCGACGCAGCTTCTGGCCCGCCGGCCGAAGGTGAGCCCCAGAGGCGAAGCGCTACTAAATAAACTGTGCCATTCATAAGCAGCGCCAGCGGAGCCTACCCGCGGCCTGCCCGAGTCATCCCTTGCCCCTGCCGCGCGTGTACGGAAGCGGCGGGGCCCAGAGCAAGCCACGGCGTGAAGGGGAAGGCGGCCGGACCCGTAGTCATCAATACCAACGAGGGGGAGGGAGCGGAGTAGCTAACCGCCTCCCGACCCCCCTCGCGACGTGGTCCGGGCCAGCGGAGCCCACCCGCGACCGTTTGGTGGCGCCTCCACCGAAGGAAGACTCAGCAGCGCCAGCGGAGCCCACCCGCGACCTGCTGGCGGCACCCACAGCGAACAAGAGACCAAGCAGCGCCAGCGGAGCCCACCCGCGGCCCACCGGTAGTGCCCAGTGAAGGTCAGTGACTGCAGAGCCAGCGGAGCCCACCCGCGGCCTGCGAGAAGCAAGGCAGGTCTCCGCCGCGCAGCGTGTGCGTGTAAAAGCTGCAGCGGCGGGAGACCGGCGAAAGTGGGGCCAGCGGACCAAGTACATTCAAAAGGACAGAGCCGGCGGAGCCCAACCGCGGCCTGCCTCGAGCGTCCCCCGCCCAGGGAGGAGTGACTGAAGAGACGTGCTCCCCCGCCGGAGTGAGTACTGCCGAGGCGGCTGCAGACGGGGAGAGAGAGCGAGGGAGAAGCAAACGTCTGCAGGCGGCCAGCGCCGCCAAGATCAGAAGGCGCCCCCCCCCCACCCCTCCTCGTATGCTCCGTGTGAGGAGCAGAGTGCAGGGAAGCAGGGGTGATGTGAGCGTCCGCATGCGGCCAGCGCCGCGTCATCAAAGAGCCCCCTCCCTGTGTGTTCCGTGAGGGGCAGAGTGCTGGCAAGGCGGTCAAAACCGCCAAAAGGGTACGCAAGCCCCACCGGGACACTGAATCAAGAAGAACCACGGTGCACCCACAAAGACAGCCAAATTTGCCCCAGCATCAAAGCCTGCACAATACAAAAGGGAAAGGGAAATAAACTGTGCTTTTGCAATGCATTCCGGACTTCAATACACTGATACTTCAGTACATTCCTGTGAACACTAAAGCAAAGAAAAGCGACTCACCCATTCTCAGCAGCAGCTCCAACCCCCTGTGCACTGAAGCAGTAGAGTGCACACCTGGGGAAAGACTAGACAGGCTGCTCAAAAGATCCAGCAACACTGCCACCCAGTGGCCAAAAGCATTAGTGCACCAACATCCTCCAGCACTGAAACAAGCATTGTCAACACAAAAGAAGTTAACACCATCTAGAGGCAACAGGCGGAGTAGCGCCCCAAAGAAAAGCATCTTAACTCCCAAATCCAGAAAGCGCGCTCTGCGCAGAAGACGCACACACGCACCAGCAAGGAGTAGGCGGCTGCCACTTCCAGAGTGACGTGGGAAGAGGCACCAACGCCTCACCAAGAATCCAAGCAAGGACAAAACGTCTGGAGAAAACGACTGCCAAGCAATGGAGGAACGATCAGGGAATAAGACTGCCGAGATCAGAAGACGGAGAGAGCAGTGACTCCTAGTGGCCACAGGAGGTCACCGCAGCATCAACTACTCCCGCCAACGGTCCGAAGCAGCAAACTTCTGACGCCATCCAAAGCAGCAAGTACCCGACGGTCCAAAGCAGCAAAGTACTGGACGTCAGCCAAAGCAGCAAGAAAACGACGCCAGCCAAAGCTGCAAGTACCGAAGACACGCAACAAGTGTCCGAGAGCCGTGGAAAGCACGGGCGCAGATAACGTGCCACGTGGCAAGGCTCAGCCCCCACGAGATGGAAGAAGGGCACAGGTAACGCCACAGTGCAGAACAGTTACCGAAGAAGACCACTAAGCGTGGCACCCCCAGAAGCTGATCCACAGAGAGATCGCGTACCAAGTATGACCCGCGATGGGTCCCCTCAAACAATACCAGAAGGTGCTAACGCGCCTAGTCCGACAGGACGAAGAAACCTGCCAAAACACCAGCAGGACGGGACCGCCAAACGGTCCAGGACGTTCGACCTAATCAAGATCCCTGAACACCAATCCACGAACGTCACCAACAAGAATCCAGAGTAGAGGGTTCGTGACACCAACTCGGGAAGCTAAGGAAGAAGGAGGAAGTGTTCCAGTCGGGGACACACCAGGATCACACATGCAGCGGGCGCGCCCTGCATGGAGGAGCCAGGTCAGGAGAAAAGATGCAAGATCGGACCGAGTGATGTCGCGAAACAGGAAGGAAAAAGAGGAGAGATCCGAGTGGCACGCTTGCCACTGGGAAAAGAAAGGAAGAAGATGTGTGGCACGTCTGCCACTGCCAAAAGAAAGGAAGAAGAGGAGAGATCCGAGTGGCACGCTTGCCACTGAGAAAAGAAAGGAAGATGATGGTGGCACGTCTGCCACTGCGAAAAGAAAGGAAGAAGAGGAGAGAGCAGTGTGGCACGTCTGCCACTGCGAAAAGAAAGGAAGAAGAGGAGAGAGCTGTGTGGCACGTCTGCCACCGTGAAAAGAAAGGAAGAAAAGGAGAGACAGGTGGCACCCCTGCCACGGCTAGAGCGCAAGGAAGGAATCCACGTGGCCGTTGCCACAGTTGAGAATGGAAGGAGGTTATTCCATGTGGCCGTGGCCACAGTTGAAGAGCAGAAAAGAAGTACATCCACGTGGCCGTTGCCACAGTTAGGAGTGAAGAAGATGCCAGTGCAAAATAGGTCCCCACTGTTAGTCCGAGGCTGAACTGGTACGTGACCATCCATTACATGGCGAGCTGCAAGAACTTCAACAGCACCCGTTACCACGGAAGCCAACAACACAAGGACTGTGAGGAAAAAGGGGCTACCCAGTCGTCTACAGACTGTTTCCATCTAGCATCTCCAACCTGTGCCAGAGCGGACGAAAGTTCCCCGAAACAGACTGAATTCCACCTGCCCTTTCCCAAGCTGCGGCGGATAGAAAAGCTTGATGGAACTGAACACTTCACTGCATCCTGAGATAAGTTGATTCCCCAAATGTGAATTATCAGGTTGAGTTTTTCATTGATTAAAAAGGGGAGTGATGTAGTGTCTTGGTGTGTACACGTTCTAGTGTTCCTGTGTAATGTAACACACTATACACCCACCCACCACAGACGTCATGGTGTCACATGACGCTGCCAATAAAAGAGGCTGAGCGCACGTGCTCAGGACCTTTCCTACCACTCATTCCTGGTGTCCGTGTCCATCCTTGCTGCTCCCATCATGAGGGCCCAGGGCCCATACTTCCAAACATTACACCGGGCTCTCGCACTTCGTTCAGTGCCCTGTTCTTTCCTAGACAGGTTAAGAATAAACACGACTCACAGATACATACAGGCAATTACCATATAAGGAGATGAGTGACGATCAGAAATGGACTCGTTGACCGCACACCCCACTGTCTGGGCATCCCGGATAGCGGGGTTACTCCTCTGTGGTCTCTATTTCCACAATCGAAGGTGAACTGTCTGCACCCGTTTCCAGTAACCCCAGATGTGGGTTCACCTTTGCAGGTGTATTCGGTTTTATTTCTAGATGCTGCGATTACAGTGGAATCGAATTATTTGGCTACTTTCCTTGAAATTCCCCTCCCCCCCCCCAAGAGATGCCTCAGATATTAATCTATAGGAGTCATAAGACCTAAAAATGAGTCTTAAAATGAATTTTATTTCGCTGTGTAAAAAAAATAAAAGGGACAGTTGAAGGCACACTGCAAACCTCCAGTCTAACTTTGATTTACAGCTTAATGCAGATCCCAGAGAAATATATTATAGATCTAAAATTCACCAATACTTGGGACAGTGTCTTATTTGCGTGACGAAGAGCAACCTTCAACTAAGCACATTTACAAAGCATAGAGGTGAGTAATGGTGGCCTTCCCATAAACATTTTCAAAGGGGTCCAAGTCAACATTAAATGGCGGAATACAGCCAAATGCGTTTAAAAGCGGCTAGTTAAGCACTCAATAGCTGTCCGAGTTCTGTCACAAAGAATCCAATCCTTCAATGTAGTGTCATTAGTTCTGAGAAGAAATGAAGTCCTTTGGTTAATTTATGAAGCCAAGGGCAATTCCATCCACCCCAAAACCTTATTACTTCGAATTACACGACGACTGTCGTAAAAAAAGATTAAAACACATGCTGTTTTTCAATAAGCATGCAATAACACTGGACTGCAAGAGAACAGTTACCTTTGTTTCTGTCTCTAAAATGGTGGAAAGAAGCTCGTTGTGAATGCTACAGTCTGGCACGCGCATTCTGCTGTCCTAGGCACTTTATTGGCGCACTCCAAACGTACATTGGTTTTGCACAGAAACTATTAAAACCTTGAGATTTAGATCAGATCAAGGAAGTCAGATGTTTGCCAAGAACACATTTTATGCTGGTGTAGGCAATAAATATTGTTATGTGCATTTTTTATACGTGCACTACGTGCAATTAACATATCATTGCAGATGATTCAGAAGGGTTGCTACACAGTTCCAAGATTGTCATCACAGACGGGAGGCCCGTTCGATTTGTGAAGCTGTGCAGTGAATAAGTGATTTTTTTGTAGCGCTGCTCAACGCAAAAATGTGGGCGCTGTCGAAATATAACTAATTATATTTAAGAATAATAGTAAAGAATATTGTGTTGACTTTTCGGCAGTTATTTCTCCTACACGTTTACAGCTTGAATGCAGAATTACCATTTCTTTTATTGAGGAAGTTTCAATGCCGACATAGGTATCGTCATCATAGCAGTAAAGAACACCCCCTGTAGCACCACAGCTCAAACTCGCTGGCTCAAGGTAAAGATTGAAAAGTAAGGAGCTAGTGTGGAAACCTGGTAGACATCACTACGCACAACGAAATACCCACGTCGAAAAAAAGTAGATACTTCAACCTGAAATGTCAGAGGAGTATTCCTTTGATAGGATGGCATCTCTCACCCACCAGAGTTGGCATGCTTCATCATAAGGATTCTCCTCACACCGAAACAGCAGGTCACGGTGAGGGCTACAACTCCCACTCTAATGGGGAGGAGCGCTTCACATGTCTTAGTATGTTATATTGTACCCTATGGAGTCCCCTTGGGGACATCACAAGCTACTGCAGATGAAGCCGATGAGACAGCCAATCTTTACGCTGGTAGTCGAGTCGATAAAAAGGGGACAAACCAGTTCAACATAGCGCCTTGGAAACCCATGTGGTGCTCGAGAATCAACAGAACCCCCCGTGAACCACAATATCAAAAGAAATTGTCACCCCCCTCCCTCTCACTTTTTGCTTCTAGATGCTGTGGTAGTTGATCGGAAAGTGTGCTGGGTCCTGCTAACCATGCTCAGTGCCAGTGGCCTTTCCCTTAACCTGTAAATGTGAATTGGCACACCCACTTGGTACGTGCTTTTTAGACACTGTAAGGCCCAAGTATATTGTACCAGTGGAACCCAGGGCAGGGATGTTAAACTGGTAGGACTGCAGCACATTGTGCCACCCTGAGTTATCTGATTGAAACCGAAGTCTCCACGTCAGCCCTGCACAACCATCCTGCCTGCTCAAGTTCTAACCTGCACACACCATGTGTGACTGTGTCATCTCACTGCATTTAATATATGTAAGTCACCTCTAAGGTAGGCCTCCTAGCTAGGCAGGGTGCGTTATCTTTTATGTGTGAAGTATATGTGCAAGCATATATTGCTCTGTGGTAGCATTGTAAACGTAATTCTACCGCAAGTGGTCCGCAGTCCATCGGATAACATGGGCTGGCATATGGGCATTACCTATATGCCCAGCTCCATAACGGCACGGCCGATATCTTTAATGTTTGGTGTCAAACACCGTGACTTTGAATCCCAGACATGATGGTGGTGTAGAAGTTTAACCAGCATGTATCTAGATGGCACTTTAGACAGGGTCCACCAAGTTAACCCAGTGTTCTCGTGCCTTGACGGGCTTTTTCGAAGGTTTGCTGCCAAGACAAAAGTCTGACCTTATGCTGGGAAGTGTGTGCCACTCCCAGAGGCCAGAGACAAAGACCTGTGAGAGCAGAAGGTGATACCTCCGCTCACACAGGATGGCTAGTTATTAAGACCGGTGAGGCGGTGCACCTCAAAGTCACCATTTTTTGCGGGCAGACGGGAAATTAGCTTTGCAGGAAGCGTCCACCTCCACACGGCTGACCACACCTCTAGGGTGTTACAGCAGAGGTGTACAGTCAAGGATGGTTTAGCCAATCTTGAATTTAGGCTAGAAATCAGGTTAGGACTAGTTTTAGTGGCACACCCACAGGATGTTGTCACTACTTGGGGCGATTAGCCGCAGGACTAGATGCTTATTGGCTACTAGTCCTCACATCCACTAACAACCCCAGAAATCCAGAATTTGAGGGGCACGCCGGACACCAGAACCTTATATTTAACATGATATCAAGAAATGGCCCTCGTCCACGAAAATAGGCGCTAAGCTTTGCACCTGTGGCAGCCACCCTGCACCTGCTGGATTGCAACTCGACCAAGTCAAGAGATTGGTTCCACATGGAAGGCGGATCCCTCTGCAAACTCCAGACTTCCCAAAAACTCCCTTGGGCTAGAGGAACTAGTTTCCTGCATTCAGTAGACACAAACTGCAAAGTCCACGACCTCCAAGTCCTGCTCAAGAGCCGTCCGGTGTGGCTGCTCAAAGTCCTTGGGCAGGTGGCGTCTGGGAACTCTTTGCCACTCTCCCAAGACTGAGAGAAGGTGTACTGAGACAGTACCCAGGATCCATCTTTGTGTATTATGCTAGTGTTACATGGTAAGGCGCTCCTGCCATGCCACATAATACTTTCACCTTGCAACAACGAGGAGACATGAATCTGATGGGCGAGTGTGCTATCCTTAGAGAGGTGTGATTTTGTAGAGTATGGTAGTGGTCTGTACCATGCTTATTATCTGTCTTCTCATCTGGTACATGTGACCACTGCCCAGTAAAGGTGCATGCATGGTAGGCAACTAATGCAAGCAATTGTTGCTGCGTGCCCTCACAGGCAGCTCGTAACATATTTCAGGATTGTTGTCTGTATGTTCAGGGTCCGCTCATTGTATCTGGAGGCAAAAATGTGTCCTAATATCCTTTCTTGGATTTGTTTACATCTACACTAACAGTGCAATGTACCACTCCATACTGCACAACAGGCAGTGCTGTATACTCAACAGGAGAAGCCGAAGACAGAGCTTGGAAGAAGAAACAAATATATTTTTCTCTGCTGCACTCGGGAAGCAGCAACGTCATGAAACCGTGGTAATAGGGGCTTTGGTGCACACTAGCCCATAGAAGAAGAACGAATTTGGGATAGATTGTTCACCAGAGATTGTCCCCACAAGACTACCCATCCAGCATCTAGCAACAAAACTATTAAAAAACCACAGATTCTACTGGAGCAACTAAAAAGTCTCTTTTGCCTGAATGGATCAAATTAGAAATTCTGATACCAGGTGGACCTGAAAATGACAACTGTCTCTTTGACTGGTCCAAGAGCCAGCGCATCCAATAATTATATCACAAAAACTTTTTTAAACTGTGACTCATATTTGATGCACATCTCTAATTTGTCTTAAAAGTTAATGCTGTAGTTAGCGTAGGAAGCCTTGCTCAGGAAGATACAGACAATCATGCAAACTAACCATTGAGCAGACCAGAGAAAAGCCTAGGTAATGGTCGACTGGACTACTTACTCCAGTGGGGCTTACACTGGGTTCCACGCAGTGGTGTAGAAATAGCCCCCCGCACCCCTGTGGTGTGGGGGGGGCTTCACAGTCCCAGGGGCCCCAACAGCACTGGGCCTTAGCCTGAGAGCTCCTGAGTTTGGAGCGTGGCGGTCCCTCTCTATGTACTTTGCAGAGAGGCTCCTGAAGTTTTGTTACGCTACTGGTTCCACGAAAAGTAATAGACACTTTACAAAGACTACAAAACTATGCTGCCAAACTCTGTTTTAGCCTCAGAAGCACTTTACTACTTCCCTGTGGACTCCAGTATTACATTTAAAGTCCTAGGCACCACCCAGGAGGCTTATTGAGAAATGGGACCATCAAACTCTAGCACCACAATAAATTCCAACAAGGAATGTTAAATGTATTAAGCAGACACTCCGTCCAACAAAAACATTCAAACAGATGATGGAGGCTGATCGCCTTTAACGAGGGCCCTAACTTTGAATGGCCTGGATGAATACCGAGCAGAGGTACTTCCAATGGCATTCGTCTGGATTCCACTTTCCACTGGCTCAAGATATTCCTCAGTGCTTGTAGCAGCCACAAGGCTTCCTGTCCAACACTTAACAAATATGGAAATAACAGCGCTTGCTTTGCCTTCAAGTCCCAGGGGCGCGGGGGATCCACTGCAACCCAAGTATGGCCATCAACTCCTCAAAAGGAGACAAGGGGCATTCTCTTTACAAGCCTTGTGCCCCAGCATCCTTGCAGTGGCACGGCACAGGCGGTCTTGAAGACCAAATATACTAGGCTGCCGCACCCCACTCAGGAACACGTCCCTCAAGGGGTTGGCTGACAGCGATGGAGCTTTCTTTGCATAGTCGGACTGTGGTTCCATGTGTGAGGCCTTGAGCACAAACAGAACTATAACAGCTCCTGAGCTGATTCTATGAAAGGTCAATGCCCAGCAGCAGTAGGGGACTCAGACTGCCACTACTACTGCTTCATTTGAGATGGTGGTTGTAGGTGGGGTTCACCAGCACTTATTTTTGGGGACTGGCATTTATTTTTCCTCAGACTAAGACCCAGGACAAGAGAGAGAAAAACTAACAAGGGGGAAAAGTTGGCCCACGCTTTGCTTTATGTTAAATGACAAAGTAGCGAAAGAATCCACCACACAATGTGCTACATAATTTGCCTTTTAACACTTTGTAATTTGGTTACGTTTGTGGCATATTTGTTCATTCATTTCTGCACAATTCCAATGTCTCTGATTAGAACGACGACACGTGTCCAAATTAATACTTAGAGACTGAATCAGGATTAACAAGGGACTCGGTATCAGGCCCATAATGTGAAATGTTACAGAGGCATTGAGAGGGAACTGTATGGAGTGAAGAAGACTTCCATCATACTAATTGACAGAATATATTAAATGATTTACTCCAACACATGAACAATAGCTTTTCACAAGAATAACAGGGCTCAACCTTTCTTACAAACAAGCGAAACATATCTACCTCAATGGCAAGCGGAGCGGGACTGGGGACCAAGAGCAGCCCTGGTGAAAATGCTCGGCCCAGCTCAGCTCCCTTCGTCTTCTTCTGCAATCTCACCTTTTCCCACTATCCATTCTCTCTCCTCACCCTCCCTAATCGTTTTCTTTCTTCTTTCCCCCACTAACTCAAAAAAACTCAGCACTGGACTTTCAAAACCGGCCTCCAAGGGCCCAAGCCCACCAGGGAAATTCCTGGTACAATAAAAGGCCTGCCTGGGCCTCATGGCACAAGGAGAAAATTTGAAAAATTAATCCTCTGCAATGTTCAAGGACACAGATATATATTTTTTGTGACTATTGACAACTGGGTTTTAATAGAGGTGGGTGAGCACTGAAAACTCAAGCCAGGCTCAAGACAGATGCCTGGCTCTAGATCAGCACGGGGTCCTCTTGAACCCACAAGCCCAAAACGAACCGAGATTGCATGTGGCCACCCAAGCTCCACCCAAGCTCTCACTCAATGCCCCAAAAATAAAAAATAAACTATCAAGTTTTCATTTAAAACGGAGAGAGAAAGACATATCCATCCATTGGCTGAATGGCACAACGTGAAAGAGGAAATCCTTGGATTTTTCCTGGCTTCCCCACTTAACCTAATTATGTGATTCTAGGCAAATATTTCAGTTAACCAGGGTTCTTTTTATCCTTATTGCTTTTAAGAGCACTTTGAAATATGTACGTTCAGGCTGTGTACTATACAAGAACTTCTCGTGTCCGATTTAAATAGACTATCATGCTTCTCCATGTAAAAACCTACCCAGCATCTACGGTGCACAACGGACTTGTCTCTTAATTCGAGACTAATTTGCATATGGCTGGGGCCGAATTGCGCCTGCATGGATTGCAAAATAACGATGGACTGAGATGTAGCCCAGAGTAATATCCAGTGACTGAGATTAATTCAAGCATTCCATTGACTGCTTTTTTGTAAATTTTTGTGTGTCGGCAATGCCCGGGTGTGGTTCCCGTGCACACCGTCACAGGAACCAATCTTAAACTGGTTGATAAACCCTAACAATGTTGTGTTGCTTGTGTTTCGGTTCCGGGAGGACCTCACCTTATAGTTCGAGCTAAACAGTTCCCACTGGAGCAGGGTCAAGATTGCTTAGCATATGGCTGGGTCCAAACTAAGGAGGCATTATGTGCAAAAGAACAATGGACTGGGATGCCGACCGAGTAATTACTGTGGCGGAGATTAATTCAAACATTCCATCCATCACTTTTTTGTATACTTTCTTAATTCACTGCTGGCTTTGTTATCATGGTGCGGTGGGGCCATGACTATTGTTAAGTTCATGTTTAAAAACTATCACTTTTAATAAAGGCCTAAATGGAACATGTCCTGTCTTTCTATCATCTCTAGTTAAAAAAATATGTACTGAACTGTAACCTCAGGTCTAGGCACAAAAACGTCCTCAGAATTCCCCGTTTCAAACCGAAGAGAATAGGTGGGTCAAGATTTGTTGTATTGGCCCATAGGACTTGAAATCCCATGCCCCCAGAGATTCGAACTACCACGAATTACATGCATTTTCGCAAACTCTTGAAGACTTGGCTCTTTCGACAAGCCTATGATTAAATTTTCTCTAGCCGTATGCTAACTTCTACTGTCCAGCGCCAAGAAACCTCCCTGGTGAAAAAGCACTTTATAAAACTCATAACATAGCATGCCTCTCAATGCAGTGATATTATATGATGTACGAGGATACAAATCTTCTGCATGTTAAAGAAATACAGTTGGGGGGGGGGGGGTTTGAAGAGTCTTTCTTATGGTTTATTACACAGTTTGTATACCAAGCCTTTTCGGGGTTCGGCCCATGCAGGGGCTCTTAGAGTGCAGCCAGACCCAGAGTTCGGCTCTCCCTGTTAATTTGTTTGCTCGCCCACCTCTAGCTTCAACCCAGAATCCAGGCAGGGGGGAAAGTAGGTATTTGCAAAGTCCTACTTTTTTCATGACTCTGAACAGCAAGCACTGCAGAACTTAATTGCTAAAAAAACTAAAAACAGTAAGGGGACAATGAGCTCTTACTGTGAAGAGGGACACATTTGTAAAGTACTGGCATGTCCTATGTAAACGCATTTGAGTACATTGAAGTGTACTTATCATAAAGGACACTTTATAGGAAGACTGCCATTTCAAGAGCATTCATTTAGAAGGAAGTAGACAACCCGGAAATGAAATGTACAGGTATGTCATAGAAGAACTTAAAACCAGCGAGCACAGCACCTTGCAATGGCCCTGTAATGATCCATCTTTAAATAATTCAGAGCTAGCAAGCAGGATACCCTGCAATGACATTTCACAGGTGCATCGTAAAAGAACCACAACCAGATCATTCTGCAACCACACTCAATAGGAGTATCACACAAGAAGCCACAACCAACCTGCAGAACACCCAGTAAATGCACTGTACAGGTGCCTCACAGAAGAGCAAAGCCAGGTAGGACCACACACCGCTTATACACCGTACAGGTACATCACTAAAGAACTCCGAGAGGCAAGCAGAGAACCCTCCAATGACACTGAAAAAGTGCATCAATACAGAATACAGAGCCAGCAACAAAGCACCCGGCAGTAAGACACCACAAGAGCACACGCAACAGGCAAGTAGAGCGCTCTTCAAAAACATCATACAATCACCAATAACCAGCAAAGTACCATACAATACTGTAAAGAGGTATAATAAAAGAACCAACACGAGGAACACCTCGCAATGGCGCTGTATCGATGCATCTTAAAATAACCCACATCTACCATGCAAGGCACTCAAAGACACGTAGAAAAAAACAGTACTGAAAAACTACATACAACCGGCAGTCATTTCAACTTGTAAGAATGCTATAAGTATGAGTCAAAAGAACGGGGGACCAGAGGACCCCCGACTAAAGTAAATAGGTGCATTACAAAAGAAAGTACAACAAGCTAGCAATGCACAGGTACATCATAGATAAATCATAAGAAATCCAGCGAACAGAGCTCTCCGCTATGATAATGTACAGGCACATCATGAACACCGACAGCAAGCACAAGTAGGACAAACTCCTGATGCATCATAAAACAACCCACAAGTACAGTACCCTGCCATACATAGGCACCGAAGCATCATAAAATAAACCACACAGCACCCTGCAATACACTGTAAAAGCACATCACCAGACAACTCATAGCCAGCAAGCAGGACACCGTTCAATAAAACTGTAAATGCACTTCATAAATAGAACTTCAGCAAGTAGAACCCCCTACAATGACCAAAGCCAGTAAATAAGTACTTTGATGCGGGCTGCAAAATAACTTGCAGCCCGCATCAAAGTACATTGCATCGAAAAGGTTCAGAAGCATCATCAAATAAGTACTAAGCACAGCACTCTGCAATGGCATTCTGAAGGTGAATGATAAAATAACCCACAACAAGCAAACACATCATGCTCCAATGACAGTGAAGCAGAAGCTTCAGTGTCACATAAGTTGAATGACCTTTAACAGACCATGGCTCTGTATTTGTGTGATTGAAGTTGGCGTTCTCCACGCATGACAATGCAATCTAGGTTGCAAAAAACAAAAGAACGGAGTGTCTGCCTTTCTTAAACGCAGCCCTTCAAATCACTTCCTGGCTGTGCTCGGACTCTGGACCGACATACTCAGCATCATGTCAACCACGTGCTTGACTTTAGACCCAGTTCAGCTATTAACTTCTCTAGGGCGAGGGCCCTGTGTGTAAAATGTTACTCCAAACCTCCTGGGTGTTGGCACCAGGAACTGGAACAGCAAGGGTTGCACACTCCCAGAAAAGGGCTTAGTTCAAGTCGAATAATGTTCTGGTTTCAGAGACATGGACACGTTTCTTGCCTCACAGGCGATAGATATCCTTACTCAGGGTCTGATAGGAAGGGCTTTCAAACCAAATGTCTGCAGGAACTTGTGTTGGTCACCGAAGCTCCCTGTCAGTGACTATAAACACGTCGGCCTGCTAAACTCTAAATCACTGACAGGGATGACTGGAGCAGGTTTTGTGAAGCGGCTAACCATATGCGTTATGGTTTTATCAGAAAGGTTAGAGCTCGCATGAAAAAACACCTTGCATTGCTGTCCTTGACAGTATTTCATGATGCACTGTTGTGCTTTGGCGGGCACTCTGAAATCACCTCGCATAGGGGGTGCAGGGAGGCCATGCAGTGCACACTGGCTGTGGAGGGGACAAGGGGGCGGTGCCTTTGTTTGTCTTGTCACACCCTGTCACGGGTTGTTTGAAACAACACTGCGTGGAGGACCGGGAAGACAGAAAGAGCACACGCAGGGCAAGAGAAAATACAAAAACCTGATTAAGTTCGCATCCGGGGGTCACAGGCTACGAACTCTATCTGTCATGATGAAAACCCTGAGTCGCTTTTACATTCCCACACACACGGCATGTCTGCCTACACACACGGCACTGCCTCCCCAGCTAAAGGCATGGGTAATTATGTTAAACGCGGCTCGTTATTTAAAAAGGCGGCGAGGGCCTTTAAGCGTGCTGCATGAGTCCAGCAGCGGGCATTATTCTGCTGTGACCTCCGGCGACAGACCTGGCCGCCAGGACGTGTCTCTGGCAGACGGAGCCGTGAATCACCGGAAACCAGGGCTGCCTGGGGGCGGGCGGGTGACACGAAGCAGCTCTGGGGGCTCTTCCGGAGGGGGGGGGGGGGGTCACTGCAGGCATTACAGGTACTTGTGGCCCCATCCTTTCACTCCGCGCGCATGTGCTTCCTGTCTCAGAGACACAGTGGAACATGCAAAACCATCGCCCACAGCGACAAACTCACTCAAAACAAGCAGGACAGCCCCAGCGTTCTTGCTGCAAGGTGCAGAGAGGACGGTGTGTGGTCTGCACGGTCTTAAAGTGTCACGTGCGGTGCTACCAGGGCGTGCAGCCTGGACCAACACGTTCATGTGTGTTCTACGACTGATGGTGATCAGCACCTCTTCCAGCAGGTTTAGCTGCGGGGTTCGCCTGAGAGGGAGCCCCGCCGTGCAGATCTCCGGGGGATCCCACGTGTGACTGCCGCGGGCGCCCTGGGAGATCACACACCGGATGCTCGGCTCAGGTGAGCGGAGCCTCCACCCACGGACCTGGGAGGGGGGGTCAACTCTTTTGCACGGCTCCCTCGCCCCCGCGGCAGCACACACCGTGAAGGATCCCGGCTGATCCTCCGCGGAGAGAGAGCCACGCGCCTGCACAGCCAATCTACAGACCCACCTGCCCGGGATTGGCGCCCGAGGAAGCCGCAGCACACCTGTGACTCGCTGCGCGTGACCTTCCGCAGACCTGCAGCCCCCACGCCTGCACCCCTAGACTCGCCGCGGGGCTTCACGAGACGCACCTTGAAGGCGCACAGGAGGGGCCACAACTCATTTAAAACCACTTTCATCCATTGAGCGGTGCGGAAAAACACAAAACACCCCCCGGTACACAAACTAAAACCACAGGCTCTCCTTGAAAACGAATGCAGATATATAAATATTGTGGTTTTTTTTTTGGGGGGGGGGGGCAGCCTACTATCTGCTTTACTCACAGCCATAGCGTGGTCGGAGCAGGGAGGCGCGCAGCTCCTCATGCTGCATCCTGTGTCTGCGCTGATGCTTCTGCCCAAACTTCAGCAGCTGCTCCCGCAACCAGTGACCGAGCCGGGCTCTCCTCCGAGGTCCTCTCCGGGCCTCCACCGAGCTCTGCCCCCCGCCTGTTGCGCTCTGCGCCGCGCTGCTCCCGGAGCTCTGCTGAGCCTGCGGCGTGAGTGCGCGTGTGAGCCCGGAGCACCCTCCTCCTCTCAGCCAGCGGCACACGGGCACTTCCCACGGCGCTTCACTCACGGCCCCGTTATTCAGGTTAGCACAGCGCAGCGACACCTGCTGGCAGCCGCGGGCACTGCAGCTCGAGGCCGCGAGACGGGCTATTTTTTTTATTTTATTTATTTTATGCGTTTTTATATACCCGAAGGTGTTAGAGCGCTTCACAATAGGAACAGAAATGATACATAAGGAGAAAATTACAAGTGAGCATGTTACAAAAGCAAACGTTACGTTACACGAGGCAATAGTGACAATTGTGCATGTGTCAGAGGCAAACAAAATACAAGAGGTAGCAAACGATACATTGCACGAGGAAAAGTGACGTGTGCATGTTACAAAAAAGTACACAATACAAGTAGAAGTATAATACTGCAATAAATGGCAGGCACTCAGACTACAAGAACACACTGGGGAGGCACTTCTATAGTCATGGAGAAAGACTGGTTGCACATCATTTGGGCCTGTCGTGTAATCTAGGCTCCTATTTGAGGACGGTATAAGGTGCTGTTTACGAGGCTTTGAATTGTAGTATTTGGGACATGGAATACCTGTCAATGTTCTTTAGGGTCGGCGAGGTTTTGGTTCAAATATGTCATTCTCTTTTCTACCATTTGTGCTCTGAGGCAAAGGCTTTTTCATTTGATAGGTTCAACAAATCACTTTGCAAAACTCAAAATCAGCCACGTGACAAAACTCTGGCAAACTAAACTAGAAACAGGGTGCACACCTGCCCTTATCTAAAGGCCCTCTGAGTCACTAAGACCACCCCTTAAGAGAAAGAGCCACACTGCCTCCAGCTCACTTATTAATTAGTTTCCATACCGCAGAATTAGCTAATCTGAGCTCGTCTAAGGTGACTAAACAAAGGAAAGTCTCATAATATAAATGTCATTAAAGGACATGCAAGCTGTGCTGGTTGGAGGGTATGGGTTGTGATTGTGGCCTATGAGAGGCGTTTTTTATATTGTTCATTACGTGTAGCAGGTTGCTCTTGTATTGTCTGCCATCTATGTGGGTGTAGGAGCTGGGAAAGTTTGTGAATACTTGCACCTCCCTTGACAAGGACTCCCGGGCAAGAATTCCAACATGCTGCCCGGAGCTTCAGCTCCGTGGAAACCCCGCGCACAACACCCTAACGCGGCCCTCCAAGCCCCACTACATTATCTGTAAGGGTCAAATGCCAAAATCGGACGTTCTGGAGCGTCTGCCGCTGGGGCCGCCGATACTTCCAGCGGCTGCTCTGCCGTGATATTGGCAATATCCACCCCTGGCGGAGGATGCCACCTGAAGACCTTGGCCTGGCCTCCCATTTTATATCAGCACTAGAGGTGAGCCGGACCCCACAGCGACGAACGGGTGTGCCCTCGCTGCTCTCCTCAGAGATGCGCTCCAGTCTGCTTTGCCCCGTGACTCGCTTGCCTGACTCCAAAATGGTGGCGCCTTAGGGACCTCGGCGCTAACGACTCCCCAGACGGACTTACAAGCCCGCGATCGGCTGCTGCCAAAGCATCGCCTGAAGAGCCTGCCCTCCTCCTGTGCCCATCCAGCTGCGACATTGCTCCAGATGATGTGGGACGGCGGTGAGGCGTGTTCTCCCCTCCTCCCGGGACATCGAGATGTCTTTGTTGATGTGCCCCCACTGGCTCCATGCCGCCCCGCCGCCTCCCCATGCACGCTATCGTCCTGAATTTTTCCTCGCCTCTTCATCGACTTTGGGGACCCCAGTGAACTTCTCCCTGGTTTGGGGGCGCGGGAGCCACGACCTGCTGATGGTCTTCAGCCTTCATCCAGTGGACACGAGCCCACACGCCTCCTCTCCCTTCCTAAATTTGATTTGCTTTAACTATGTACCCCCCGCCCCGCACTTCTCCTGGCACTTTGGTCATACTCACTGGTTTACTCTCATGGACTTCTTTACTTTTTTTCTTTTGTCCTGGCCGCCCTTTTGCTGCTGCTCTCAGCCGCTTTTTTTTCTCCTGACCCTGGCCCACCATCTTGGCCATTCCCACGGCCTCTACCCTTTTCCCTCGTTTCCCCCCTTGACGATCCTCAAATGTTTCTGATGTGCCTTTTTCTCCATACCCTTGTATCCCTCCCACCCAAATCTACTATTTGTATATATATATATATATATATATATATATATATATATATATATATATATATATATATATATATATATGTTGCCCACCAGAGGGAAACTTGAAAAACGCTATGAAAGCATCACCAATTGAAAATGCTGGTACTGTGGGAACTCCAAGCAATCAGAATGGCACACCTTTGAAAAAGTCGAGTGGTCGACGAAACGCGTCAGGAAAGCCAAACCTGCAAAATTTTATTAAAGAAATTCAGCCCAGTGAAGTGCGACTCCAATTTCCTTAGGCAGAGGAGGAAGATTCATGAAATATATATATATGTATATAGAGATAACTCTAATCACTAGTATATGCTGTAGACCATTGTACTCTCTACCATTCCTATGTGACGCTTAGAATTTATCCATTTGTATCGCTTCCTTGAGTGACTCTCTTCCTTGTGTGACTTTAGAACTTGTACATTTGCAATTTTTTTCTGCTTGTATCTTTTATGTAATGCACGTAATCCTAAGTCCTTATGTATTGAAACTGGTTCTTATGTAAAGCGCCCTGACACCTTCGGGTAAATTTTGCGCTATATAAAATCGCATTAAATAAAAATAAATGTAAAAATAAATAAATCATCAACTAGGAAAGTCTTCCCGCGGGTTTTGCGCGGGCCGGTCGAGGTAGGGGCCGGTTGAGCGGCCGCCCTTCCAACCAACTCCTCCCAAGGGGACAAGCCCCCAGACAAGGTCGATACCAAGACCATTTAAGATTTGGAAACTTCTATCCCACTAGAGGCCGGTGCGGCAAGGGCTGAGGATATCGTAGAGCAGCAGCCTCCTCTAGTCCAGGCTCCAGTCCCGGTGAGTATTCTCCATTCTATCCGCTTAAGAGTAGGGGGAGGCTGGGGAATTTTATCCAGGTTTGGACTTCCATCACGGGGAATCATGGGTACTTCAGACAGTTCAGGGGTTCCACATAGATTATATAGGCCAACCCTTTCAAGAACTAAAACCCCATCCCATTCAGTTCTCTCATCAAGAGATCAGTCTGGTAGACTCAGAAGTTTAATCCCTTCTAGCCAAGGGTGCTATTACCCCGGCAACCCCTCATCCACGTGGGTTCATCAGCAACATCTTTTTAGTACACAAAACAGACGGAGGCAAGCGACCGGTAATCAACCTCAGCGAGTTCAACGAGTGTCTAGTTTACCGCCGCTTCAAAATGCAGGGGAGTCATCTTCTCAGGGATGTCCTACGACCTCGGGACTGGATGATATGGCTGGATTTAAAAGACGCCTACCCGGTTATCCCAATCTTTCATCCTCATTGCAGATTCCTCCAATTCGTTTGGCGTCACCAGGCATACGAGTTTACCGCCCTTCCCTTCGGTCTTTCCTCTGCATTCTGTTGCTTTACCAAGGTCCTCAGACCAGCAGTGGAGCTACTGAGGGCTCGGGGTATCCGAATGATTTTCTCCTGAACGACATGCTCTTCATGGGCGCATGCCCCCACCAACTCTTGCACAACCTCAAAATGGCAGTAGATCTTCTTCAGGGTTTGGGTTTTGTGGTGAATGAGACAAAATCCGTCCTAACGCCCTCATAGACCCTTACCTTTTAGGCTTTGTGATAGACTCCACTTCCTCCACTCTCAGTCTTCCAACTAGAAAGATTCCAAAAATTCATCAAGAATTGAGACGTTCCCTCACGAAACCTCAGATCTCACTCAGACAATTGGCCCGGATTGTGGGTCTTCTCTCTGCCTCCATCCAGGCCATCTTCCCGGGCCCTCTACATTATCGAGCGCTTCAACACCTCAAAGCAACTCACTTACGGAGGGGTCGTCCCTACTCTTACAAAGTTCCTCTGTCAGAGGAAGCCCGGGAGGACCTTCTCTGCTGGAACGGTGAAACTTTTACCTCCCGTTATCCAGTCCGCAGCCTCAGAATCTGGGTTTAGGAAGCAATTAAAGACTTGGCTCTTCTCTCAAAAAATCTAAACCTCCCTTTGCCCTTTTTTCTTTTTCATCTAGCTGCTCACCTTGCGCCGTGACACCTCCTTGCGAGGTAGCTGTTCGCGCTTTACAAATATCAGTATTATTATTATTATTATTATTATTATTATTATCATGTGGTGGTTAGAACACATGGATGCCTGGAACAGCTGGGTTCACCCCAGTTCTTGTGATAGAATCCAATGCCAGCAGACAATGCTGGGGGGCCAGATGCAGTGAGTGTTTCACAGGAGGATTGTGGTCTCCTCAAGAACGTAGGTTACATATCAACTGCTTAGAACTCCTGGCAAGCTCTTTCGCCATTCCGTGTTGGACGAGAGACTCAGTCCAGTCTTCGGTCCCCTTAAAGATGGACAATATCTCAGCAGTCCGATATATCAATCGTTTAGCGGGCACGAGATCCAAAGCCCTTTCGGACTTGGCTGCCAGCTTTTGGCAGTACTGCCTGGAACATCAGGTGTCAGTCACAGCGGAGAATCTTCCCGGTCGAGAGACCCTGCTCGCGGACTTCCAATCCTGCAACTCCATGGATTCCAGTCTCTGTAAACTCGATCCAGAGGTTTTTCAGACCTTGAATGACCTTTGGGGTCCTTTTTCAATGGACCTTTTTGCTCCAAGATTAGACAATCAACTTTTGTGGTTCTTCAGCTGGAGGCCGAATCCGTTGGTAGTGGCCATGGATGCCTTTCTCCAAGACTGGAGTCTGGAGCAGGGATATGCGTTCCCTCCATTCGCGGTGATAACAATGGCGATGGCCCAAGTCAGGAGACAATGGGTGGAGATGGTAATGATCACTCACCTGTGGAGATCGCAAGTTTGGTTTCCAGTTCTTCTGGATCTTTCTCGGGATTCTCCAATACTACCCCGGTTTCTCTCTCTTCTCCTGAGTCCCAATCGAACCCCTCATCCTCTGATTCGGGGGACCTCGCTGTGGCTCCTGGCATGACGGATTGCAGGAGATGATGGGAACTTCCAAGCCTTTCAGAAAAAGCTGAAGCATTCATGTCCAAGGCTTGGGCGACAGTATGGGCAAGCGGTACATGTCCACATGGGGCAGATGGTCCCATTGGTGTATGTGACGGAGTCTTAATCCCATGGACGCACAAGTAGTCCATATTCTGAATTTCCTGTCCCATTTAGCCTTGGAGAGACTCGTTTACATGTCGATAAATACCTTTCGATCAGCCATTTCAGCCAGCCACATACTGCTTAACAACTCGGCGGTTGGAGAACATACTCTTGTTTGTAGGCTCCTACGAGGCATCAGATTGTCCCTTCCTCTGGAACCCTGTTACTCAGCCCTTTGGGATGTGAATCAGGTTCTCAACCTGTTTCTGTCCTGGCAACCTAATTGGTTTCTGTTGCGGAAAGAGTTGTCGGCCAAACTAGCCATGCTGCTCTCACTCATTTCCTGCTGCCGCGTCTCAGACGTGGGAGCGTTGGATATCACAGGCAGCATGTTCACCCCTAGTGGGGTGACTTTCACCCTTCACAGATGGACAAAGTCCCACAGAAGAGTGATCAGCTATCTGGAATTCCCTGACTCCCCGAAGCTGTGTGTGGTCCACTGTTTGAAGACTTATGAGGAAATGACAGAGGAATTCCGTTCCCTCGGAGAGCGGCAACTCCTTATTGCGTTATGCAAGACTTTTAAAGCAGTATCTTCCCCCACAATAGCCAGTTGGGTTAGATGGGTTATGCAAGAGGAAGGAATTAGCTTTAAGGACTTGTAGCCCACTCAACTCGAGGGGCCATGGCCTCTAAGGCTTTTGGCTTAGGTGCCCGTTTGGAGGACATCCTCAATGCGATGGACTGCTCTTCGGACTCCACATTTAAAAGGTTCTACTTCAAGCCTGTGCTGGATATGGCCCACCTTGTGGTGAGCAAGCTTTAAACTAGCATTATCCTCGCCTCCAGTCCTGACATAGAATGAAAAATTTCTTAGCTATAATAACAGAAAGCTTCAATTCTATTAAGGACTCGGAGGCGAGGATTATCCCACCCTAGGGATTTCAGATGAACATTGCCCTCCCCATATGAGAGTAAGTAAAACAGTTTTAAACACTGCATTGTTTGGAACAATAGTGGCATGTGGTTGCTTTACGTCTCACTGATTTTATCCACAGGCTTTGACGTTTCCTCTTCTGAATAAATGATGATGTTTCCTGGTTTTCTTGTAGGATCTGAAACAAACAAACAAGACTCATGAATATGAGCTACCGGCTAACTTTACGCTTTAAAAGATTGTAGGAAGCCAGTGGGGATATAGTATGTTGGTCTGCAAGGCCCCTGAATGGGGGATCCAAGTCTGCTACTGATTGGACAATTTTGTTTCTTACTGCCTTTTCCCAAGGTTTCATGGAAAATGTAGTTGTTATATTTTGTTTTGGCTGCTGTTAATAAAAGTGAAGAGAAAAGGCATAATCCTCGCTTTCGAGTTCTTAATAGAATTGAAACCTTCAGTTACGATAGCTAGGACATTTTTCATTCTGTTCCACTGGTCCATTTCTGCCTCTAGGCAAGGATCAGTTGAAGCATCAGTCCGGAGTCAAAGAGCTCAATTCAATTAGTATTTTTGAAGGTTTTCTTGCATGAAGATTATACTCTTGGCGTAGATGGCCATGTGGGAAATGCAGAGTGCTTTGTAGTTTGAGTGTCTGGCCCTTTGGAACCAGTAAATCCATTGGAGCAGCACTGATGTGATGCGTTATCATAGGTGAAGGTGTAGGAGCTGTCTTAATGTCGCATATTAGATAAATTGTAGTCTTTGGATGAGAAAGACGGGCCCCTATATGGGGAAAATGTGTTCAATCAATCAATCGTTCAATCAATCAGGAATTTATAAAGCGTGCTCCTCACCCGTGAGGATCTCAAGGTGCTGGGGGGGCGCTCTGGATCAGTCAAAGAGCCAGGTCTTGATGTCCTTCCTGAACGTGTGCAGGGTCAGGGAGCGTCTGAAGTTCAGCCGGAGCTCGTTCCTGGTTTTTGCTGTGATGTAGGAGAAAGCTCTCCCGCTGGTTCTGTTTCTGGAGATGCAGGGGACATCTGCTAGGCCGAGGGCGGCGGAGCGGAGGTTCCACTTGGGTACGTGGAAGGATACTCTCTCGTTGAGGTATTTGGGTCCGATGTTCTTGAGGGATTTATAGTCATGGGTGAGGAGTTTGAAGGTGACCCTCTTCTCAACGGGCAGCCAGTGGAGGCCTCGTATGTGTTGTGTCATGTGTTCGTGGTGCGGTGTCTCGAGGATGATTCTGGCTGCACGTTCTGGATGGTTTGGAGTTTGTGTAGAAGAGTTTTGTTGATTGCGGCGTAGAGGGCATTGCTGTAGTCTTATCTGCTGGTGATGAGTGCGTGGGTGACAGTCCTTCTGCAGTCGCGGGGGATCCATTTAAAGGTCTTACGGAGGATGCGTAGGCAGATGAAACTGGTGGAGGCAACATCGTTGATCTGGCGGTTCATGGAGAGGGAGGAGTCAAGGATGATGCCGAGGTTCCGAGCTTGGTCTGTAGGTGTGGGTGAGCTCCCGAGTGCGGAGGTCCACCAGTTTCGTTGGCTTAAACAAGACACAACAAGGGTGATGGTGGCCTGAAACTTCAGTGGGAAACCTAGATGAGGAAAGCGGAATCAAAGACTTAAGAAAATGCCGGACGCATGTCTTGTGACTTGGCTCATTTGATGAATTTGGGAAAGACTGGAATCTATGATCATGCCCAGATTTCCTATTTCAGCTCATGTTACTGGTGGTAATTACTAGGGTCTGACAGTGGCAGATTGGTAGTTCTTCAATTTTCTGCAGGTTAGGATTTCAGTTTTAGAAGATCCGAAATTTTTGGTGATTACTCAGGATAAAGAAGAGGCAGAGGAGAGTCCTGAGCTGTCAAGATCCATGGAGTATTCCAGATGTAGGATGATCTCAGAGACATCAGCAAAAAACTGTCTTTAGAAGCAGAAGCTAATGAAGAGGACTAATTTCCTATAATCCATCTGCACAGGAAGTGACATCAATGGATTTCGTATCATCCGTCTACACAGGAAGTTAATTCACTAGATTTCCCATCATCCATCTGCACAGGAAGCAACATCACTGGTTTGCTCCCAAAACCGCCTTTAAAAGAAGAAGGCATACATGAGGAGAAATTTCCCCTCCTTGGAGTATTTCATAATTAGGATGATCTCTGAGTTATCAGCAACAAAACTGCCTTTAGAAGAAGAAGCCAAGCAAGAGGACTAATTTCCCATCATCCAACTGCACCGGAAGTGACATCACTGGAATTTCCAACATCTAACTGCAGGACAAGTTTCCTATCAAAGCTGTCTTCACTTAATGGTGGCTGCAATGTGGAGGCACAGGGGAGGCATGCAGTGGGTGTGCTTTGGTATGCTGAAGGCATACCAAAAGCAAGCCCATCTGCTCCTGCACCCATCGCCAAGATCCCTGGTCCTCCCACTCACCTCCTCCTTTCGCTACTCCAGTGCGACCTTCTGTGTCCTAAATCCTGGTCAAATCTCCCAGCGCTGGTGCTGTGCCCTACACCCAACACTGAAAGGCCATTCTCCTGTACCACCTGCTATTTCACATGCTTTTACAACTTCAGCAGCACCATTGTGGATTTTTTCACTGCCCTTATTATCCACTCCAGTGCCTTCATCCTCTTCGGTGACCCCAACTACCACCTGGAGGACCTCCATAGATCCCAACATGACCAACCATCTTGATGACCTATCCAACCTCGGTTTCACTCAGCGACTGGAAGGCACCACACAAGCTGCCAGACACCTACTGGACTCAATCTTCATTAGCTTCAGTGACATAGTGGAAAAGCGCACACCAACCACCTGGTCCAAACATGCCCTTGTCAACTGCAGCATACTCATCCCACTCCACCCCAGAAACACCAACTACAAATCTTCACAACAGGACTGAAACTAGATCTCAGAATAAAAAAATTCAAAAGGAAGGAGAATCAAGGCTAAAGATCCTGCACCAATCATAATACCCTATCTAGGCAAAGTCTATCACTTCATTGATTGATGCAAAGGGGCCTGGGCATGACCTCCATATATCCCAAAAAAGTGGCACAGATGCCACTTAAACAAATTAAGCAGAAGGTGGCCCAGCACTCAAGCATGTACATTTTGTGTAGATGTAACTTATTTATTATCCACAAATGCAAAAAAACTGGTAAGCAGTATATCAAGCTCTTCCCAAACAAAAATAAGGAAACCACTAATACATTTTGATTGTAGGTATGATAATTCTTTATTCTATGAGATACTATGTATCTCCTGTGCATCCAAGGAATCGTCTGGTACAGCATCGATGCTGAACCAGACGATACCTTTGATGCACGGGAGATACATATCCCACATCACTTTTATAATAGAAAAGTAAAGTAAAAATAAGATCCCTTCGGACCAAGAAGAAGGACATCCACATACACACTTGCATTTTTCGTTTTATAGGGTTTTGCTATGTCATTTGATTTGATCACACACAAGAATTTTCAAGTCAAGTAAAGTTCTCGAGTATAACGGAGCCCTGAAGAAGTCCGTATAAGGACAAAAATCATCGGCGATCTTGAATTTTAAGAATTAAAAAAAGAATAAAGAACTTTAATACATACAATCAAAATGTATTAGTGGTTTCCTTATTTTTGTTTGGGAAGATCTTGATATACTACTTACCTGTTCTTTTGCATTTGTGGACAATACATAAGTTCCATCTACACAAAATGTACATGCTTGAGTGCTGGGCCACCCTCTGCTAGATCTCAGAATTAGCCTGGTCTTCCAACAAGCTCCCTGAATCCATCTCCAACTTCAACGTCTGGATCACTGCATGTGCAGACACCCGGGCTCCTCTCAAAGCCAATATCGGCCACGAGAACCAGACTGCAAACAAGCTGGTACACAGAAGAGCCCAGGCTTACAAACACCACTGCAAGCAATTTAAACGTAGATGGAGACAAAGTCAGGATTTATTTATTTAATGTATTTATTTAAGTGTATTTTCTATAGCGCGCAGCTACCCCAACGGGGTGTCCCGGCGCTTCAGCCGCTGTGCATGATCATACTCGGATAAGGGGAAATTAACAGAAGAGTACACACAAATCTGTCCTTCTCTCCTTCTACGCTACCATAGGTAAATCAGAGCTCCCAAATGTTCTGTGCTCACAGACCACATTGAAAACAGCACCAACAGCGCTAAGGAAATCTTCATCGTAGTGAAAGATTTCACCTCTATAGCAGCAAATTCCACTGGTGTAACCCCCTCTCTGGACCCATGTACCCAGCTGTCTCTATTTTCTGGCAACAAGATCACCAGCATCTATGACCATATCAAGGCCCAACTATACCCTTGCACCCTACAGCCTTTCTGCCCATCTCAACCAACATCAAGAGTCCTACCCTGGCCATCTGGCTCACCTTCACCACTCAAGAAACTGCAATTACTATGCAGTCCATACACTCTGGAGCACCCCCAAGAGCCTGCCTTCACCAAGTCTTCATCAAAGTATGACTGGATCCTGTCAGCAGAGACCTCATCCCAATTCTAAATGACTCAATCATTACATCCACCTATCTGAATGCCCGGAAACATGCCACAGTACTCCTCTTCCTCAAGAAACCCTCAGCAGATCTGAGCCAGCTACTGGCCTATCTCCCTGCTAAATTGCCTGTCAAAAGTCATGGAAAACATGATATACAAATGCCTAGCCACCCACCTCAGCAACAACCACCTCCTCAATACCACTCATTATGGACTCAGGCCCAACCACAGGACAGAGACCACCCTCATTGCCACCATGGATGATATTAGATGATTATGGATAGAGGTGACATAGTAGCCCTCATCCTACTGGATCATACCACAGCCTTCAACACAGTCTCCTACCCCATCCTTATCCAACAACTGCAAAAGCCAGCATCTAAGGACCTGCACTTTGCTGGATTTGCTCTTTCCTGACTGTAATGCTTTGGCAGTAGCATGTTTCTTCATTTCTTCTTCAGGTTGTGCAAATCTGTAGTAGCAAGGTGCGATCCCAGAAGCTAGTTCCTAATGCCACCTATACACTGACACCTCTCCATACAAAAGAAAAGTATATAAATGAAGGATATTTCTGGTATAGAGTCTAAAGAATAACTCTGTTTTCCTCCCCTTAATCCAGCTTACCAAAGACTTCACTCACTCTTTCCCACTTAACACTTTGGTGTTGGGGAAAACAATACGTACGTTCGATGATCCCTAGAGAAGGAGCGTGGCCTATACCATGGCGGAGTAAGACATGTCCCTCTCAAGCTCCTGCCAGAACTATAATCCGTACTGAATCCTGCAAGCCCTGAAGTGTATCAGGCTGCCCTCATATACGAGCGGCCTTGTGGTGTCCCATATTGGTCGCTGGGACCTCTGTCAGAGCAAGGGTCGGTGTGAAAGGGCAGATTGCCAACACGCAAGATGGCAGACTTCAGAGGCGAAAAATGTACTATTCCCACTCTAGTCTGTGCAACAGTAGAGAAAGCATTGGTCTTCGGAGAGATTACATTTACTATTCCTACTTCAGACTATGCAACAGTTTGGAAAGCTTTGAACTTCAGAGGGGTAAAATTTACTATTCCCATTCCAGCTTGTGCAGCAGTAAGGAAAGCATTGGACTTCAGAGGGGTAACAATAACTATTCCCACTCCAGTCTGTGCAACAGTAGGGAAAACGTTGGACTTTGGATGGGTAAGATTTGCTATTCCTACTCTAGTTTGTGCAACAGTAAGGAACGTGTTGGACTTCAGAGGGATTACATTATTATTCCCACTCCAGTCTGTGCAACAGTAGGGAAAGCGATGGATTTTGGATGGATTACATTTACTATTCTCACTCCAGTCTGTGTATTAGTAGGGGAAGCATTGGACTTCATAGAGGTTCAATTTACTATACCTACTCCAGTCTGTGAAACAGTAGGGAAATCGTTGGACTCAGAGGGTTTGAATTTACTATTCCCACTCCAGTCTGTGCAACAGTAGGGAAAGCTTTGGATTTTAGAGTGGTAAAATTTACTATTCCCTTTTCAGACTATGCAACAATAGGGAAAGTGTTGGACTACGGTGGGGTAAAATGTAACATTCCCACTCCAGTCTGTGCAATAGTAGGTAAAGCATTGGACTTTGGAAGCATTAAATTTACTATTCCCACTCAAGTCTGTGCAACAATAGGGAAACATTGGACTTCATGGGGTTAAATTTACTATTACCACTCCAGTGTGTGCAACAGTAGGGAAAGCGTTAGACTTTGGAGAGATTACATTTACTATTCCCACTCCAGTCTGTGCAACAATATGGAAAGCTTTGGATTTCAGAGGGGTAAAATTTACTCTCCCCCTCCAGTCTGTGCAACAGTAGGGAAAGCGTTGGAATACTGAGGGGTAAAAGTTACTATTCCCACTCCAATCTGTTCAACAGTAGGGAATGTACTTCACTTCAAACACATGGCATATTTGAATAACCTTATTAATTTACAACAAATATAAAACTCTTAATATGAGCATCTCTAATTAATGAAAAAATGATACATATAAACATTTAAAAAATAAAACAATTTACAAGATTGTAAAACAATGTAATAATTATCCTTTTTTAAATTTGTTACTTAACTTCCCACACTATACCCCCACAAACCTAACAGCCCTCACTTAAAATATAACATAAATAAGTATACCACAATTAACACAATTAATAATAGATTAAATAATAATTAATACATTAATAATTAATTATTACTTAATTAACATCCCACCCCATACCCCTACAAATCAATAGCCCACACCTAATAAATACCTAAAAAATATAAATATTATAAAATTTACATAATTAATAATCATCTAGTGAATAATACATTTATAATTATTTGTTAGGTAATTATACATAATTACCTTCCCACTCTACTCTCATAAACCTATAACACGATGCAACACTATACATTACTATAGCAATTAAATAAAAAATTATAAATCACTTAAAATTGCAAACTATTTTTAAACATATTATTAACAATTATACAAACAATAATAACACAAAATAATATATGAACTAAAACATAAAGATAAATAAACCATATTTTTTACAACAATATTATTGAAAACGATAATAACAACAGCAATATTCTTGACAACGATATTACTTACCTGGAAAACAAATCAATATTCTTTACAACAATATTTCTGCATTTCAATATTTGTTTCCAATATTTCAGTAACTCAAAATTTAAAACTCAAACTGTTGTCCAGATACCCACACAACACATCTTCCCCTTTAATAAACCCACAAATCTTAAAAGCACTGGTACAACAAAAGTAAAGAATAAACTTAACTTACTACATAGGCATAAGACAAGTGGTTACATTAACCTATTGCAATATATACAAATTATTAAACATGGCGTTTACCAGTTTACTATAAACTTCCCCTTTAATCCAAACTCAAAAGTCAAACAAAGGTTCCCAAAATCTCAATGATAAAAAGTATACTAGTTACAGAAAATCCTTCCATTTATGTGGCCCTTCTACTGAACGACCCCTACACATCTTTCTCACATTTACTCCACCTTCTCCACCACTTACATTCCTCAATTTCCATTCCTCATCACTTCCTCAGGCACATTCCCCACTTCTATCCTCATATTGTTTCCTCTATCGCACCCAAAGTTGTCACTACTACACGATCTTCTTTCTTTTCCACTCCAACTTGAGGTCGCCCTTATTTCCCTACCACTCGCATCAGGAACACCAAACTCAAATAATCAATAGCCCTAGTCAGCTTCCCCAGCATGCTCGCCCTCTTCCTCACACATCCTTAACTCACCACTATCACACACTGCCAACCTACTGATATGCCATACCCTTCCATCGGTCAATTTAGTAGACTAATTAGAAAAGTTGACATCTCTTAATGGAGCAGTATATCTGTTACTGCTTTTGGCCATAATTTGTGGAATTTTGACTTTCACCAAATCTCCAGCACTCAATTTGACTCTTTAAATACCATATTTGCGATCATAATAATTACTATAGGTGTTTTGTGCCTTCTCAATATTCAATCTGACCTTATCTGGGGACCAATCACTGATCCTTTGCTTAGACATGTAACAAAAATGATCTTTATTGTAGGCTCATGTCCCCTCAAATTTTGAACTGGAAATAACTTGTTACTGTGGGTGTAGTGGGACAGGACCACATGTGTTTCTGTAACTCCAATTCCTACACTTTTCTTTTACTTAACGAGATCTCATCCTGTTGTAACTTATCATTCCATTCAAAATTCACATCCTTCATTAACAATTGCCAAATTTGGGTACAAGTTTCCCGTAAATCTCCTTTATATTCAAAAAAGATCTCACATCCTCTTTACTTTCGGGAAACTACGAGTTAATGAGAGATTCCAACAACTCCTGTTTGGGTAATATTCCATTGTCACTGACCAAATGTCCCATGTAAATGAATGAGTTTTGGGCAAACTTACACTTTGAAAATTCAGCAGTCAAATCCTTTTCTTCTAGTCACTGAAACACTTGTGCAGTCTGTAATCACATTCTTCCTTTGTCCTGCCCATCAACAAAACGTTGTGCTGAAAGAAAGCAATGCCATTCAACCCCCTAAAGATGTTATGCATGAGATTTTGAAACACCGCCGCTACCGTGGTGAGGTAAAATTCCATGCGGCAGAACTGATAACACCCAAAAGGAGTTATAAAGGCTGTCATTGAGCAACTATCTGGGTGAAATAGCCCGATTTTAAGTTTATTATGGTAAACCACTTCACTCCCTTCGTCAAAGCCAAAAGGTCACCAAATCTTGGTAAAGGGAATTTGTCTATCAAAATGCTCCTTGTGAGATCATTCAAGTCAATACATATGGGTTGATTATGATGACAGTGAAATTACCACGACATCCTGTCGATAGCGGTCCCGCCGCCATCGCAGTAAAGATTTCCACCCGCCACATTAGGATGGCGGGCGGATGGTCGGGGGCGGAAAGACTGCCCGGCACTAATCCCGGCTCAGGGAGCCCGTCGGACTGTCGGATGATCTGTAATGCCTACAATTGTGGCGGTGCCTGCTCAAGCAATACCATAGGCACTACAGTGTCAGTTTCCTTTTGCCCTTTCATGGCGGTGAACTCGCCATGAAAAGGCTGGCGGAAAGGGACATGGAGGCCCCTAGTGTCCCCCCTTACCCCACGGCCCCCAGACACAGTACCTGGGGGCACTTATGGTGAACCCCTGCATATCCTTGCACCATGTTGCATGCACCGCATGGTGCCTGCAACTTAATGCAGGGATTTGCAAAATATTTGGACTGTAGCGTGTTCTAGACCCTGCAGTACACGCTGCAATACCAAAGAAATACACTTTGCGACTGACTTGAAGGTTGTTGCATCATAATACAGGGTGCAGGACCTCTGACAGCTTGTCAGGCGGTCCCATCCCCTATAAGATGGCAGTCAGACATGAGTCCGTAATCAGACCCATAATCTTATCTCGCCATCCTGACGTTTAGCTACCACCAATGGTGCTACCCACTACGAAGATTCCACTTGCTCAATTATTTTCATGTTCTCTAACTGCATTAATTCCCTTTCGACTTCCTCTCTGACTGTAAAAGGAATACTCTGCACTTTGTGCAAAATGGGTAAAGTATTTGTTTTGAGTATGATCCTTTGGGAAAACCCTTCCAGTTCCCCTACTTCCCCTGTGAATCCCTAAGAAAATTCCTTCTTTAACTCCTTACAAAACAATCCACATTTCCTATGAGCAACACTTGCTCAGGGCTGTTAAGAACAAGAATAATTCCAAATGCTCTTTGGTCTATCCACCCCAGGATAGAAGGCCCTTTCTCAGCAACATAGAGTTTCCCTGTAGACATTTTGTCATTGAATTCAAAGGACAACATCCTATACCCTCTACAGGAATTGGCTCGCCTGTAAAATTCTCAGGATGGACGTCGGTAAGAAGTAGGTGCATTCCCAGAACTCATGTAAATCTCTCTTCCCACACGATTTTGTTAATGATGGTGTATGGAGAACCTGAGACTGCTACAATGATGACAACAACACTCCCAACATTGATTTCACACTCACGCTTATTCCTAGAATTGTGATTTACATCAAAAACTTTCAATTCAATACTCAAAACAAAATTCTCTTGTTTCACATTTTCCTCCGCAGAGTCTGACGCAGTCTTGTCCAGCACCACTTTAGCTTTCGATGAAGACATTTTCTTTTTGCACACCCTGGCAAAGTGACCCATAACTCTACAAAATAATTACCAGACATTTCTGTCTGATAGCAAGACATTTCTTGTCATGCGCTAAATGGTCACCACTACCGCAGCAGTAACACTCTGTTCTTAAAGTGTGACCCAGAATAGCTGGTCCTTTTCCCGAAAGTTTTTCCATCATTTGTGGTAGTTTTCTCATATTTAAATAGTGCCTTCTTTGCTGATACATTGCACAATTGTTCTTGTTCTGACGGGCTGCAACCTGCCGCTTGTGTGAATCTCCTAGATCGCTCTGCCTTTTTGACAAATGCTACCACATCTTTCAAGGTTGGATCTCCATATACACATAAGTTCTCCTGAATTATCATTTTTTTGTGTGCATGACATGGAGATCACCAAATTTACAAATTATTGCTAACTTCCTTTAGGAGGATACATTATCTTCCACCGGTTCCTTTTTGTTGTGCTTCCTCTGAAAAAATGGAAACGGTCTATAGCTAAGCAAACAATAGGAGAAAAATAAGCATCTATGTCCTCCAAAGCATTTTTAAAAACGTCAGATTCTTCATTATACTGTACTTTCTTTTCCATTTGTTTGAAAACGTGCCGCCCCTCAGGACCCAATGTATGTAACAGTATCTTTTATTTATCTTATAGGAGTACATTCGTCTTCGTCTTCATTTTCATCATTCAACATCAATTTATAATGAACAAAATAGTCTTCACATTTGGTAGAAATGTTTGAAGAGGAGTTAATGAGAATTTCTGTGACACCAACCAACCCACTGAAAATAATACATCCCAAAATATAAATAAGCAAATGGCAGGAGAATAAGAAGTAAATGAAAGAAATTTAACTGAGTTCCAGTAGTTCAAAACTACCCAAACGAAACTGGTGGCAGCTTATGGATGTGCGTCTGTACCAGAGTATACTATCCCAATCCAAAATGGCAGAAACTTTTACCAAGATCCAGTAGTTCAAACTACCCAATCCAAAATGGTGACAGCTATAAATGTGCATGTGTACCAGCTTTCCTAGCCCAACTCAAGATGGGGGCATTCAGCGTGTTGACTTCACACGTAGCAGCTTGAGTTTGAGTCGACTCCGAAGTGTTAGGCGTGCAACTGCCGGTGCACACGCGTAAAAAGAAAACGGTGTGCACAGCGTCTTTTTCTGAGCTTGCAGCAAACTACGGCACTAGCCTGCATAACAACTTGAGGAGTGCATCTATGCCCCTTGCCTTCTTCGTGCCCCAGCATGCCAATGTAATGCGACTTACAATGCAGGTGAAAACTGTAAGTATTCTGTGATGCTCAGCTCTGTTTCTTGGCTGCAGTGCGCGATGTGGGCCGGATGCTTTGATACTCAGGCACATGTTCCACGAATGTCCGTGATGGTCATTATGCGAGGGCGTTGTGGATTTGCTGGCCATGCCAAATGTGGAAAAACAACCAGGTACATGAATAATTGTAAAACTTATTTATAAGCACAAACCTGCTTCCCCTCACTTCTCCTACACTTCTCCCTCTAACTGTTGTCTCAGGGAATCCTTCAGCGCTCACATTCTAAACCTGCTGGAAGATTCCACATTCCACAGAAGCCAATAAAATAACAGCACCCAATGCTCTGGTCAATTTATCATCCTGCATGACCAAAGTCACCAGATGGATGAAAGCCAACTGCCTCAAGCTCAGCACAGACAAGACAGAAGTAGTATCTTCAGGAAAGACACTCCACTATGGGACTCCACCTGGTAGTCTGTCGAACTCAACTCGGACCCTCTCCTACTGGTAACCCAACCAAAGAACCTCGGAATAGTAATTGACGTCCAACTCACCATGACCTGCCAATCAAACACAGTTTTTCCATGTCCTGCTTCCACACAGTGAAGGTGCACAAGAAGATCTTCAAATGGCTTCCTATCAACACTCTCAGAACCATCCCCCAAGCTCTCATCACCAGCAAGCTGGACTATGGCAACATACTCTGTGTCCGAATCAACTCTCTACTGACCAGACGGTTCCAGGCCATACCAAAATTAGTAGCCAGGATCACTGTTCCCAATAAGCCGCGCGGGTGGGCGCGCGCGCACGGACGTCACCCCAAGCGCGCAGTGTGCTGAATTTAGCGCACACAGAAGGACATCTAATCCTTCAAGACCGTATTCATGTTAATTTCGGCGCCCGTGTGCGCAGCAATTAACATGAATTCTACCTCAAAGGGCTCACAATCAGACCCGCAGCTTGCACTGTTAAGAAAGGAAAAACAGTGTCTCCAAAACGACGTGTGCTTTAGCACACGTTGTTGGAGACTCTGCTTTTCTTTTCTTAATTGTACAGCCTCCCGCCGGAGCGAGACTGCTGGAGTGCAATCGATTCAGAGACAATGCAGAGGAATTCGACGCTGAGAGACCTCCGGGAGGTCGCTGCGCACAAAAGACCAGGAGTATTGCAAACACCAAAAGAGACGACAACTGTAAAAAATTGGAACATAGCTGAACAGGAGTAACTTCAAAGCTGCAGACAGCAGGGAGGCCGGAGCTTCGAACACCAGCCCTTTACTGGCGTCTGCTAGACTGCGCCTTACCATTGTCAGAGAGACTTAGGCGCCTGGAGCTAAGCGCCTCCAATAGTGGGCGTCGGGAGAGACAGGTTCACACTGACGGAGAAAGACTTTTCACAAGAGTTCTGAGAGTTTTCACACAATCCTGATGAGCTGTGACTACTACCACGTGCGGGAACAGTCAGTAGTATCACAGCAAGTGCACGACTATAAAAGTGTTGTTAAAATGCTGAGGTCGAAACACATGTGGAATTGAACTGAGGGGATGCATGGTTATTGGTGAATATATCTGCACCAGGAAAGGGCAAAGGTGCAAAAAGAGAGTCCGTGCATGATTTCACTAGAGAAAACAGTTGCCGAAGGGGAGAAGTCTCGCATATGTTGTTAGAGGCAAAAAAGGCGCTCAACTCATGGAAATAACCTTTAATTTCTGAGTCCCCTGAGAACTTTGGGAAATTCACACATCTCCTTCACACCTCCAGCACTGAATCACATCCACAGGTGCATACCTTTACCATGCAAATACATTTATTGTAGTGATGGCATTATGATTTACAGGAAAATGATTAGTTTGTATGTAGCGCCAAATACTGCATCTAGAGAGCCGATGCCGAGACCCTGCCCCGCCCACACATCATTGCCATTGAGCATGAAGCAGAGAAGGGAGAGGATGTGGCTTTACGGCTAGGGCAGCCGATTTTGTAGCTGGGAAACCAGAGGTTCAAGCCTCGGCGATTGCTTATCTGTGCCATTTGCAGCTAAGATCGGGCATCAAACCTCACGTAGCTCTTCTCTATTGAAATATGTGAACCGGGATTAGAGGGAAACCAGAATTAGTTTGCTATCATTGGTCCGCACTCAATTTGTGTTTGATAAAGAACGGACAACAGCCAGGCTTGATATTTGAGATTGCGTGAAACTGCTAGTTTAACAGTTTCCTCTCTGGTCCGTAAATAATGATTGGGTGTAACCGTAAACTGCAAAAAAGTTTGGGATTTAAGGCTTTCATTATCTAGCTTTATTTATTTGTTGTCGATCTGGAATAAATACATTTGATTTATTTAAATTACCACATTGAGGCTTGTTATTAGATGGTGTTCTTGTCTAATGAGAGTGCCTACTTTCCGGTACTCTCTCTGGTCCGTACAGAGTAATTGATTGCATTATAAATGTTGATACAGGGGTACGGATTGGTGGGTTCTAATTTTTGGATGCAATAATTGATCACATGGCTCAATAAATACTTTGGTAACAGCACTTTGGCGGTACAAGAAGAACACGTGTGGATGGAATTTTGCATCCTTCGACATAGTTGTAGTATTGAGAGTTTGAGCTAAAGTTCTCAACTTTAACAAATGATTGTACTTGGAGTTTTATAGATACATCACTATGCTGCAATGGTATATGCATTGAATTGGAGGTAATAGCTCTGTTTTTGTACAAATGTTGTGCCTTAAGGGCTAGAGCTGCCGACTTTGTAGCTAGGGAACCATCTTCGAGTTCAGTGGGAAGCTCAAACACCCTGTGATTCTGTGCAAATACTTAATCTCCCCGTGCCTAAAGATGAATGTGTCCGTCTGTAATGCAACTGGTGCTCATGTAAAGCGCTCTGATACCCTTGCGTCGAGATAGCGCTATATAAAACTGCAAAAAGAGACTTTCTGCATCTGTCCACTCCTATTTGTCATCATCAGCCTCCCCTCCTACGCTCCTCCTCCAGCCTCATTTACTCCAGAGTATGTTTTCATGTGATGTTTACTTTTAGTTTTCTATATAGCCTTGACTCGACCGGAATGTATTGGAGCGCTCAGCACTTTAAAGAAACACCACTTACATTGTACAAACGCACGTTCGTTTTGCTTTAGGCACTGGGAGAATAAGTGACTTGCCCAAAATGACAGGGTGATTGTACTGTTTTTTTATACACGCCTATCCATGCGCAGTGCCTGTCGGCTGACCAGACAGCCGGCTTTGTCTCCGGCGCTCTCCTCCTGTCTGCCCTCATTGAAGCAGCCGGCTGTGCACAGAGCATAGAAGCACAGGCTGCCTCTGTGCACCCCCTGGCACTGTACTCCTTGCGGCAGACACTTGTTGCAAGCTGGCTACGCGCCACACTTTATTAGGTTAAAAAAATCAAGAAATCAGCCCGACTGATGACTGAAAAGAAGATTCCGAAATTATCAAGTATTATTGGAGGTATGAAGTTGTCCTTGCTGTATGGTACTTTTTTATTGGCTTTCGTCCAGGGGGGGGGATGCTTTTGGGCACCTATCTTATGCAACAAAAATGGGCCTGATAATTTTAAACTTATGCTGCCAGCGTGAATAATGTCTGAAAAAATCGACATTTAGACCTAATTCCCTTTATGAGGAAACTTGGAAATGAAAAGTTATAGCCCCATCATTAACTCAAGACAGCTGACTGGGAGCTCCTTGTGATGCTGTGCAGTCTCGTTAGTAGATACCGGCTTAGGGAAACACAATGACGGCCTACCCCGCATGCAGACATTGACTGGAGACATTCATTGATTAATGATGGACTTCAGCAAATTCCATAGAAAGTCACAAACTCAACCTGCTACATAAAATGCACATCTCGCGCCCAAGGGCACAGTCTTATTCCAGTAGTCTGTAGTGATTTCTGTAACTTTGAGACAGAGAGCTTCCTCCTCACACATTAGCTTTTGGTCCACAGCCCACAAATATCACACATGTGGCTCTTGTGCCTCAAGTTCTTCGTGACAGTGAAAAGAAGCTTCTGCTCTAAGTGGGCCAGGACCTGCCTACTATGTACAGTGGAAAATAAACAACTATTTGCAATGCAACAGGTCTCGCATTTGCAGGAGTTTGAGCTATTGGCATTGTAAATGGCAATGCCTTTTATTTAAGTGTTTTGAAAACCTGCAAGCTGTGCGTGAACACGCACTTTGTAGTTATAGTCCTTGCTTACGAGAAGCAAGACTGGCAGTAAGAGCCGAGCAGTTACTGCCAGCCTTGCTCCTGGTACACAAGAACTAGAAGTACAAAGTGCGTGTTCACGCACAGCTTGCAGGTTTTCAAAACACTTAAATAAAAGGCATTGCCATTTACAATGCCAATAGCTCAAACTCCTGAAAATGCGAGACCTGTTGCATTGCAAATGCTTGTTATTTTAGGGTTTTAGTACAGACCTAGAACATGTCGCTTTGTGTCTACTTCGGAGCACTGGCTGGGGTGCGGCAGGTGCTGCAGCATCAAAGGGCATAGAAGAGACTACATTTCTTAGGGGACACGGACAGCCTTGGGGAGAGCTGAAACCTTGGTCTGGCCTGGTTCTAAGAGCCAGATCACGAGCCGAGCCATACAAGATGTAACTCGGGTAACAAATGTGAGGAAAATGGTAGACTAGAAAATAGAAAAACATGGATTTTTCATCATATTAAAGTGTTTCAATGGTGAGTAGATGATTATTTAATGGAACTGAGTGATGTTTATTGAAAGTAATATTTTTTTGAACATGAAACATTCAAGAATACCGTTGTAGCCGTACCATTTTGCCACAAATTATCCAAACCTTGTCAGCTTCGGGTGAGGTCCTGCTATAAATTGAACCGTAGCCTGGCCCCATTGCTTTGTACTAGTCATCTTCAAGTGAATCCAGTGATCCCACGCCCAGCAGCACTAATTTCTGAGGACTGTTACATATTTTTCCTCAACAAACTTTCATCCAGAGCCACAGACAGAAAACCATGCACATCTTTTGAGCTAAGCTTTGAGCCCCGGCGCTTATTGTTTTACAAATTAAGCACTGTTTTCCGCAGTATTTGGCAACTGTTGAAGTTGCCAAATGAAGATGAACGCTGCAGTCTACAGCAAGAAGATTCCATCTTTTCACAAAAATTAACTTTGAGAGGGTGACACAGCTGTACATGACCAGCTGTCGCGGGGGGCACCCGGTGCACCATTTTTGTTTTGGTGCCCTCCTCTCATAGCTCTCTTTTCCACAAGTTCACCCACTGCCACTCTGCAAGAGTGCCCCTCATCTCTCCATAGACCCTCTCTCATATATATTTCATTTATTTTATAGTGCTTCTCATACCAGTGTAGGATGTCGGATCACTTTACATCACACATATATTACACAGACATGAAGGCTTATACGTGTGTAAATCAGAGTACAGGAAATGTTACATAAAACAATGGGGATTACAAGGTGTAGGAATACAATGTCATTCATGCTAGCAGAATGTATGTTTTTAGAGAGTTTTGTCTAGAGAAGAGCAAACTCAGGATTCTCAGTCAGTCATATTCACTTTATTCAGTTAATAAAAACGATAAAAGTACACTCCAAACATCTCCTACAACAATATTAAAACATATACAAAGGTCATATTAGAGTAATGGTAGGCACCATAAAAATTCAGCAAGAAAAAGGTCCTCAGCCTTTTGGTTGTTTAAAAACTCAGGATTTTGAAAGCACACATCATGTTTGAGACTCTGTATTTCTTTTGTTAATAGAACACAGCTGCAGGGCTGATAGTGTGCCTTTCAAAAGTATTCATGTGCAGCACCTTGTACATGCAGCAAATAGCATAAATACTTTCAAAAAGGCTCACAATCTGCCCCGCAGCCATGCTCCTATTAACAGTGATGGCACTTGACTTGTCTGAATGCCCCTCTTCTACACTACATTTTTACCTGGATGTGCTCGAGTTGAGGATCTTCAGTAAAATCATATTACGGTACCACCATTGGAGTCCTGTGCTTTTCTGAACCCGAAATGTACTTGCCTGTGTAACCAATTCATGTCTTGGCATGTGTATCTAAATTGAAAACCTGCTTTAAAACCATTCATGTGGTGCTACATGTGTGGAAATGCACTGTCTTTTAACTTTTTTAAGCAAAAGTTTGGAGTGATATTTGGCGCTGCACCCCCACGCATGGTCTGGTTCCTGGCGCACATAGTCTTGGTTGCAGCGCACAGAGACCTTACACTGCCGCACACAGAGGAAAAAAATTAGAGGGAACATTGGCCAGGATGACCATCAATCTCCCAACCTACCCTAACATCACCCCATACCTCAGAGAGCTCCACTGGCTCCCAATCCGCAAACAAGAACTCTTCAAACTACTCATGCACACGTAAAGAGGCTTACACAACTTTGGCCCCATGTACCGCAACAACTGCATAGATATCTACAAACCTATTAGACACCTTTATTCAGCCAGACTTACACACACACACGCATGTATGCATGTGCAGATACACACATACACATACACACACACATTCACATAAACACACATACACACCTACCTGGTGGCCATGCCTACTTTTACTTCACTCTTAAAGCCTGGAATGACTTGCCCGTGAACATCAAAGCCGCCTCTTGGATTCTTAAATTCTGGATGAATTTGAAAATTTTGCTCTTCTCCTAGTACTGGCCATGGCTCGGGCCATGCAGCTTTTGCTTCAGTACCAGTAAACCGTCTGGATCAAGTCGTACACTACACAGATGACATGACCTAACATAATAATTACCAGCTAGGTTCAAGAATGTGATGAGGTCTGGTAGCAGAGTGAGGTGGATATTGAAGAAGAGTGATTAGATGACAGGTGGTGTTTAAAAGAGCTGATGTAAACGGGGACAGCAAGATGGTGCTAGACTTGTCATGTAGGCATGGAGGTAGAGGGTACGTAGTTTAGTATATTTTTGTTTCTGTGTCTAGGTCCACTATTGTACATAATAGGGCCTGGAATTACACTGTGCCAGCACAGAAGCCAGATCCAGCAATAGTAGTGCACATACTCTATTTCTGTCCACAGTCATTTTTAGATAATTCCAGATGGATATAAGGGTAGGTCCAGTACCTTGTGTGGGTGAAAGGCTCTTTGATTGTCAGGGAGTAAGCTCTATTTTCTTGAAGACAGCTATTTCAGTAAGTTCTCCTGAGAATGGTGCAATGGAGTCAGTAGGTCCCCGTCTTGATCTGGTGGGTCAAAGCACATTTTTGATGAGTGATTAAAGTAAGAGATCTTGATGACAGAGGATGCAGTGCCTGAAGTTAGTGAGTTGAGGATGGTTCTTGCTGAGAAGGCAGGAGTTGAGGAGAGTATGATGCCCTTGAGTGTTAGTGTGAGGCACAGGTCTGACAGTGGATCAACAGACTTGCTTGCATTGCAATGTTCCTTGAATTGGGGTGCAGATAATTGTTTGAAAGTGTCCAAAGGCTGGTTGTTTGGCATCTTCCTTCTGTGGTACTTTTCTTTCTTTTCTGTTTTTGAGACAAGTTACTTTCTGGTGGTGTCTGGGGGAGTGCAGCACCATGGTGGTTGTTCTTGGAAATGACAATCTGTTACATGGTTTTGGGCCAGATTTGTGCCTTCTGTTGTTAAACCCATTTTTGTTGGCCGTAGGATGTTGTGCACTTTACCTGTGCTAACCAGGAGTAAAGTGCTTGTACCTTCCCTTTCAAACATGTTAAAATTGGTATACACCTGATTTGCACATTGAATTTGCCTATAAGTCCTGAATATATGGTACAGTCTTCACTGATTGCCTTTAAATGTACAAGGGGCTGCAGCACTCATTGTGCAACCCACTGAAGTAGCACTGTAAACATGTCTTCAGCTTGGCCACTGCAGCCTGGATGTGTAGTTTTAAACTGCCATTTAGACCTAGCCAAATAAACATTTTGCTAGGCTAAATATTTCCTTTTAAAATACTTATTAATTACTGTAAGGTAGGCCTTAACAGCCCAAAGTACAGAGTACATGGCATTTAAAACTGGGACCTTTATAGTACATATTTTACATGTACTGGCAGTGAAAAGACCTCCAAGGTTATTTTTCACTATGGCAAGTCTGGCTTCCCCATAGATTAACACTGATTAATGCTAGTACATTCAATAAGTGCTAAATTCAGTTTGAGAATAGCGAGAAAAATATTTCAAGGATTCATTTTAATAGTGGTTTAAAAATACAACTTAACGGTAAAGTCGAATTTTATATTATTCCTTGACAAATTACACTTTTACTAAGTTGTTATTTTCTTGCCTAAAACCAAAAGGCTTTCCTGCCAGTGTCCAGCTGTCACTTGACCCCTGACAGCCCCTCTGTGGTGAGATTGGTGAGATCTATATTGCTCGCACACAGTGGAAAAAGGGCTGTAGTTGTGGGGAGGGGGTCTCGTCCCTTGATGGGATGGCCCGGGGGCTCTGTCCAACACCTCTTGATCTTCAAAGGATGCTTACCCTGTCACTAGCAGATGAAGCTCACACCTATGCCTGCCTCCCTATTATCTCTCTAGTCAGGCAGGCTCCAAACCCAGTGACAGGGGAGGATCTGATCAGTACTGGTGTAGAGGGTGGACAAAAGATTGCCCTCCTCCCTCAGGATGGCACTGGTCATAAATGAGGACCCACCTGGACCTTGAAGCTGCAACTGGCCACCATTGCCTTGGAGGAGGAAATCTGGCTGGGAAGAAAAGAAGGTTGAGGCAACAGCAACAAGGGCCTTGTAGGAGTAAATGTTGGCTCTGGAGGAGAAGACAAGGTTGTGGACTCATGAGCTGCGCCAGAAAGAACTGGACTTGAAGGCAAAACAGAGTCCAGTGATGATGGTAGCAGCAAAAATGGAGTCCCCAAGGGAGGTAAAAGTGTCCACATACTAAAATACCTGGTGTCTAGCCTAGTGGTGGGGAACGATATTGACAGAAGGTTTGAGCCCTATGAGGTGGCCTTGGAGATGCACAGAGTCCCAGAGGAATATTGAAGAGCTAGTACCTGGAATCATATGTCAATTCCAATGACAGGGAGAGATACCTCGCTGGTTCCAGGCAAAGCTGACAGATGAAAATATGGCCCCATAAAGCAAGGTCTCATTGTCAAGTTTGGTCTTACAGCAGAAAAATATTGCTTAAAGTTCAGGGATATACATAGGCTATCTAACCAGTCCTGGTTGGATTTGATGGACTATTTCAGTAAGGCACTAGTTGGTTGGGTGAAGGGCAGCAAGGTGAGTGATTATGATGAGCTGTACGATTTAATCATGAGAGAGCACATGTTCAGTAATTGCTTTACAGAGTTGCACCAACACCTTATTGACTCTTAGCCTCACTGTCCCCAGCGAGCTTGGGGAGGAAGCTGACCTTCGGATCATCACTATAGTGTCACAGAAGATACATGGGGGGACCACCAGAAGGAGGGGCAGGGTCCCCACCAGAAGAAGAAGGGAAGAGACAAGGGACATCATATGGAGTTCTCTAAAGCCCCCCAACAGAGTTTCCATAGGAGTAGACCCATCCGTTCCTGAGCAGAAGAAGGGTGGGTATATTGGGAATAAAAGTCAGGGCTACTTCCAGCCCAAGTGCGATGAATTTTACTAGTATGAGCACAGAAAGAAGGATGCTATCTCTTCCTGCAGTTAGCAGCCCCTACTTATGACCCTACCCTGGGAATCACCAGTGTAGTGCTGGGGTAGAAGGTTGCCCTTATTAGTTTTGGAGAGTGCAGAGGTTAGCCTAGTGCCCTGGTGCCCTGGGTGGCAAAGAGATAGTGCCTAAGGCTCACATGCCTGACAATAGTAAAAAGTATAGGCAACGGCTCACCATCAATGGGCAGACGGTGGAGGTTCTGAGAGACACCGGAGCCAGTATAACTACTGTTAAGTGTCATCTAGTGTCCTGGGCGGAACTTTCAACTTTCAATCTGCGGCATAAAAACTCTGCGCGATTCGGCAGAGTTACGCCCACCCCAAATAACAACTAGGAGGGGACTCAACAGCATACCTTTTACCTCATCTTTGACAAGAATTTGACATCATGACCTCATAGTCTGCAGACAATCACCTTAAAATGCTTCTATTAATATCGAAGTGGAACGTGTTACATTTACTAACATGTTATTGATGCACTTTGCATTTAATCACAACTGAAATCCCCGTGCTCTCTAACGCCTCTTCCATTTGCTTAAGGCCACCTTCATCCTGTGGCCTTCGATTGTGAATGACATGAAAGGTCCCTATAAGAGGACGTAATGAAAGATCCTTCAAGATTGTGAAGAAAATACAGCATTACCAAGTGGCACCTTGCACTGACTGTTTGAGGGCAACACCCTGAAGAAAAAAATTAAGCAGTGCTAAGAAACTGGTTTAGGGATGTGTATATGCTTCGTACACAAACACGCCATTGAAATCTGGAACCTACTCGACTCTCTCTCGCCCGACATCGCCTTCTTCACAGAGACCTGGACCAACGCATCCTCCGCCTGTGACATCAGCACCGCCATCCCAGACGGATACAAGATCCAGAGGAAAACCCGCCCCAACCACCCAGGAGGGAGCCTCGCCATCACCCACAATAGCACCCTCCGTCTCACCACCTCCAGTGAAACCTTCTCCTCCGCCGAACACCTGCACTTCCAGATCCAGACCACCCCCAAAGCCACACTCTGAGGAACCCTTGTCTACAGACCCCCTGGCCCCCGAACACCCTTCGCCACCACCATCACCGACTTCATCGCATCCCGCACCATCGCCTCAACAAACTATATACTCATTGGAGACCTGAACTTCCACCTCTACAACCCTAGCGACTGCAACTCCACTATCCTTTGTGACAACCTTGCCAGCTTCGGGCTTTAACAACTTGTCAACACAACGACCCGCAGAGCAGGACAAACCCTCGACCCCATCTTTGCGGCAGGAAACATCGTCCAATTTAGCCACACAACGCAGCTGCCATGGACTGACCACCACTGCGTACACTTCGCCATCAACAAACCCAAGGCACCCAAACCAGCCCCACGCCCACCACGAAGGAACTGGAGCAAGGTTACCAATGAGCAACTTAACTCCACCCTCACCAGAGACAACCAAACCTGGGCACCCGACGCAAACGACGCAGCCAGAGAACTCCACACCTGGATCTCCGACTGCACAGACGAGCTCGCCCTCAATGCAACCCCGAAAGACAACACCCCAGGAAAGCAGCCTGGTTCACCACAGCTCTCCAAGAAGCCTGACGCACCTGCAGACGCCTGGAAAAGAACTGAAGAAACACCAAGACAACCGAAAATCACACCACCTACACGGACGCCATGACTGACTACCACAACCAGATCAGAGCCACCAACAAAATCCTGGCCAACTCCACCAACTCCAAGGAACTTTTCAGTGTCATTCAAAAATTCATCAACCCACTCAGCGAAGCCACAGACTTCACCCCATCCCAATACCTCCGCGACAAGGTTGGAACCTATTTCCACCTCAAGATCAAAAAACCTCTATGACAACTTCATCACCATCCACCAGGCGCCACAGATGGCCCCCGCCCCCCAGAAACACCAGCCAGCCCACCATCTGTAACTGGACACCGATCACAGCCGAAGACACCACCTCAACCATAAGAAGCATCCACTCGGTGGTCCCCAACGACCCCTGCCCCCTCACATCTATCACAGAGTCGGGACCGCCATTGTACCCGAACTACAACACACCATCAACACCACCTTCAAAACAGGCACCTTCCCAGATGACTGGAAGCATGCAGAAGTCAGATCTCTGCTCAAGTCCTGTGAGTTGCCTTTTGCCTTCTGCCTCCTGTGCTGCCCTTCCTTTGTGTTGCCGTTTTTCCTTTTTCCTTTTGCCTCTGCACTAGCCTTGCCCCTCTGCCCCCTGCTCCCCCCCTCTGCTCACCTCCCCCTTCCTTGGGTGCCGCTCCCTGCCGCCGAGCCGCCCCAGTCCCCCTTCCCGCCACAGACCTCTGTCGAACCCGCCCCCCCTGCTCATTGGCCGCCCCGCTCCCGCCACCCAGCTGACCCACCCTCCCGGCTCCTTCTTATGACGCCCCCAGAGCGACCACGCAGCGGACGCACGCAGCGGGAGCACCGAATGAGCACCGAATGAGCGCCGAAGGTGCGCCAAAAGTAAGCCCGTCTGCGCCCGTCCGCGCCTGGACCGCGCCCAGTGTCAGGACCCCTGGCCCCCGCAGACACCAGCCCACCCGCCGAACCTATGACGCCGCCGAACTCTACGCACTGAACGCTGGTCGAAGCCCGGGCTGCTATCGAGCCACCCCGAGACGCACCCACGGACCCTTCTGCTGCCACTCCTGCAAGTTCACCTGCATCCGGACCTGCACTACACCAGCACCGAGCACCAAGACGACCAACAGCAGCAGCCACCTGAAGTGCATCCTGCTCAACACCCGCTCCGTCCACAGACACGCCGTCGAACTCTGGAACCTGCTCGACACCACAACCCCAGACGTCGCCTTCCTCACGGAAACCTGGATGAACGCCTCCTCAGCGCCCGACATCGCCATCGCCATCCCAGACGGCTACAAGATCATCCGGAGGGACCGCATCAACCAGACTGGAGGAGGCCTCGCCATCATCCACAGGAACACCATCCGCATCACGACCAACACCGACGACACCATCGCACCCGCCGAGCACCTGCACTTCCAGATCCACACCAACCCCAAGACCACCCTCAGAGGCACCCTCATCTACAGACCCCCGGGACCATGCACACAATTCAGCGAGGACATCGCCGACTTCGTCAGCCCGCATGCCCTCCCCTCCGCTGACTACATCCTCCTCGGGGACCTCAACTTCCACCTGGAGAACAACAACGACCGCAACACCACCACCCTGCTGGACAACCTCGCTAACCTCGGACTCAAGCAACTGGTGACCATCCCCACCCACTACGCCGGCCACACACTCGACCCCGTCTTCTCCTCCAGCAAGGACATCGCCTTCAGCCACGCCACGGGACTCCACTGGACGGACCACAGCTGCGTTCACTTCAGCTTCAGAAAGACCACGATCCACCACCACCAGCAACATGTCGCACGCAGAAGCTGGAACAAGATCACAGCCGACCAGCTCGCGACTTCCCTGAGCAAGAACCCACCCACCAGCACAACGAACCCCAGCCAAGCGGCCACCAACCTCACGAAGTGGATCAGCAACTGCGCAGACGACTCGCCCCTCTGAAGACCCCACCGAGCAGACCCGGCAGCAAGAAAGCCCCATGGTTTAACGACGAACTCAAGAGCTCCAAGAAGAACTGCAGAGCACTCGAGAAAGCCTGGCGCAGAAACCCAACACCGGACAACATGACTGCCCTCAAGCTCGCCACCCGAAAACACCACCAACTGATCCACGCCACCAAGAAAACTGCATTCAAGGAACGACTGGACAACTAAGCACACAACAGCAAGGAACTCTTCAACCTCGTTAAAGAGCTCTCCAACCCCAACGCCGGAAACAACGACGTCACCCCTTCGCAAGACCTCTGCAACTCCCTTGCCTCCTACTTCCACAACAAGATCGCGGACATTCACAACAGCTTCAGTACTCAACCAACGCACGCCACGACCGAACCACCGCCCCCCTCCACCACCCTCCACGCCTAGACCCCGGTCAGCACCGAAGACACCGTCCGTACGATGAACTCCATCCACTCCGGATCTCCGACCGACCCCTGCCCTCACCACATCTTCAACAAGGCCGACGTGGTCATCGCACCCCACCTGCGGGACATCATCAACACCTCCTTCGACACCGCCACCTTCCCAGAGAGCTGGAAGCACGCCGAACTCACGCTGCTCCCGTTCCCTGCAAAAGTCATCGAGAAGACCGTCAACAAGCAGCTGGCCGCCTTCCTTGAGACGAACGGATCCCTCGACCTCTCGCAGTCTGGCTTCCGGGCCAACCACAGCACCGAGACCGCCTTGATCGCAGCCACCGATGACATCCGAGCCCTGCTCGACAACGGAGAAACAGCGGCCCTCATCCTCCTAGACCTCTCCGCGGCCTTCGACACTGTCTGCCACCGTACCCTAGTGCAGCGCCTCAGCAACGTCGGAATCCGGGAGAAGGCACTGGAGTGGATCTTCTCCTTCCTCGCCGGAAGGTCACAGAGAGTCCGCCTCCCCCCGTTCAGATCAGAAGCCACCGAAGTCATCTGCGGCGTTCCTCAAGGCTCCTCGCTCAGCCCAACTCTCTTCAACGTTTACATGAGCCCCCTCGCAGCCATCGCACGCCAGCACAACCTCAACATCAACTCCTACGCCGACGACACCCAGCTGATCCTCTCCCTCGCCACTGCCAGAGCCAACCTTCACGAAGGGATGAAAGACTTAGCCGAATGGATGAAGAACAGCCGCCTGAAACTGAACTCGGACAAGACAGAAGTCCTCATCCTGGGATCCTCACCCTCCGCTTGGGACGACTCCTGGTGGCCCCCCGCCCTAGGCAGCGCACCCAAACCAACAGACCACGCACGCAACCTGGGCTTCATCCTGGACTCCTCCCTCTCCATGACCAGACAAGTCAACGCCGTCTCCTCGTCGTGCTTCAACATCCTACGCATGCTACGCAAGATCTTCCGGTGGATCCCCTCCGAGACAAGGAAGACGGTCACCCTGGCCCTCGTCACCAGCCGTCTGGACTACGGCAACTCCCTCTACGCCGGAACCACCGCCAAACTCCAGAAGAGACTCCAGCGGATCCAGAACGCCTCAGCACGACTCATCCTGGACATCCCCTGTCGCAACCACATCTCCAGACACCTGAGAGACCTGCACTGGCTCCCGGTCAACAAGAGAATCACCTTCCGTCTCCTCACCCACGCACACAAAGCCCTACACAACCAAGGCCCAGGATACCTCAACAACCGCCTCAACTTCTACGCTCCCAAACGCCAGCTTCGGTCGACCGGCCACGCTCTCGCCGCCGTCCCCCGCATCCATAGAGCCACCACAGGGGGAAGGTCCTTCTCCTACCTCGCCGCCAAGACCTGGAACTCCCTCCCGACCCACCTCCGCCTGACCCAGGACCACCTCGCCTTCAGGAAGCAGCTCAAGACCCGGCTGTTCGAGCAGTAGCAGTCCCCCCCCCCTAGCGCCTTGAGACCCCCCGGGTGAGTAGTGCGCTATATAAATGCCCTGATTGATTGATTGATTGAAGAAGCCCACAGCTGACCCCACCGACCTCAAGAACTATCTGCCCATCTCGCTCCTTCCCTTCGCAGCCAAATTTGCAGAGAAGACAGTCAACAGGAAACGGACATGATTCATTGAAGAGAACGCTGTCCTTCGACCCGTCCCAAAACGGATTCTGAAGCAACCACAGCACAGAGACTGCCCTACTCGCCGCCACAGATGACATCCGCACCGTCCTGGACCAAGGCCACTCAGCAGCCCTCATCCTACTCTGCCTAGCAGCGGCCTTCAACACCGTCTCCCACCGCACACTAGTCGCCAGACTACACAACGCATGCATACAAGGAACAGCCCTGGACTGGATCCAATCATTCCTCACCGGAAGAAGCCAAAGGATCAGACTCCCACCCTTCCTCTCCGACCCCACGAAAATCACCTATGGAGTCCCACAGGGTTCATACCTGAGCCCCACCCTCTTCAACATCTAAATGGCCCCCCTCGCAGCAATCGTCCGACAACACGGCCTTAACATTGTATCCTACGCCGACAACACCCAGCTCTTCCTCACCAAAGACCCCACCACTGCCAAACTTAACTTCCAGAAAGGAATGCAAGACGTCGCAGTCTGGATGACCAACAGCTGCCTGAAGCTCAACGCAGAGAAGAAAGAAGTCCTCATCCTCAGTACCACCCCTTCTGCATAGGACAGCACCTGGGGGCCGACCGCCCTCAGAAGCCCACCTTCCCCCTCAGACCACGCCAAGAACCTCGGCATCGTACTCAACTCATCACTCACTATGAATCGACAGGTCAACGCCATCACCTCCAGCTGCTTCAACACCCTCTGCATCCTCAGCAAGATCTTCAAGTGGATCCCCCCTGATTCAAGGAAGACAGTCACCCACTCACTCATCAGCAGCAGACTGGACTATGGAAATGCACTCTAGGCCGGCATCAACAAGTCCCTACTCGAAACTCCAGACAATACAGAACACTGCCGCCAGACTCGTCCTCGGCATCCCCCGACACAAACACATCAGTCAACACCTACGAAGTCTCCACTGGCTTCCTATGGAGAAAAGAGTCACTTTCAAAATCTTCACTCACGGCTACAAATGCCTACACAACAACGGACCCAAATACCGCAAAAACAGAATCAACTTCCACGTACCCAAAAGAAACCTCCGATCTTCCAACCTCATACTGGCCGAAACCCCGCACATCCATAGAGCCAGAGCAGACGGAAGATCCTTCTCCCACATTGCAGCCAAGACCTGGAACGAGCCACCAGCAGACATCAGACGCGTCCCATCCCTGAACACCTTCAGAAGACCCTCAAGACCTGGCTCTTCGGCTAAACAGATCTTCGGACCCCCCTCAGCGCCTTGAGACCCTCACGGGTGAGTAGCTCGCTTACAATTACCTGATTGATTGATTGATTGATAGCGATGTCAAATTTGAATGCTTTAATTAAAACTTCAGTTATCTTTTATAACAATAAAACCTCTCTAAGATGGCTCTGCATTTGGCGAAAAGCAATGCTAGCCTCGCCTCTGCCAGCATCCCTCCATTCTCAGTTATTCAGGGCTACATTGTTAAACGGCTACATCAAGGAGCGCTATACTACTTTCTAAGTTATGAAGATGATCCAATCTGGACTAGGTACATCTTGCCATGAAAAGTAAATACAGTTATTGAGACAACTTGAACAGGGAGTGGATGGGGCGGGTATCCTTGTGACAGCCTCACAAGTGTGTAAGAGCCCCGAACACTTGTCGTACGAGCCAGGGCGCTAGACTGGGGCAGAGGCTGTCAGGCTGCAATGACAGCAGTCCTGGCTGCAGCAGTGTCCTCTGAGCTGAATAGCTTCCTCATCGAGCCTCCACCTCACTGACTGTCATGTAAACAAGGCTTTTCTTTGCAGTGCCCTAGCAGTCCCTCCCCGAGTACTTGCCCGGCACGTCACTGCAACCGGGTGTCTGCAGCTGCGTGATCAGTCCACTGGAAACGTGACTTCTCCCCGAGGCTCTTAGATAATTTTCTTGCTCTCCTCCCTTGAACTGCATGGATGAATCAGCTAAAGAGCCCTTTGTGATGAATCTTAACATCTGTAGTTTAACTTGAAACTAGTGCTAAAGGATTAAGTCCGCCGGCTGATTGGAGTGGTGGAATTTATTATTAATTCCGCATTACGAGAGCAACACATAATTACTAAATTTCTCCAATTCCGCCAGTGGAGTTAAACATTCCACCCACCCCTAGTAAAAAGTAGTCTTCCACACAAGGTTGGTAAAAAAACTGATATAGGACTTGGAGATGCAATTAAAACAGCATGGCCTTAGAATAGTACATCAGTAAGGAATAATGAGAAGAATGGATAAGGTATTTCAAACCAATCATGCAGGTTGATCCCTGGTGCATGGTTCTTGGGAGGAGGTGCAAAAGAGGACCACAGGCTATTGCAGCGGAAATTAAAAAGTCTCCTTCCCGCAAAGCTGTAAGAGTCGTTTAAGGTATGACCTGGCAGAGAGTAATAGTTGCTTCTGTTTAAACAATTAGCAATAAGAGGATTTCAACACTAGGCAATGTAAATTACGAAAAGTGTTTGCCAGATAACTTTGAGATCCTCTCCTGGAATGTCCATCTGCTAAGGAGATTGTTAGATATTACGGGCCAGATGTACGACCATTTTGCGAGTCGCAAATCAATTTGTGCATGCAAAATGGGTTGTACACAATGTACGACAGGCATACACAAATCTAAAATTTGTAATGCAACTGACTACTCACTCGCAAAAACTGAGTGGGGAATTTGCATGTCCCAAATAGTGAGTCGCAATTCGAAATTCGCTATTCTGCATGTACAAACGAGTCGCAAATAGAGACAATGTGCAAATTGGCCCGTTTGCATGTGCAATTTACCACAAATCAAAAAAGTGGTAACGGGGCTCAATCTAACAAAAACAGGCCCAGAATGCATCAGAAATTGTTCAACAAAGCTGCCCTGTATGTTACAGCAAGGAGGATGAGGCTAGCAGAGGAGGCAGAGACTTTTCAGAGTCAGGCTAACTCTGTTTGAGAAGACAGAGAAAGAGATATATGAGCAGTACTGGCTGAGTGTCAGGGACTGTCCAGGACTATGTCTGGAACATAGTCAGGGACTTGGGCAAGGACTGGCAACTGGGTAGAAAACGTAAGCAGAAAGAGGAGTACAGCGCTGTCCAGGATCACACAGGAAGTCAGAGGAGAAAAGAGATCCAAAGGGAAAGCCTGCACAAGTAAACAAGATGGCTAAGGCTTAGAAAGGATGGGCACTCAAGAGGCAATTTAGCGTTCAGACTAACTACACCCAGGTCGGAAGTGCAAGACATATAAATACACACATAACAACATTAGCAATAAAGGGAATGTGGGGTAAAGCACTCAGGAGCTCCACACGGTAAGACTGAAGCTCAGTAAGTTCCTCACCCACATTTGCTGTTACAGATTTTGACTGCAAATACCCACATATAGGATATACATGCAAAGACAGGGTCTGTGGAGCTGATACCTATGGTGATGTTATAAGATGTAACTCAAAGACAATAGTCACAGTAGACGATAAACACCACCCAGGTAGTCAGCTGTGCCCAGGGATCCTGGCGATCCAACAGGAACACACAAGGAGGTAACAGCAAGGGTGTAGAACTAAACACACACCAATAGACAATGAGCTAGCAAAGAGGAGTGCTTAACGGAAAAGAAGGGAAACAAGGACACACTAGGGAGAAAGCAAGTGACAAACTAGAAGCAAGGCAGTAGAACAGGAAGACAGCAACTAAAGACTGGAACAGAGGTAATGGGAAGAAAACCAGGAACTGGGACAAAGGGAATACAGGAGAGTGGATTCTAAGGTGCATTAAATGGTACTAGTTCAGGAAACAAGGACAAGCTAAGAATTAGGAGTCAAGGTAGCACTGAAGACAGTGCTGATTCAGAAACAAGGATAGCCACAGCCCAGGAACAGGAATCAAAGAAACACTGAAGGCAGCGCAAGTTCAGGAACAAGGATCTATAGCTCAGGGATCAAGAGAGCACTGCAAGCAGTGCTAATCATCAGGAAAAAGGAATAGCAACAGCTCAGGATTCAAGAGAGCACTGAAAGCAGTGCTAATCAGGAACAAGGATTAGCTGCTGGAACAAGGAATAACAAAACCCAGGAATCAAGGAATATTAAAAGCTCAGGAAACAAGGATCAGTCTCACCGGAACACAGCTACAATGACCAACCTGGACCGAAAGTAGTTGGGGCTTAAAATAGAGCTCACAGTAATTACATGTATCAGATGTGAGCAGGCTAGCAGCAGACAGGACCAGGCAAGCTGAATTCCTCCACCCATCCATTACCTGCGGGGTGGAGACGAAGCAGTGAGCAGGGGGAATTCTAGGTAATAGAGTTACAGGCATGAGCAGGCTGGCTTCAAGCAGGAGCAGGCTGGCATCCACAAAACCCAGCATGGATTGGGAATGGATGGCCATTTCCAAGTAGAGTCCAAATGGCTGGAAGTCAGTGTGGGCATGAAGGGGAGGGTCCAGAAGCTTATTTTAACAGTGGAATGTCCCACAATCTGGCCCTCTGGTGGTAGGCAGGAGACCACAGGGAGAGAAACATGACACTGAATTCATGAGCACTGTGATTCTAGAGCGACTAGCTACCTTGAAGACACAACTAGAAAGCAGAACCCCGCGCAGAAATGCAATCCCCACCCATGTCCAGGTGTTGTGCTCCCTTCACCTAATGGCCAGTGGTAGTTACCAAGACGTCATTGCAGTGTCTGGAGGGGGTTTCAGAGTGCGCTTTCGTGTTTCGTTCGCAATTTCTTAGATGCCATGCCCCACCACATACACTGTTACAGCAAACAAATGATGGACGGAATGCTGATAATGCAAACATTCTGCTCCAGTCAAAAGATCTGGGTTAAATCCATTGTTCTTTTGCCCACTACACCACCCCAGTTTGGACCCAGCCATTTGCAAATCAGTCTTCACCCTGTGCCTCATGGGAACCGTCCAGACCGAACTTCCCGGCCAGGTCCTCCCTGGACCAGAAACAACCATTCTGGGACCAGTTTCAGTGTATGTCACCCTTCTTCAGCCAGGCTAGCTTGAATCCAGTGGCACAGTGAGCAAGGAACCCACGTCTGGGCATACCCATCCCACCTAGGGTGAAAAGTGTTACAGCAAACAAATTATGGATGGAATGCTGACAGTGCAAACATTCTGCCCCAGTCAAAAGATCTGGGTTAAATCCATTGTTCTTTTGCCCACTACGCCACTCCAGTTAGGACCCAGCCATTTGGATTCCGTCCATCAATTGTGTTTTTTGAAAATCACATACACTAACACATCTTTCTGCCCAGGGAGGATGTGGAACATCAAAATATAAAAATGCAATTCTACTGAAAAGTTAGTATTCCACAAGTCATCGGGTGCATAGATGGGACCCAAGTGCCTATACGTCCCACCATCTTGACTAGAATACTTATTCTGGAACCAAAAAAGCATACATTACCTCAATGCAATGCATATAACACGATCACAACATTGTGGGCAAATATCCAGGGAGCACCTATGACTCGTACATCTTTAGGCACAGTGGCATATACAAGCAACTCGGAAGAGGGTAATTTGATGAAGGATGCCTACTATGTACTGAAATGTCATGTCCACAGAAAAATGTATTGGCACATTCATTACTCTGTGCATGTTGTCTCCCCCATATATATGTTCCAACAGGTGACAGTGTATATGCCCTGTAGCCATGGATACTCACACCGTAGCTGTCTTCCAACAACTCACATGAATTGCGGTACAACATGGCACATAGGTGCACCAGGTCCGTGATTGATTGAACATTTGGTCTCCTCAAATTGCGCTCCCAGTGCCTTCACAAGAGTGGCGCAGCCTTGCAGTATGTTCCTGAGACTGCCTGCAAAATAGTGGCAACCTGGGCTATACTCCACAACATTTCCTGCAGGGTTTATTTATTTATTCATTTATGACATTTATTAAGCGCGCGGCTACCCCCAACGGGGTTGTCCCGGCGCTAAGGACAACACGGCAGAGAACATAGAAGTTAATAGCTGGAGAACAGTAATGTCTTCAGTTTGCATCTGAACTGAGATTCTGATTCGATCAGTCAGATGTTTAACAGAAGGGAATTCCATCGCTTTGCAGTGACCACTGCAAAAGCTCTGCCTCCTTTTCTTGATCGATGGAAGCTGGGGGAACAGGAGATGAAGGTTGTTGGATCTAAGCGCTCTAGATGAATGGACTAGCTTTAGCCTCCGTATAAGATACCCTGGTCCCTTCCCATTCAGGGCCATGAAAGTCAAAATCAGTGATTTAAACTGGATACGGCAGGATATCGGAAGCCAGTGGAGGTTCTTTAGGTGAGGGGAGATAGAGTGGCGGTAGGGGATATTGCATATCAGCCTGGCCGCAGCATTCTGCACCACCTGCAACCGGTGTAGGAGGTACGCTGGAGCTCCCACGTATAGGCTATTGGAATAGTCCAAATGGGAGGTGATGAGGGCATGGACGATAGTCTTCATAGACTCCATGGGCAGGTACGGGGAAATCTTTTTTATCATGCGCAACTTGCCAAAGCAGGCTGATGTGACTTTCTGGATTTGGGTTTTGCAAGATAGCTCATTGTCAATTTGGAAGCCCAAATTTCGAGCAGCTTTGACAGGCACCGGGGAAGGGTTAAGCTCAGATGGCCACCACATAGATGGCGATAATGGGGCTTTCTGATTGAAGAACAGCACCTCAGTTTTATCGGTGTTAAGTTTCAGGGTATTAGAGGTCATCCATGATACAATGTTGGAGAGGCAAGATTTAAAATTTTTAGAGTCCATTGTCAGAGTGGTCTCTGAAAGAAAAAAATAGCTGTGTATCATCATCATAAGAGACCACTCTGATTCCATAGGCCTCTACTACCTTCGCCAGAGGTGACAAGTAGACATTGAAGAAGAGGGGGCAGACACCCGACCCCTGAGGTACTCCACAACTGAGGTTTTTTTTGTCTTTAGAGAAGTAGGATCGACACCATACCTGTTGCATTCTATCAGTTAAGAATGATTTTATCCAGGCTAATGGAGTGTCTCGGATCCCTATATTATGGAGTCTATCCAGTAGTATGGCGTGAGAGACGGTATCGAAAGCTGCAGACAGATCGAGGAGCACCAACATTGCTACCTCGCCTCTGTCCACGCTCTCCCTAATCGTCTCTGTAACCTCCAATAGTGCTGTCTCCGTGCTAAACCCGGATCTGAATCCGGATTGCGAATCATGGAGGAGATTATTGGATTCCAAATAGTCGGCCAGCTGTCCCTGCACGACCTTTTCCAATATTTTGGCTGGTTTGGGGAGGAGCGATATGGTCCGATAGTCACTGCATACTGGGTTGGCTTGCCCATAGATGTTTCTGAATCAGACTTGGAGGATGATGACCCTGGTACACCTGCCCAACAGCCAGGCGAGGGAAGCACAGCAGCAGAGGGGAGAAGGCGTGGGGACCAGATAGCTAGACATTATTTAGTAAGGTACGTCCTACCCATTGACACATGACCCTCTACAAATGACAATGCAAAATGTGAATTTCACAATGAAAGTTTCCCTTTATTGTCAGGGCACACACAAAACTTGGTGGGCAACCTGTCCATCATCATCTGCATAACAAAAAGAAAGTATACATGTAATGTGAATACTCCACCACCAGCAACAAGGCAAGCCTGGTTACAGTGGCTGCTGCTGCCAATTAAAACTGGTAGGATGACAGGAGCAGGTGGGGAAGAGAGGATGAAAAAAACCCAAAATAAACAAGCATTGGCATTGCCAATAGGTCTCGCTTGTGGGACCTTAGAAGTATTTAGTTTTGCAGCACAATATCCTTGTTGCACCAAGGATATTGTGCTGCAAAACTAAATACTTATAAGGTCCCACAAGCGAGACCTATTGGCAATGCCAATGCTTGTTGAAAATGTGTTTATCTGCCCACTTTCCTATCTCGTGCTCTCGAGATTCGGGTGATGCAGAGATTACTAGCGCCACGCTAAAAAACATAAAAATGCAGAAGATAAAGTTTACAGCCTCCCCCTCCTCAAGCAGACCCTCACGTCTGCCCTAGAAAGTATGTCATTGGTGCGTGTGGTCTGTGGAAGGGTCGGCACTGACTTACCTACCGCTCGCAATGTGGTGTAACCTCATCTCTCGCTGGGCTGGTGCGTCTTTGGTGTGTTTCTTCTGTGCCTTTCAGGGGTGGGGGGTGAATGAGTGAATCCCTCTGTAAACATCACAAGTGGGTAGGGGAAGTCAAGGATTCTTGAAATTCCCCTTTCATTTTATTGTTAAATTTGAACACTGCGGGTGGGGCTGGGGGTGTGTATGTACGTGAGTGTGTTTGTTGAGTGTGTGTATGTGAGGGATTGTGAGTGTGTGAGTGAGTGTGTGTGTTGAGTGTGTGTATGTGAGGGATTGTGTGTGTGTGAGTGACTGTGTGTATGTGCACAAGTGTTGCTGTCTTTGTACATGCCCCACTGTCCCTCTGTCTCCCCCGGCACATATCCTCTGCAGTCATGTGCTCAGGGGAACCCGGGCTGTTAAGCGCTAGTCGTGGTTAGCAAACAAAGTTTGAGAGTGCAGCTGAAAGCGCTGCTCCCCAGGAGGAAGCGCTGGCCAGCCGAGCCGTGCCTTCAGCGCAAGCGGTACATTCCCCCACAGGGTCATGGGATCTGGGTCATGGTGGAGCTGGGGCTCCTGTCTCGGCACCTACAGGCCCTAGCACCAGCGACGCTCACACGGGCACGGAAACAAAGTGTAGTGGCCAGGGGGCTGGCTTTTGTGACTGGCTGTAATAATGGCCGGAATAACTGGATAGTCGAGTTGGTGGCAACTGGTGTTGGATTTTACGCTTTTCATTATAAAAAGCTAAAGTCCCCTCAAGAGATCACCACGCAATGCTTTCCGCAATAAAATAAATAAATAAAATGAAAGACGAGCGGTCTTCAAAAAGGAGACGGTGAGGGCGGGAGACGGTGAGGGCGGAGTGAGTGGGCGAGGAGAGAGAGGGAGATGAGGTAGGGAGCAATTGTATTACCGCAATAAAATAAATAAATAAAATGAAAGACGAGCGGTCTTCAAAAAGGAGACGGTGAGGGCGGGAGACGGTGAGGGCGGAGTGAGTGGGCGAGGAGAGAGAGGGAGATGAGGTAGGGAGCAATTGTATTACACAGTAAACAAGCAAAAGCAAATGGTGGGGGCCTGAAGGAGGAGGGGGTGCGAGGGGTGAGTGAGGATGGGGTAGCAGGGGAGGGAACACGGCCTGGGGGAAGCTGGCTGGGGAGGGGGAGGAGAAATGCAAGGAAGGCTGTGTGCGGCGGCCATCCAAGAATAATTAGGGGAGGAGAAGCCGAGAAGCCGCAGAGCGCACGCTGGGCGAAGCCCTTTGATGTGCTCTGCGGCAAATGCAATTAGGAGGGAGGGAGGCTGATGCGCGTTCATGTTTGATCACGTGGTTCACGTGAACTTCATGAAAACCGCCAGCAAAAAGCTGGTGGTTTCACGAGGATTTTCGCCACTTGAATTCTCGCTCCGCTCGATGCGCTTGCGCGCATCGATAGGTCGCGAGACCTAAAAACACTTACCTGCTGCTCTGCTCCCTCTGACGGCCACCTTGTTCCTCCTGCTCCTCGCGTCCCAGAAGCCAGAACTGGATGGGCTTAAGGTCACAGGCTCCCCACCCAATCCAGACTTTGCTCTCTAGCACGAGAGCAGCACCAAGATTTGTCTGAGAGGCCTTGTTTGCCGCTAAAATGGTGCTTGGGAGCCTAAGAAACATAAGTGCGCATGTGTGTTCGGCTGGCCTGAGATGGCTGGCCAAACATATATGCACACTTAAAAGCGTAGAGTACTCCTCCCTGCCCTGGCCTGACCCCGCCTTCCTGTCAGACATACGTAACTCCGAAAGAGATAAATAAAATTATAATACCGTGTTAAAATCATTTTATTTATCATTTACTGGCAGTGAGGCAAAGCTCCTCCGCCATTACGAAGGAGTCACCCCAGCCTGGTTGTCAGCCATATGTTGGGTGAGGTTGTTAAAGCCCTGGCTCAGCTTGGTGTTAATGAGCCTCATCTGTTTTTGCTGCAGGCGCTTAACCTTCAGCATGGCCTGTTCCAGAACATCAAACACCACCTGATTGCCTGCTCCTGCCTTGGAGAGAGTGTTCAGCTTTACTTGCAGCCGCCACCATGAATGCTATGTTGGACGTAGAAGTCGGATCCTGGTGACAGGACTGTGTTGGATTGTTGCTGACTGGTGGAATGCTGGGGCATGTATCGCTGGAGCCTGTGGTGAACTGGATGCAGCAGTAGCCTGGACATTGGAACAACTTGTCTGCTTCCCTGTTGCCCCATCCTGCCCTTACTTCATCTGGCCCTGCTCCTGGTCTTCACCTGCATCATCAGCCCTTTCCTCTCCTCCCCTAGGTCCATCTATGTGGCAAACAGGAAAATAAATAAAAATGATAAGTGAGACACTATCTTAGTGGTGGTACTATGTTTTCAGCTCATGTCAGACCTAAACTGCACTGTTTATGTCACTGACTACGTTTCCCATACTGCACCAGCTGTGAGTTTTGGGTCATGTACTTGGAGCATCTGGTGTATTTGGCTGAGGGTGTGTGTGCATGCATGTGGAGAGCAGGGTTTTGGCTGAAATGCTGATATTTTACACATTAAACACTTGTCAGTGGGTGGTGGAATTAGAAATGTGTTATGGGTCCTAAATCTTACCACTGTCTCTCTCTCCAGGGCACTCTCCACCATTGCTTCTGCTGGTGATGGTTCTGAGACATTGGATGGACCTCCTCCTGTTCTCTGGACATCACTCAGCTGTTCTGCCACCCTCTCCATGACCCTGTCAGCCACACCCAGGGCTTTGAAGCGCAGCTGGATCTCCCTCCAGATTTTTCATTTGTCCGACTCAGGGGCAGTGTGAGATGCCCTCCCAAACAGCTGCTCATGGTTGCTGCAGCATTCTTCAATGAGGATGTCCAGTTCTTTTTCGGAAAATTTGAGTTTGCACAGACTCTTGCTTGCCATTTTGCTATTACCTTTGAAGCCTGCCAGCTATTTCCGTGTCATGCTATTTTTGACTCCATATTTTTGCAAGTCGATAGTTCCAAGTAGATATTTTGTCTCAACACCCCAACACTGCTGGCGGAAAAAAAATCTCCAGTGTATCACGCCGCCAGTAAAGCATCCAATCCCCGCGTGCACATCTTTTGTCTCGTTTGTCTCCCCGTGTGCACGCTGGAATCGTATCGATTCTAAAAGGCCTCTCATGACAGCGCATGCGCTGCTCTTGCCAGGCCGAGACCTAAAAAGGGGTGGTTTTGGAAAACCTTGCACCCTGTGATGGCTACCCCATGGTGCCAGTCACACTGTGCATGGTTCTACAGGGGGGTTCATTGAGTACCCCATGAACCCCAAATGAAGACCTCTGGATGAAGGGGGGTCTGCTATGGGACCCCAAAGTCGGTTTCTGACAGCCTTCTCGTGTCGAACAGACAGAGTCGGAAAGGCTGTCGGGAATCTGACATCGTAATCGGTCGGTTAGAAACTCTGTCCATTGAGCTGTACGAATCGGTCACGACTGACTCGGAGTTTCTGAATGCTGGTCGACACTGAGTCTGAAAGACTGAATGGTTACCGTTCCTTCATAATCGGTCGGTCGGAGATGTTTCCGACACAGTCGAAACATAGGTACGGAGGCTTTCCGACCAACATCGTATTCAGGCCCTTAATATATAAACATTTTATCACATTATTGTTAGTATTTAATATATTTTATTTTTAATATTTTATTTAGATATATTTAAACATCGATATTTAATACAAAAATATTATTGAAAACAATATATTTTTTCAATAATTTTGTACTTACCTTTTTAAGTATAGGTTGTTGATATTTTTGTAGTAGATGTTTATGCCTTGATACTTTTATGGTCGATATTTTTTACCTCAATATTTTGTCAGTTAACCCAGTGTTGATCTGTGTTGCTGCACCTTACAATCGGGCATATTACGATGTCAAGCAGACTTGCTTATATATTATTCCAATAGCCACTTTCCCCAAAATTACTTCACAGAGAATTGCATGTGAGATGCAGCATTGCTTAGCTGATGGTGGTTTTATTTGTCTAAATGGATGCTCTAAAGGAGACATTCTAGTTAGACACACCTTTCCTATGGGTAATCTAAAATAGTCAATAGACTATGTACTCGTACAGCTGTGTGAGAATTTTCAGCTAATAAGAGTCAGATATAGCGACTATTGCCTGCTAACTATGAGATTAAAAACATGGCGGCATGTGTTGCACTTGAAGATTGATTTTCCTAAGTGCTTCACAATAAACATTAATGAGAAGCATCTTGACCTGTTGGCTCACTTGCAATTCTCAGAGTACCAGGAATATAGAAATATACACAAGAAAGAAGATAAGAACTTGGTATGAGATGATGATAAATAAAGCAATTGATTGCATGTTGGTCCCTCCTAATACAAAAGGCACATCCTTCATCATATAAGAGGCCTACCAAATCCCATGCATGGTTTAAGTCCTAGTGTCATGATTTAAAAAGGAAACGGAGAAAGCTCAGACAAAATAAGGGTTCAATGTCAAACAGTGCTAGTTTCCAAGGACAATAAGAACATTTGGAATCTGATCCAGGAAGGATCAGATAAGGACAGTGTAGTAATAACATCACTTCTGATAAGGGTTCCAACATTTAGTTTATTTGTCATAAGTATAACAGGTGCTCCCAGCTTGGCGGCAGTCTCTCACAACGAACATTCCAACGCGCTCTTCAGAAGGCAGAGCGGACTGTACCAGGAGGGGAGATGGGAGAGGGGAGGTTTGGGAGAAAGAGGGAGGTTACAACACACCTTCCCCTCTAAGGAGAACAAAAGGAAAGGAAGACGGCGCCCCAGGCTGGCGGGAAAGGAGGGAAAAGAGACGAGAGTGGGAAGAAAGGAATGGGAGGAGAGGGAACAAGGGGACAGGAAAAGAAGTAGATGAGAGAGAACATGAAAGCTGGGGCTGCATCAAAGAACACATTAAACCTTGAACTATAAAACCATCACGTTAACCACAGTGTGGGATTGACAAGAGGTAGTCCTGAGCATTAAGTTCCTCAAGTCCTGCAGGATCCGTAATGAGTCCTGGCCTTTCTCCCTAGAGATAAGCACCCTGGGTGCTACCATGCGTGTAGCAGGTATGCCGGTCCTTAGAAGTCCACTCCTGCCAAAGCGTTTCTATCCTCTGCATGGTAAGTCTCAAGGCATGGATAAGAGGCAAGAAGGAGTGCAACCTGACTTATTTTTCTTAAGTGTGAACAAGAAATACAGTTTATCCCCCCCTGGAGTTGAGCAGTTTTAAACTATTCTTTCCATACCCCTCAATGGGGGTGTATAGGCAATAACGTTGTTTTCTTCTTTGGGCAGTAGCTGGGGCCCGAACACACCCCGCCTGCTCCCTCTGACAAGATACGACTCTCTCTCAATGTCGTCCACGATGACTGGTCTGGTCCCTCTTCTACCCTCCTTACCTTGGCCGTGAGCAGAGTCCAGACCTTTTCAAACTCCCTATCAACAGCTCCGGAAAATTAACATCAGTCTCTGCTGACCATAGTCTGTCATTCTGCTCCCCTCCTTGACTCCCCAGGAAGAACTCCGTAGTGTTTCTTGGGCCATGACGCTCCTGCCTGCTCCAAGAATTTATCGAATGGACCCTTCTTCCCTGTCAGGCCTCTTAGTGGGAGACCTTTTGACATTTTCAGCATTTCCCCACTATCACTCTCAATCTTACCACTGTAAGGCCTTTGAAAGTATTTAGCTTTCTCCTCACTCTTATCCTCCGACAAACTTAAGTCCCTTTCTTTTTTCTGCCCACCATAGTCCACATATTCTTCCCCTGTTTCAGTCCTGAACTCAACCGGTGTGGTGCTTTGCCTCGTCTCCCTGCACTTAAAGAGATTACTCCTACATTTCATTTTTTCTCGCTCATTTCTTGCGTTTACTATGCGTTCCTCCTTTTTCTCGAATTCTCCATTTTTCACAGCTTCACTTCCTCTGGCTTTTCTCTCGCATTTCTTACGTAATTCTCTTTCATCCACCCAACTTTTGTACATTTCAAGTTTCTTCCCTATTTTGTCCTTTGCTATTTCTTTTTCTCGTCCTTTACTGTTTGCAGCTTCTCGAAAAACTACCGATCCTTTATACGGAAACGTGCGAGCAACCCATGTTTCGCCCTTGGTTGCATCCGTGCCAATTGCTCTCCCTTTAAGAGCTTCCTCACGCCCCGGTCTGTGGAGATCTGTATCTCTTTCCTGTTCACGTTTGTCATCATATTCCTCCATCATTTTGGTCTTGGGCTCAGACGATGTGGTTCTCCTCAACATCCCTTTGTGACTGAATTGGTTACTCCTACATTTTATCCTCTGCCGCTCCTTAGCTGTACTAATTTTGCTTTCTCCCTTTCTCTCGAATTCTCCTTTTCCTTCCTTTTTTTTCTCACTGTTTTTTCTCACATGTTTATTAACTTCTTTTCTATACTCTTTATTACTTGCAGTTACTTCAATAACACCCAAATCCTTTGATGTCAACGCACGAGTCTTCAATACTTCACTGTTTGTTCCCTGCATGCCTTGGATCTGTGCCAGCTCACTCACTTGTTCTTTTCTTCTTCCATAACTTGATGCTTCCAATTTCTTTTGCTTCTTCCACCCTGACCTGGTGAGTCCTCTTTCCGTTATATATCTGGTTCTCCACGTATTGTTTTCCTTGTGCATTAAATCCATTACTTTGTAACCTATAGCGTTGATGTCCTCCCCTGTGTACTTTTTTAAGGATATGTTGGCCTCTTTGAATCCATCTCCATTCTTATTTCTAGCAAAGTCTCTATTCCATTCACTCTTGTTTACCGACTCATGGCGTGATCCTGAAACTAAGATCATATCCGTCCCTACTCCACCTATGAGGATGGTGAACTCCGGGTTTATTTTTCTAGTATTATCTTTCTCTTGGCTAACCATTCTTTCCTTGCTTACTTCTTCCTTTTGTACCTTTATCAACGAGGCTTGTTTCTTATATTCCTCCCACGCCCTCACGATGTCTTCATTCACATTTCTGACGGACCCTTTCGTGTAAATTTTTTTCATTTCGTGGTACTTTTTCCGTCCTTCATTACCTAAGCTGTGAAGTAATACTTCAGCCTTTTCCTCCGGTATAAGGAATACTTCCTCTTCCTCTACGACTGTTATATACTCTTTCCACACACTCCATTCTGTAGTGTTAATTTCATCCCCCTCCATAGACAGCACTGGTGGCGGAAAATTATACCTTAGACACCACTCCATGTTGGATGCACCGCTAGCTCTAGGAATTCACATGAAGAGGTGATATCCACCACCCCCGAAAGGTGGCGGTGCAGGTGCGTTTTGTAGAGTTCTCTGTCTCCCTGAGCTGATTAAAAGTAATGCGCAGGACGTGGGCACTTGTGTTCTAAACAGGGCGGAAGCATTCCTACTCCACCTACTGTTATCACTTCTTGGCTCCCTAAAATCACTAAATATGCCTTGCTCGTGCCATTGGTAGGTTTAAGGCCCTTGTAGATCCACAAACACAGATGCCAAAGGGTTACGTGTCCCTTCCAAGGCGGGCTGCCTAAACTCTGTAGAGACTCCACTGCAAGGGTTCCTTGAACTCCCTGACCCTTTGCAATCTTCTCACACCGCTTCCCAGCGCCGCCTCCGTTCCGTTTCACACGTGGCCACCAGGGTTAACTCCCTCCCTTGATCACCTCAGATGATTTATCCAACTGGACGTGCTGCCACAGTTAATCTTCAATAACTGGAACGAAAGCTCGCTACTCTCTCTGTTCCTCTGATATTTCCTCACCCAGCTCAATTCACTGCTGATCATCCGATTTTTCCTCAAACAGCTCCGTTCACTGCTGCCGTACCTTTCATAGAATTACAACACTGTTCCGTTTCACTCGTGGCCACAGGGGTTATCTCCCTCCCTTACTCAACTCAGTTAATTTATACAGCTAAACGTGTTGCCACCTCTAATCTTCACTAACTGGAACGAAAGCTTGCTAAACTCTCTCTGTTCCTCTGATATTTCCTTGCACAGCTCAGTTCACTGCTGCCGTTCAATTTCATAAGATTACAGCCCGCTGTGCTACACTCCACGCTCCTCACAATGTTATTTAAGATCTACGATCCCGGAAGGAAACGAGCGTGCGTTGATGAATATGGCCCACAAGGTGGCAGTGCGACGTAGCGCCCGCTCAGCTTAAAAGCTGTGGTAACTGACACTCGCACCTGTCAAACTTTAAAGTTAGCCTCACTCCAATTCTCCTCCAAATCAATTTAATAGGTGCACACCCTTGAATTATGCCAAAAAGTCACTGTGCTTCCGACAGGGTAATATTTCATCCAATGTTTACCACACTAGTCCTTCCTTCGTTATGCAGAAAATTACTTGAATAATTAAGTAACCTCTCAGTTCAAGGAGACTCGTAAACCACTCGCAGCTTTTCACCTTAAGACTGTTGTCTCATATGTTTCTCTAGTGAAAGACACCCACCTCAAGATGTCGTACCTCAACTTCCTCCGGGGTGTGTTATCCAGCCGACTGCTTCCCTGGTTGGGACGGCTTATCAGCTCAGCCTTGGCATCCAATCAGTAACCCTTCTGGTAGAAGACTGCCTCACGTTTATCACCAGGTCGGTAGTGGCAGAAAACCCAGCTACTGTTGGAGTCCAACTGACATTGAAAGAAGACCGTGCCCGAACCATACAGCCCTAGCCATCCGGCAATATTCTTCCACAGCAACAACAGCAGGTATAACTCCTCACACGCTTTCCCCAGCGTCTTCTTTCTCCGTGGTAGCAGATCCGTTTCCCGCTACCGGACAACTTCTTCACTGTCGCGTCCCAACCAACTGTCCCGGCGATACCTCCTGCTGCTCCTGGAACGCTACTTCCACCACCGCGGGATACCGCCAAGGGACCGGATCGCCGTCGCCAGTCAGACCTTATACGAGGAGGGAACGTTCCTCTTTTCCACACGGCACCGGCTCACCTTCTCTGAGGCCTCACACCCGACTCCCTTTTATGTTCCAGAATCGGGATTCACACGTCCCCCCAAGGGAACACCTCAATGATTACCGCCTGGATTGCCGATACGTCTGCTGAACAGTTATCTTCAATCATCAACTGGTGAGTCTCCCTTTTCAATTCAAAGCTCCGCACAAGCATCACATATCCAGGGGGGAAAGCACCTTACTGACCCTGGCTCAGCTCCTCGTCCTCGTCGCCAGAAATGTAGTAATAACATCACTTCTGATAAGGGTTCCAACATTTAGTTTATTTGTCATACGTATAACAGGTGCTCCCAGCTTGGCGGCAGTCTCTCACAACGAACATTCCAACGCGCTCTTCAGAAGGCAGAGCGGACTGTACCAGGAGGGGAGATGGGAGAGGGGAGGTTTGGGAGAAAGAGGGAGGTTACAACAGACAGTAGTGCCCCAGCTCTGTGGGTGAGAAGGAGTTGGGGTAAGATATTCATCTATGATTTATAGGAGCAAAAATGTGTTTCCTCCAGGTGAGTGTGTAAGACCTAATGGGGAATTGAAATCATACTTGGCAAAATATGAGATAACAAAGACAATAGCTTCTTTAAACCTATCAAGGGTGATGGACCCTATCATGTTTGATTAATTTGATGTGGAAGCTAAAATAGTTGAGAAACTGATCCTTCATTATTTAAAGAATTGGATTGACACCAATGAATTAATACCTGTTGGGCAAGGGGTTTCAAAGGGGAGCATTCAGCTATTGATTAAAGCTCTAGGGGCTGATTATGATGGCGGTTGGACTTTAGTCTGCCCACCATCCTCGCGGTGCTGGGTCCGGCCGCCAGATGTACGGCTATCCCGCACCGCTAATTAGGCAGTTGCATTCCGCATATTTGACATTGCGGCGGGTGCTGCTCTGAGCAGCACCCGCCGCAATGCCAAAGTGCCTTGTTGTGCATTGCCATGCACAATGTGGCAGGCACCGCGCGGTGCCTGTCACCTTGTGCATGGCAATGTAGGGAGGTACCATAGGTACCCCTCAAGTGTAGCCCGGGGGGCTCGCAACGGGACCCCAAAGCAATTCCCCGCCCGCCTTTCCATGGCACGAAGTCGCCATGGAAAGCCCTATGAAACCTTGCATCCTAATATGGATGGCGGTGCCTGCTAGGCACCGCCTCCATATTGAGGCCCGGCCAGCCATTGGAACGATGGCCGACTGGCAGAAAATTGGCGGACGCACTTGCGTCTGCCGCAATACCCGCCATTATACTATGGTGGGAGGTACATTGGGTTGGGATGGCAGGCAGATCACCACCGTCTGCCCGGCGGTGGCGATCTGACCACCATCCTAATGACCCCCTTTGTCTGTGTGTAATAGGCAGAAAGCAAAGAAATCCAGAATGAGCATATTTTGTTCCCTCGTCGATTTCCAATCGGCATTTGACCTGATTAATGGAGGAATGGCATGAAAAAAATTAAGTGGTGTGAATATCCCTCAGAAGCTTACTAGATGTGTTAAAGGTACTACAACAAGGGAACTGGAGCAAGGTGGAGTTAGATAATAATTGAGCTCTTGCAAGTAAAATCCCAAATGAAAATGGCTTACGGAAGGAATGGGTCCTTGCCCTGACTCTGTTTGCACTTTATGTTGCTGATTTGCCTAGGATCTTACAAAATACACACTCATTTTCTCCTAAGATGGAGGAACAGCACAAACCTTCCTTAGTATATGCTGATGACCTTGTTATTTTAGTTGTTACCCAAATGGGACTTCAAAGAAAAATTATGCATTTAATAAGTACTGTAAAGCAAATGATTTAATAATAAATATAGACAAAACAAATCTTGCTGATCGGGAGAACAAACAAGCTCTTTACATGGTCCATAGGGGAAATGGTTGTACAACAAACTGCCTCTCGTAAATATCTTGGTATGCTTTTCAATAAAACATTACATTGGAGAATGCACTTGGACACCTTGAAAACTTGGGCACTAATATCTGTGGGAAATAATATTTTTTTTTAAAAAGGGACTTTGGTGAGCCCTCAATAATGACAGTGTTCACTGCATATATACAGCTGTGCCCCCTCCATATATGCTATATAGGGTAGCAAGCCAAGGCCTGGGTTCAAGGCAAGGCTGGGAGAAATTTATTTTATTTATTTTATTTTATTTTAGGTTTTTATAGAGCGCGTAGTCACCCAACGGGTATCCCAGCGCTGAACCTCGTGGTCCTGAAGGAAGGAAGTGCGGGAGAGAGGGTGAATTAAGGGAAAAGGAGGGTTTTAAGAGATTTCCTGAAGCGCAGGAGGTTGGGTTCTGATCTGAGTTTCAAGGGGAGCGCGTTCCATTGTTGCGCTGTGTGGACCGAGAAGCGGCGGCCTCCTGTGCGGGCCTTTTTCACCCTGGGGACCACAATAAGGTTTTCGTGGTCCGATCGAAGCGCTCTGGTAGGTTTGTAGGATGTGATCCAGTTGCTTAGGATTGGTGGACCTACGTTGTGCAGTACTTTGTGAGCCAGGCACAGGGCCTTGAATATGACTCTTTCCCTGATCGGTAACCAGTGTAGTTTTTTCAGTGCGGGTTTGGCTGAAGTTCTGGCTGGGGTATTCGTGAGCAGCCGGGCAGCGGCATTCTGGGTTTTCTGTAATATTTGGAGAGTGGCTTCCGGGGCTCCTAAGTAAATGGCGTTGCTGTAGTCCAGCCTGGACACAACTAGACCTTGGATCAGTAGTAGCCGGGACTGGAAAGGGAGTAGGGAAAGCACCTTTCTGCATGATCTAAGTAGGCCGTAGCAAGTGCCCGCCGTTTTCCTTGCCTGCGTTCTAAAGGTGAGATCTTTCTCTAACCATACTCCCAAACTCTTAACTTCCATCTTAGGGGCAGGGGGTTCACCCATACAGATAGGCCAGATGTTTGGTGGAAGATTCTGTGTTTTATGCCCTAGGAGAAGAATCTCCGTTTTTGACCCATTTAATTTCAGGTCGGAGTCGCTCATCCATTGATGGATATTGGAGAGGCAGTCATGGAGATTGGAAGGCTCTAGCTTGGGGTGAGATAGAGTTACCACCAGCTGAGTGTCGTCAGCATAACTGACGATGGTGACTCCAAAGGGGGAGACCAACTCCTCCAGTGGGGCCATATACACGTTAAACAACGTGGGGCTTAATGAAGAGCCCTGTGGCACACCACACCGGAGGGGGATGGAGGAGGAGCGGCTTTCACCTTCCCAGACTTGGAAAGAGCGTTGGTGAAGAAAGGACGCGAGCCATTTCAGTGCTGTGTCTTTCACTCCGATGTTTTCTAGGCGTTGGGTTAGGACCTGGTGGCTGACAGTGTCGAAGGCCGCGCTCAGATCCAGGAGGACCATTGCCACTGATCCTCCTGAATCGAGAATTTCTCTGGTCTTCTCCACTGCCGCGAGGAGCGCGGTGTCAGTGCCCTGGCCTGGTCGAAAACCCGTCTGAGAGTTCTTGAGGAGACGGTTGGATTCCAGGAAATGAGACAGCTTTTTATTTACAAGTTTCTCTGCGACCTTGCCTATCCAGGGGAGGAGAGAGATAGGTCTATAGTTAGAGAGGTTCTCTGGGTCTAGTGATGGTTTCTTAAGAAGCCCTTTCACGACCGCCTCCTTCCAACTCATAGGGACTTCGCCTTGGGCTAAAGAGGTGTTAATAAGGGCGGTCAGCGGGGGCACAATGGAATGGGCGATGTCTTTGAGAAATCTTATGGGTACTCGGTCGCTGGGGGCGCCACTCTTGATTGACGTAAAGGATACTGCGACTTCCTCTATGGAAACCGGGCCAAGTAGCGCTAGCTGGGGTGTATCGGGTTTCGCGGGGGAATTCCTCTGTGGGGGTTGTAGATCCTTAGTGTTCCCAGAGGTGTCAGGTTTAGCAGCAGGGAGAGAGACCAGGATTTTTTAAATTTTTTCGTCAAAGAAGGTAGCTAGATTGACGCATTTTTCTTCTGCTGCTTTGGGGTCCATAGGTTTTTGAGGGGGGTCAGGGACATGGAGGAGCTCTTTAAGGATAAGGAAGGTCTCCTTGGCTGAGCAGGAGGAGTTCTTTATTTTATCCTCATAGAAGGCCCTTTTGGCGTTATGAAGTGCTAGTTTGTATGCTTTCAGGGATAGCTGATAAGCGTCTTTCTCCTTCGCAGACTTGTCTTTCCTCCAGATACGTTCTGTCCTTTTGCACTCCTTCCTTAGTGCGTTCAGAAGAGGTGTGTACCATGGGGCTGGATTGATCCTTTTGATGTGTTTAAGGGTGCTGGTTGGCGGGACAAGACTGTCTAGGGAGTGGGTGAGCCAGCCGTTAAATTCTCTATCCGCCGTGTTGGGATCCGAGGAGAGAGGTGCGGTGGATTCTCTTAACTTCGCTTCCCACTCCTCTGGTATCAGCTTGTGCCACTGTCTCCCGAGTGTCCTGGTTTTGTGTTTTAGAGCCGGGGTGGTTTGGAGGTCCCAGTACATGGGGACCAGTAGGTGGTCTGTCCATGGGAGGGGGGTTGGGTCTTGGGTTTTGAAGGTCCTGATATTAGTGAAAATCGGGTCCAAGAGCTGGCCCTTCTCATGGGTGGCTTTTGAGTTCAGGAGATGAAGATCGACTGATGTAAGATCTTCTAGTAAGTTTGCTGCGGTATTATCCGCAGGGTCCAGGAAATGCAGATTAAGATCCCCTAGGAGTAGGAAATTGGATGCAGTGATTGTTTTTAGTATGACATGATCCATTAAGGTGCCAGCGAATTCCCCTAGCGGGCCTGGCGGTCGGTACACTAGTAGTCCCGACAGCGAGACTGTTGGCGAGATCTGGAAAGTGAAGTTGCAGTTTTCACAGTCTTGGACATTTCCCTTTTCAATTCTGCACGTGATAAGGTCTTTTTAGAGTATGGCTAGCCCGCCGCCTCTGCCAACCGGTCTGTTCAGAGAGCAAATCTGGTAACCTGGTGGAACTGCATTAACCATGTCAGAGTCACTATTTGCTGTCATCCATGTCTCTGTCAAAAACAGTACGTCCAGCCTGGAATTCTGGACGAGGAGATTTATTTCATGGGCATGTTTTACAAGGGATCTGCAGTTCAGAAGGCCGAATCGAAGTGCGTGGCCGCGTTCCGTTTCCTCTGCCGGATTGCAGAGGGTGCAGCCCGTGAAAGGGGTGTCTTCCTTGAGGATGTACTTACACTGAGGATGTTTATTCGTGCACCAAACTCGAAGCGTATCTTGGGTATAGGTTATGCGCTTATGTGAGTCGGGCATAGTGTCTGGGCCTAAGGCCGTTTGGGCCCGGACGGGCCCAGACGGGCTTGCCTTAGGCGCGCCTTCGGCGCGCTGACGGCGGGCCCGCTGCGCCCGTCCGCTGCGCGTACGGTGTGGACACATATTTTTATGGGGCGAAAAGGGCGGGAGGGGGCGTGGCCTCCAAGGGGGCGTGGCCAATCGTCACGCCGGCAATGGCGCTTCGTTAGTTTTTGGCGTTCGTGGGGCCAGGTGAGTCCAACTTTAAAATCAGCGGGTGCTCAAGTGACACAGTATTACAAATATACACAATTTTAAAAATGAGAAGCCAATCTCCCGGCTTTCCGCCTCAGGAGTTTGCGAGTGTTCTGGCAGGCGGCGCTTGCAGTCAGCGCTTAAATACCTGAAGGGCGGGAGGGGGCGTGGCCTCCAAGGGGGCGTGGCCAATCGTCACGCCAGCAATGGCGCTTCGTTAGTTTTTGGCGTTCGTGGGGCCAGGTGAGTCCAACTTTAAAATCAGCGGGTGCTCAAGTGACACAGTATTACAAATATACACAATTTTAAAAATGAGAAGCCTATCTCCCGGCTTTCCGCCTCAGGAGTTTGCGAGTGTAATTGTCATAAAACCCTATTAGGTCTCTCTTCATGTGACTTTGGCAGGCAATTAGAGTGATAGCTGGATTGAACTATTAGAATAGTAAACATAAGTTTCCAGTTCTTGTGGATTCTGGCACAAACAGCTGACAGGCATGACATTAAAAGTATCCAGGCTTTGTGCAAAGGAAATCTATCAGAGTGAGTTACATATTGGGGAGCGTGTCGAAAGCCTGGCCCACTTCCTTAACACAGAAAAATGTAAATGCGATACCCCCTTACTTTTAACAGAGACAGAGCTTTGACATATCTAAATCCAAAGAGTTCGACATTGTTTTTAAGAAAGTTTTGGCTGAATTGCATGGTGTACCCCTATCTTGCTGAGTTATAGTATCCTGCAATGAGAAGAGGGCTACTAAAATTTCGTGTAGGGATAAATCCCGCATTTGCAATCCAAGTCCGTGGAAAATCGCTGATAGATGAAGAAATTAATTGTGGGTTGAAAGCACAATGCTCTAGTTTGCATGTTTTAATGGGTTGTTTATACTTTATTGGAATTATGCGTAGACTTTTAAAACCAGTTCTAATCAAAAGTGGTATAAAGACTAGAGGCTAAAAGGTTTTTAAAGGATTTGCGATTCCTGCATGTAATTTGTGCAATGGGTAGCTTTTTATTGGCCTTTTCAATTTAGTTAGTGTTTGCTGGTCCACTAATTTTATTTGATGTTACATTTTCGCCAGCTGTTTTAATATGTTATGCATCTTAAAATGCCACATGTAAAAAAACACATATTATTGAGTTTTTGCAATACAAATACATCGAACATCTCTAAGTCCATATCCCGCCCCTGCACAACAGTAAGGATACGAGCGGTGTCCCAGTGGCATACACTAATGGATGAGAGTATCTGGTGCAATGTCAGTCATCAGTAATTAGCCGGGCTCAACAGCAACATGAAAAGGGGGTGGAGCATTCAGTTGCCAAATAAACAAAAGCTAACGCAAGGGAAAGGAACTCCAAGAGGACTGTGAACCAGCCCTGTGAGGTTGAGGGGAACGCTGTTGTGTTGATCAGGAGTGACACTTGGGGTGCGCGCTGCGGGTGCGGTTGCCTGTGTCTTGTCCCGGTCTTTCGGGGCTGAGGCACTCCATATTCAAAGGGGGATATTATCAGCAGTGCAGGGCAGGTGCACCTTACAAGCATAAGCCTTGGAGAGCCTCAGGGCAATTCCAGATCTCCTGCGTTTGACCACACTATTGTCCCATCCCCCCACCTGCAGCATGTCCTTCAAAACTTGTGCCCATGCCTCCACCCAGCTCCCCGGGCACAACCCTCAGTCCACCTCCCTTCTGAACACTGTATTCTTGCGTAGCAGGCGTCCAGTGGCCACTGCCTCCATCACCAGATAGCAGTAGGGGCCCGAGGACCAGGCACACCCAGACCATGTGGTAGAATGCAGCGCCTAATTTGATGCACCTTGGGCAAACCATGCCCAAAACTTGTGACATCAGATTCACCCTTTTGAATGTGACATAGGCTCTGTGGAGTATGTTTTGCTGAATGAGTTTAAAACATGCATTTTATGAGACCCTCAGTGTGTATTCAAGTATCCTAGTGCAATCCGGTTCGCTATCACAGGTCCCCTGATATGCTTCCCGTCGTTCCTGTAGAGGGCTGAGGTCTACTTTTGCTTGCTCTAGCTGCTCCTTGGCTAATAATGAGGTGGCATGCCATTGCCCTGATATCTGGCAAATGCACTGCAGACCTCTATATATTGTGGGTTCCGCCAATCCCGTGCACCACCATAGTCACACCACCCGTCAGTTTCCCATGAAGCAAGAAGTGGTGCTCTAAGATATCATATAGGTCTTGCAGACAGTTCACCAGTCTGATATTTCCTTATAGGTTGCCCACACTAGTTTGTTCTGGCATCATCCAGTCCCAGATTTCCCTCAAATTGCCCCCATTGGGGAAGGGCACTTGGGTCCAGGTAAGCAATAGTTCTTGCCGCCACACGTAGCGTAGAGTCGTTACAAGGATCCCTTTCTCCCGTGGCCTAGGTGAGCTCATTGGGTTTAGTAGTAATTGCATGAACACATTTTTTGTTCACAAAGAAATCGGAACTTTCACCGCGGTGTTCAACCCAGGAACATTCATGCCAGTGTGCTGCCCACTGTAACTAAGTCACTAGGTAACATAGTGTCGTAAGGAGAATCGGACACGCTGGATTAGAGGTAAACTGTAGTTTATTCTTAGTCAGCTGGACCATCAAAGCAGGGCAGTTACAGCTTCACAGCCAGGCTCTCAACTGTCTCACACGGAGTACATCACTGTCATCATAGAACTATAGTGTTTTAGCAATGTTAAGATTCTACAACAAGCCCAAGACACTACATGGGTCTTTCCTTATTAAAATAAAAGTGATACTGAAGTAAATACAAAATGAAAGAAAATGAAGGAAAGGCAGGAAAACAAAATGATAAAAAAAATATAACTATCTAAAATCAAGAAAGAATATTACTTCCTATACCTAAAAGGAATTTGCTTAACTCGTGTACTACGCCTCAGGGTAAGCTCCCCGGTGCAATCTGAATTGAAAGTTTTATTATTACCATTCTTACGAAAAGATCTAGATTTATTTACACCTTCTTCCTCCACATTAGTGGTATTGTTATTTAACACGAAAGGTTGAACAGTTCTCTTAACTAATACAGATTTATTCCACCACTGCCCATTGCTGAGTTTTACAGCACTACCTTTCACATCTAGTACCTAAATTGGTGAACCAATTTTAGATGAACCTTTTTGTACATGTACAGGTTTCTTTATAAACTCTAAATCACCTGGTTTTGGATCAACATCCTTTACTCTCATTTTTTTAATCATAATACCATTTTTGTTTGTCCTGAACCAGTTTGACTTGTTTCCTAATACTTTCATCAGACCATTGCGTACCCTTTACCCATTTGTTCATCCACGCAGGACATGAGATAGTGGCAGCCCTACGACCACGTAATAGTTCAAAAGGTGATACACCTGTAGTTGAGTGAGGAGTTGTACGGTAAAACCATAACATACTCCTCACTGAATTAGCAACCAGACATTTGTTTGCAATGGCCCATTGTATACATTCACCCAACACCCTGTTCATACACTCAACCAAACCATTGGTTTGAGGATGATAGAGTGAGCTTTTGAGATGTTTAATGCAACAATTTTCCAGAAAATTCTCAAATTCTAAACTTACAAATTGTGTACCATTATCTGTTATCAAGAATTCTGGATATCCCTCTTTCAAAAAAACGTCATTCAGAAACTCAATCACTGACTTAGTAGTAACCTCTCTTACAAACGTAATCTCAGGCCACTTAGAGTAATAGTCCATGAGAACTAACCCAAATCTGGAGGATGAATCAAGAGCATGCAAAGGGCCTACCACATCTAAACCAAGTTTAACCCATGGTGCAGATGGCATTTCAATAGGGGTTAGAGCAGGATTACGTAATTTGACTGTTTTATCACATCTTGAGCAAATTACACATGCCTTGACATACTCATCTACCACATTGTCCATGGACGGCCACCAAAATGATAATCTTATCCTTTTTTTAGTCAATGTTGCACCAAGATTGCCCTCATGAGCATTCTTGATTAAACCTGCTCTCAATGTGAGGGGAGGCACAAGTTTATCCCCTCTAAATAAAAGGCCATCCTCAATTGTTAGTTCATCTGCTATTTGTAAGAAAGTTTTAAAATTAAAAGAAAGATTCCTTTCTTTAGGCCAACCTTTTTCAACAAATTTCATGACTTGAACTAACGAAGCATCATCCTTAAGAGCACTACGCCGTCTTCCTTCCGATACTGCACACAAATGTGGTACATCCACAGCCGCAACAATAAAATCTTCTCTATCCTCTAGTCTAATGTCTTCCTCAATTTCTCTAGTGTCAGAAGAACGAGACACAAAATCTGCACAATTATTATTTTTTTATTTTTATTTTTTAAAACCTTTATTTGTACAAAAAGGATATACAGGTCAAGGCCTACAACCAAACTGGCCGGCCACAATACGAAAATCAGACGAAAAATCCAAAGAGAGCAATACAGAATCAATCAGAAAGGAGCATGAGCAATACAATCTTAAAAAGGGGGAGAAGGAGAAAGGAAGTACGACACGGCCTGCAAACAGGAGCAAAGAAGGTTAATTTTATAATATAGGGATAAGGGGCATGACAGGCTTAGTGACAACATAGAAGGATCCGGAGTCCTCAAATAAACCATTGGCAACAAAGAGGGGAAGGGGCCATAGTACAGGAGTGTCAGCACTGTATACATCGATATGAAAAACAGGTGCAATAAATACAATCAATATGCAATGATTAACAACTTCGTCGGCCCACCACCCAAAAGTACAGCGGAACCAGAACAGAGGGGCCGGAGGAGCGACTTCACCAAACCTAGCCCATCATACGAACCTAGGAAGAGAAAGAAGGGGGGGGGAGGGGGAAGGGAAGGGGAGGGAAAGAAAGAAGAAAGGAAAAGAAAAACACAGACGAAAGAAGGAGTGCCGCGCAGAAAAGCATCCCGTAGCGAGGGATACAGAAGAGAGCAGGAATATTAACAACGAGGGGGGTACGGGAGTCGCAACAGGAAGCAGCAATTATAAGAAAAAGAACAGCGACAGGACAGACCCCACCCAAACACGCCCCGGAAGGCAGGACAGACGCAGCACTCCAAGAAAGAAATACAAAAGGGCCATAGAACTGAGGAAAAAGAAACATCATAGAAAACCCATCCCACCCAACCCACCCTGCACCCCTGCAGAAGGCTACGGCCTACCCTCCAAACAGCGTGCCTGTCGCCCTAAACCTGAACCCGAAATACAGTAGAGAGAAGAGAGAAAAGGAATAAGGAGGCAAAAAGAAGGAGAGAAAAAACAAAGAAATGAACGTGGGGAGGAGCAAAAGGGCAGAAACAAATACGGTCGGCCACAGCCCTCCGCCCAACCATAAACATATTACGTGAAAACCAGAACGTCACGATCTCGAGCGCCATAAAGACTAACAGGGGGTCTCCCACAGCGCCATGAATATAAACAACTGCGCCATGAATCCGTACACCAATAATCCACCGGGAGCCATGCGTCTCACCCCAATCCTTTCTTAACCACAATTCCCACCCGCCACATGACAAATTGAAATGAGCAACACAATGCGAGGCAAGCACACAATTGAAAGAAAGTACGAGCAAGACGTAGACCAGGGAGGGCAGTTGATCTGCAAGTAGACAAAAGTGCAGATAGGTAGTTCGAATGTCTCAGCAATAGTAACACAAACAGCAAGAAATAGGAGGCCAGTCTCGTAGATCGGAAAAGCAGTGGTGTACTTGCAAAGGAAAAAAACAACTCCATCAAGGCAGCAACAGGAAGCAGTCCACCATAGTTCTCCGGCATCCGGGGAGGAACGGGCCTCCGCTCCACATCCAGGTCCCCCAACTCCAACCACTGAAGAGCAGGAAGTTCCAAAGCCACCGGCCCACAATCCCGTTGACGAACAGCGGCAGCAAGCGTCGCGGCGTCCGAGGGGGGCGAGGCAGCGGCATCACCGGGACAAGAAGGGGTCATGAAGAAGCGTCCACCCAAAATGGCGGCGGATCGCAACGAGTCTCCAGGGGCACCGGGGGCCAAGGACGCGCGCCAGGATCGCAAGGCACAAAGAACGTCTCCAATAGTAAAGTTTCGTGCACACATCCCAGCCCCCGTGCAATACAATGACCCAAGTCCGCCATCGCGAGGAGATCGACAGCCCAGATCTGCGGCAGCCATTTTATAAATTAAGCCTCCTCACCACCCTCGGTAACTCTCGGGACAGTGCACAAATGCAGGTCTTTACAGATGTCCCGGGGGCCCCGGCAATAGCGGCCCTGGCACAAAGAGGAGCACCGCCCAACACGGGGGGCCGCCTGTACCACCACCGGCGCTCCCCACGATTAGAGTCGGAGCGTGCGGGGCCAGGGCCGCCGGACGGAGCAGTGGCGGGGGGTCCCCTGCACGCGATCAGTCCCCGGAGCACCGCGCCCCGCACAGCCTCACCGCCACCAGGGCAGGCCCGGATCAGGGCAACCGGGATGCTCGCACAATGGCTCTCACCAGCGGTTCACTCTCTCGGCCGGGGCCTGTGGTCTCAACAACGCCTGGCCGGATCTCATAGGCGAGGCCCCGGCCGCAGCCCCACAGAGGCCCCGGTCCCTTCGGAGGGGCACAACTTCGGATTCTCAGCTCGCCGGAGCTTCCAGATCAGATGGTAAGTGAGAGCGAAATGTCACGATCATAGTTCCTCGAAAACGTGTCGTCTTTGGACAGGATATGAATCAGGATCTAAGGGTCAGGCCGGAGGGCTGACGGAGCCGAGCTAAAAGGCGACCATCACGCTCGCGAGCTTGGCTCCTCCCCCGCACAATTATTTTTTGATCCAGGAATGTACTCTACCGAAAAGTCAAATTGAAGAAGGTTAGATGATAGACGTGAAATTCTTGGAGTAGAAGATCTAAAATTTTTCCCACTTAGTATAAAAACTAAAGGCTTGTGATCTGTTTGAAGAGAGAATCTCCTCCCCCAAATAAAATTCTTAAATTTCATGACAGCCCACCAGCATGCCAATAACTCTTTTTCGATAACGGAATACTTATTTTCTGAAGTAGATAGAACCCTAGATGCATAGCCAATAGTCCTAACTTTGTTTCCTTTTCTCTGAGAAAGCACTGCCCCCAAACCTACATTACTTGCATCTACTGTAACAGTACAAGTGAGGGATGGATCATAATGTTTAAGGACTTTTGGAGAGACTAATTGTTGCTTAACCCAGTCAAACACTTCTTGACAATCTAGGCTCCAATCAAACACTACTCCTTTTGTCAACATTCTGGACAATGGTCTTAACTTGCTTGCAAAATCAGGAATAAAACGCGAATAAAATTCACATACCCCTAGAAAAGACTTCAACGTAGCCTTATCGAGGGAGCTTTAGATTTGACAATGGAGTCAACCAAGCTCGCTTTCGGAAAAATAAAATTTTCATTCACCAAATGTCCCAAATACTCAACTTCTCTCGCTCTGAAAACACATTTATCTCTACGTAAAACTATGCCATTTGTTTGAAATCTGGAAAGTACTTCTCTAAGAATGTTGTCATGTGTAACATTGTCAGGAGCAAAAATAAGAACATCGTCTTGAAAGACAGACAAACCATTGACCCCCTACAAAATTTTTGACATCAAACGCTGAAACACTGATGCCGCTGAGGCAAGCCCGAAAGGCATTCGTACATATTGAAACATACCAAATGGTGATACAAAGGCAGTAAGGCATCTTGATTGCGGAGCTAGTTCAACCTGATGATAGGCTGATGCCAGGTCTAGTTTTGTGAACACTTTGGCATCTTTAAGAGTGGCTAACATTTCATTTATGTTGGGGAGGGGATGAGAATCTACCCATATCTCCTTATTCAAGGAACGCAGATCCACACATACTCTAAGTTCACCATTTTGCTTGCGTGCTACTACTAAAGGAGATAACCATAAAGATGACTCCACCGGCTCGATTATTCCTTTAGTGCACAAAGAGTCTAATTCTTTCTCTAAATCCTGTCTTATACTAAAAGGTACATTTCTCAACTTATGTTTTATTGGACCAGTCCCTTCCTTTACTTTAATCTCATGTTGAAAATCTTTGATTTTTCCCAGCTCTCCTGAGAACACCTGCGGAAAATCATTCACAAGACCTTCAAGGTCAGGATGTTCTCTTATAGCTAGAACCTGTTCTTTAGTTCCCGGTCTAAGTACCATCCCAAATAAACCTTGATGAAACCATCCCAATATATTCAACCCTTTGTGTGCCACATACATTTTCCCAGCAATCTTTCTACCTTTATACTCTAAAATGTCTTCAATATAACCAGACAAATCAATTTCACGTCCTTCATACAATACTGCTTTACGATCAGGAGGTAACAAAGGTCTGCAAGGCCAAGTTGCTTTGTACAACTCTAAAGTGATCATGGAGATTCGAGCGCCAGAATCAACAAGGAGACAAAGTGTTTGATCTCCAACTAAAATATCAACGTAAGGGTCTACACACAGTTCTGGATTACCCACAATAACACCATCCTCCCTTACAACCACAACCATATTGCTCAGATCCTTTGTTACACAATCTTCCTCTTCATCTTGGATATTTTGTTCTGTGACACACTTCACTTGTACCGGTTTAGATCGCACAATATTTTTACCAGTTTGACATACTTTTGCAAAGTGTCCTGTTCTATTACAAATCTTACATGTTGCAAACTTCGCTGGACACCTAGTCCCCCCAAAATGCGGTTTGTAGTCCCATCTGAAACAAACATTATTCCTTGAAAAGAAAGAATTTTGATTATTAGGCGTGTGTTGTTTGTCATGACCTTTGTTTTCATCACTTTTAGTGTCTTTCATTTTAATAGTAGACACTGGCTCATTCTTCTTCTCTTCCAATTCCTTAGCAGAGAGTTGAGACGTTTCAATACTTTTAGCTACTTTGATAGATTTTTCCAAAGTTGGATTACCTAATGACAACAGTTTCTGTTTTATATTCTTATCAGTACAATGACAAATGAACTGGTCATGCACTAGTTGTTCCGAAAAGTTTTCAAATTGGCAATCCGCTATCAGACGTCTAAGTGCTGTAATGTACGTATCTACATCTTCACCAGACTGTTGTTTTCTCTGTAAAAATTTATGACGGAGCATAACAAGGCTAGATTGAATATCAAACCTAGTTTGTAATTTTTTCAATGTTTCCTGATACTCATCAAGAGGATTGTTTTCATCCACGGGAATCGCAGGAAGATGTTTAAGAATTTCCCTACCTTTATAACTTAAAGAATAAACAAGAAGGTATTTTCTTCTTTCTGGCTTAAATCTTGCCGCACCAATTGCTCCCAGGTAAGTCTCGAATCCATCATACCACTGTTTCCATTTGATGGGTGGGTCACCAGGTGTTTCTAAGAAAGGTGTTGGAGCTACAACACTCTGCATTTAAAAAATAAATAAATATATAAATATTTATACGTGTAGATATGCAACTTTTCTAAAGAAACTAATATTTTGAAATGCACTATTCGAAAAATTCACCAGATGGCAGCACTGTAAAAGAAAATGCAACAAACCCAAATGTTCTGGTAAACATCAATATATCAATGTATCGGGAAAATATTAAATAATGTCAAGGTTGTATATATCAGCGCTGGAGTGGAATGCAAAATATAGACTTTATTCCTTGTTTCTTTTCTCTTTTTCTTAGAATTCTACGTATGCAAGTGCGGAACTTTTCCTTCGTGATATGCACTGTAATCAGCAGACGTATTTGCTTTGTTTGACACAGGAGCATTCAGCCGCTCCCTTTATTTACGCTCCCTTTGTTCCTCTGTGACGCTAATGGAAGGACATCATGGGTTCGCTAATCCCTTCTTGCCAGGGAAGCATTATGACTTCTCTCTTCACATGCGTTTCACCACTGCAATGCAAACACGCCTTCTACATCTGTATGTCAACACGTTCTTAATATCGTACGTGTGACTCCGACAGTTGCTGGAACGCAAACCTTCCTCATGCGTTTCAATACCCCAGATCCCTTTTTTTTTGTGCTTTCTTGCCCTGCTCACTACAATAATATGCAGCCATTGGACAGTCTCTCCTTACTTTATCGCCGTGCAGAGGGTCCTCTAACGCACAATATTAAATTGCGCTCTTCGTCAAATCGGTGACACAGACTTCGTGGGTTCTTGTTGATGGCCCAGCCCTCGTCGCCATCAAAAGCGTGTCGTAAGGAGAATCGGACACGCTGGAATAGAGGTAACCTGTAGTTTATTCTTAGTCAGCTGGACCATCAAAGCAGGGCAGTTACAGCTTCACAGACAGGCTCTCAACTGTCTCACACGGAATACATCACTGTCATCATAGAACTATAGTGTTTTAGCAATGTTAAGATTCTACAAAAAGCCCAAGACACTACACATAGTTCAAAGTCCAGGACTGCCAATCCACTCCCCAACATGTGGAGCCTCAATTCCGCTAACGCAACTCTTTTCCTGCCCATGCCCCATATCAGACTCAGAGCGTCAATGTCCCTTACCACCTTCCTAGGAATCTCAATGGAAAGGGCCGTGAAGTAGTATAGCAGCCTGGGTAGAATAATCATTTATGTTAAGGCTACTCTACCCATGACAGAGAGTGGGAGCTCCAGTCAGACCTTTACCGCTGGGTGCCTGGAGGCCAGTGCTGTTAGTATATATCCGTCTAGAAGTTGATTCACTGAACAGCATTGGTGAAACCAGGCAACTCCGTCGGGTGCCCCTGCCCACCTTATAGCTGTCCAAGCCAGTCTTCACTCGGCCCATCAGATGTGAATACAGCAGTTTTTTCCAGTTAAGGAATCCACTGCCTAATATCATGCCTGTCATTGCTACACAGAGGATATGGATAGATACAAACTGGTTTTTATGATTTATAATTGTGATGAAAGATGTGTACTGGTTTTTAATTATTTTTAAATGCGTTATATGAAAATTAATATTGTATACAATGAAATGTACATAGACAAAATTAAGTGAGTTGGTTTTTAATCTCTGTATTACTGCAGCACTTGAGTAATAGAGTTGGTCACAAGTTTCTTTTCTGTTTTGACTAACTTAAGACAATCATCAATGTAAATGATTTTTTATGCAACTGTGGATCTTTGATACTGTGTTTAGATTTCATGCATTAAATTGTGTACAGAAAAAAATCTTTTTAACAAAATATAACCTGAAACAAGTAATGTGTGAATAAAGATATATCGATCATAGAAAAAAATGTGTTATGGTAGTCAATACTAGGGATACCTTTTGGTTCAGTGGTAACTTAAAGTGGTACTGGGAATGAATGCAGATACAAAAGGAATTTTTTCTTTGAATAAGTATTATCACCCGGTCCCTTTTTGGTCTTATCTGGGTAACTCTCTCATTGTTTGGCTTCTGAGTGTGTTCCTGCCAGGTACTCTGCAGACTGGATGCTTATCTGCAATGTTGCGTTGCATAGGAATTTATCCAGTTGCACATAGAGTGAGTGCAATCTTGAGCAATATACCTATGTATCTACGATAGGATGTTTATAATATCACTAACCAGCATTGAGCTTTATGTTATTTACTTTGTATCTATGTAACAATGACATTTACCTTGTAAAGCGCTCTGTTACCCGTAAAGATCTGGTTCACACTATATAAAACTTTCAAAATAAATAAATAAATAAAAGTAGTGCGTCAGTAAGAGATGACGGAGCCTCCCCATATTCTCTAAACACCGGTGTCATCCAGTCAAAGAACACCTTTCCAGTCTTATATGGGGCGGCATTGGGCAGGGGAGGGTGTGATCTATCTAAAAATACGTCCACTACACAGCTGAACTCACCTCCCACCATCAGGGGCTAGTATGTAATCTGGTGTCAGGGCCATGGTGTCTAGAAATGCGCATTTGGGGCGTACACATTAACGAATGCATTGTCTCTCCCATCCAGCTGCCCCCTTTACAAGCACGTATCTGCCCTCCAGATCCACCGCCTAAATGGTTATCTATCATCTATATTAATGTATATTAATGCCCCCCTCGCATATGCAGAGTATGTTGTATAATACACCTTGCCTCTCAATCATTTGTGTAGTGCCTTGCCCTCCATTTCGGTTAGATATGTCTTTTGCAGGAAGGCCACCTACACCTGCTGCTGTTTAAGAAATGCCTGCACATTGTATCCCTTGCTAGGAAAATGTAGCCCTTGTACATTCCATGTAATGACTTTCATCATGAAGCAGTTCACATGTGACCATCCAGAACTATCACCCCACCCACCCTCCCCATGGATCAAATAAGGCAATTGGTATCCTATGTAATACAGGGCAACAACAAACCATGAATAACCATAACATTCACAACTCCCTCTCTCAGGAATGATGTGCCGAAACGTTCTGTCTATCAAGTAAAAAAGTTAATTGGAATGCAGTGGGGGTTGTCACCTACACCCAGTGGAAAAGACAGGACACTATCCCCCCACGCAGAGGGGTTCAAGTCAAGGCTTATTCCAAGCATGTTTACATTGTTCAAAGTCCCCAGGAACCTCAAAGCTCAGGTCTTTGTTGGTCCCTCAGCCCCCACCCTCCATTACCTCGTGACCGTTGGCCTGCAGGTTTGCTCCATGCTTTGCACCTACAAATTGTCTGTCATTCAAGAATTTAGTAAATGGGAGTCCCATTTGCAGGTGGAGGTGTGCACAAAATTAACAAGACCTCACTGCATGTTGTTTGACGGCTTCACCATCAAGGTATAAGTGGATCGTCCTCTGAGTCGAGCCCAGGAGTAAGAGGCAATCAATGTTCGTGGCCAGACAGACCCCTACTGATACTTCTGTACCGGCTGCTGCACGCATCAGGCACATTATGGATAGGGCCCCGGGCCCAAGCTCCTCGAAAGCGAACTCACTTGACAGTTGTGGGGTCAGAGTGCAGGCAGTGCTGTTCCTCCAGGAGAGAGCTCCTGCTAGTCTGCTGCTAGTGCGCGGCTCTCACCAGCACTCGGGAGAGCGTGGCTGCCTCCTGACCGAGCTGCCCAGAGCTTGGCCCAGTGTGGTAGAGCGTGGTGCTGGAACCAGCGGTGTCCTGTGTGCAGAACAAAATGAGACGGACCAACTGGACCCTTCGCTGCGCATTGTTTGACGCCCTCACCACTAAGGTATAAGCAGATCGTCCTCTGAGTCAAGGACTGTTCTGTACTGGCCACTGCATGCATCAGGCATGTTATGGCGAGGGCCCATGGCCCAGGTGGTGCTCCCCGAAAGCAAACCTATCTGACAGTTGGGGGGCTAGAGCACGGATATTGCTGCTCCCTCCACAGAGAGAGCTCCCGCTAGTCTGCCTGATGCAAAGGGGCAGTGAATCGAACTCGTCACTGAGAGCCTTCCTGAAATTGCGCCGCCTTCTTCATGATACACAGGAGGCTCTCCAATGCCGAAACTCGAGACACATACAAAGCCCGAATACCAGGAAGCTGATTAGGCTATGGGGAGAAGTAGAGCAGCTCTGAACTGGAGAGCCACCTGCCAAATATGGTGTGGGCTCTGGGAGCTGCTCACACTATGCAGTAAGTTGGCACCTGCCCCTGAGGGGCCCATGCAGAGACCACACAATTGCCTGAGATCGGGGGCGGTCATGGGTCAGCACCTGGGGCAGGATAGTGAAACCCAAAATGGCAAAAATTGTCCCAACTATCCCCAGCAACAATGGACTCACAGTAACGACTCAGGCACCAAGCAGAGGTACTCCTTACCCGCTGGAAATAACACTACAAAGAGGCACAGGCCTGGTTGAACACTGTCATCTACCCCATTGTCCAAGGACCCCCTGGACAAGGGAAGACAACAAGGAGACAAAGAAACCAACAGGCTTGTAACCGTCCCTGGCAGCCAGGGCACAGGTGGTAGCTGAAAAATCGAACTATCATAAAAACTCTTTGGCACTCTGACCTCAGAATATTGCTCGGATTCTGAGAGGGGCACCCGTGAGTTGGGGACCTCAGATAGAATCAAGCAGCAGGGACCTGCTCTAAATTCTTGAATAACTCTTAATTGTGTTACGTCTGGCACTCTAGTTTGATCTGTTCACCAATATTTCACCATTCATTTGTGTGCTACTCTCTCCTTTAGTGCTTTTTCTAAGGGCACTGTTTCTTCAATGGACAACAATGGAGTAAATGGGAGTCCCATTTGCAGGTGGAGGTGTGCACAAAATTAACAAGACCTCAGTGGTCTATTGCTGATTCTTTCATCGTTTATATCATAAAGAATCTCGATTACTTCCAATTTTGATTAACTCATCTTTATTTATTCGTTTTCTTAATTTTCAAAAAATCCTTTTGAATTCATTCATTCAAAGCAGTTTGCTGGTCAGACATTTAACTCCTACCCAATGCATTTCGGGTCAAGGATGACCCTTCTTCGGGGGTCTGTGAGGAAAACAAAGAATTACATGAGTGTTGCTGCTACTCTCAATTTCTCACATTAATCGGTTACTAACACTTCATTATCTTAATGACAGCTCTATGTCAATACTGTGACAACATAAAAGATACTGTGAAAGCATAAAAAATATACATGCAAGATACTTTAGTTCGAATGTCCTCGTAAATATTCACAAATAAAATATGAATCGCACCCTGCACCATGACCGACATTGAAGCTATGTATTGAGCTTCCCTCCACAAACCGTAGCTTGGCCAGAAACAGAAGAGCATACTTCAGGCCCATTATGCGGAGCTGGTGTTTCACTGCTGCCTAGGAGGAGCACCACTTTTGGACCGTCACCATATAGTCTGGGTATGCTGTGACTGTGGAGCCCTCCATCTGTCAGGGCCTCTTACCCCAGAACAGTTGCATTATTAACTGCCTGTCTGTAAGTTAACAGCCATGTGATGAGCAGTCATGGGGCTGCCTCGGGTTGAGCTGGGTGTCCTGGGACGAAGTATGCCCTTTCAACATAGGAAAATTGAGGGGGCTTGCTGGCCAACACCGTCTCCTTTAACCAGGTCTGAAGGAATAGCTCCAGTGTGGGGCCTTCCACTCATTCCGGTATCCGGAGAAATCGAATGTTGTTGTGTCTGAACCGACCTTCCATGTCTTTTGCCCTTGCACCTCATGCACCATTGGTCGGATCGCCAAAAGGTGCGATTCAGCATACTCCACTCTTTCAGACAGTTTCTTGTGGCAAGCCTGAAGGAGAGACACCTCAATTGTGATTGTGTCTACCTTGGATTCTAATGTGGTTTTTATCTCCAGGATGGCCTGCAATATGCACTTGAATTGGCTGGAATGTTTTTCCAGTGTTATTTCCAGCGGGTAAGGAGTACCTCTGCTTGGTGCCTGAGTCGTTACTGTGAGTCCATTGTTGCTGGGGATAGTTGGGACAATTTTTGCCATTTTGGGTTTCACTATCCTGCCCCAGGTGCTGACCCATGACCGCCCCCGATCTCAGGCAATTGTGTGGTCTCTGCATGGGCCCCTCAGGGGCAGGTGCCAACTTACTGCATAGTGTGAGCAGCTCCCAGAGCCCACACCATATTTGGCAGGTGGCTCTCCAGTTCAGAGCTGCTCTACTTCTCCCCATAGCCTAATCAGCTTCCTGGTATTCGGGCTTTGTATGTGTCTCGAGTTTCGGCATTGGAGAGCCTCCTGTGTATCATGAAGAAGGCGGCGCAATTTCAGGAAGGCTCTCAGTGACGAGTTCGATTCACTGCCCCTTTGCATCAGGCAGACTAGCGGGAGCTCTCTCTGTGGAGGGAGCAGCAATATCCGTGCTCTAGCCCCCCAACTGTCAGATAGGTTTGCTTTCGGGGAGCACCACCTGGGCCATGGGCCCTCGCCATAACATGCCTGATGCATGCAGTGGCCAGTACAGAACAGTCCTTGACTCAGAGGACGATCTGCTTATACCTTAGTGGTGAGGGCGTCAAACAATGCGCAGCGAAGGGTCCAGTTGGTCCGTCTCATTTTGTTCTGCACACAGGACACCGCTGGTTCCAGCACCACGCTCTACCACACTGGGCCAAGCTCTGGGCAGCTCGGTCAGGAGGCAGCCACGCTCTCCCGAGTGCTGGTGAGAGCCGCGCACTAGCAGCAGACTAGCAGGAGCTCTCTCCTGGAGGAACAGCACTGCCTGCACTCTGACCCCACAACTGTCAAGTGAGTTCGCTTTCGAGGAGCTTGGGCCCGGGGCCCTATCCATAATGTGCCTGATGCGTGCAGCAGCCGGTACAGAAGTATCAGTAGGGGTCTGTCTGGCCACGAACATTGATTGCCTCTTACTCCTGGGCTCGACTCAGAGGACGATCCACTTATACCTTGATGGTGAAGCCGTCAAACAACATGCAGTGCAGGCCTGGTCAGCCCTCCCCACTTTACTCCGCACTCGGGGACACCGCTGGTTCCATATCCACACTCTGCCACACTGAGCCGAGCTCTGGGCGGCTCCGTCAGGAGGCAACCACACTCCTGGATGCTGCTAAGAGCTGCGCACAGCTCATGTCTTTATGTGCAGATGCAAGCTCCAGCCGGGCTCCCATGCCACCGTCCTGGCTCAGTCTCCCCTGCTGTCTTGGCTGAGAGCACCAGGCTTCATGCTCTATGGAACCTCCAGACCCCTCTACTACCAGTTCTGATCCGGTAGGGGGGCTGCAAGAGGAGGTGTGGATAGGATGGTGGAGGATTCAGCTAGGATGCTCATGGAGCCCCATGACGAACGTTGTTCAGGCCGACATTTTGGCCACGCCTTCATCCTTAGAATGTCACATTTTAGAGGGAGTTTAAAATCAGGTTTTTTTTAACCTCTTTTTATTGAAAATGACATGTTATTCATTACATTATACCATCAATGATATTACACCACTATGCATCTGTGTCTTTATATAACAAGGCACATTCTTGATTGTTTCGCACTTGTACTTTGTCTGTGCAGCACCCTCTTTTGATTATTCCCTCTAATCATCCTCTTCATAAGATATTGAAAGTCTTTCTTGGGCTAATGGAGCTGTGCATGGGAGACCTCTATTTTAATTCCATTTAATCCATACCCTTCCCCAGTTCTGGGGGAAGCCTCTATCTGCATAGATAGTCTTTTCGGCTACTATACACCAGTCCATATCCCTCTCCCAGTCTTTTAGGGATGGTGCCGTTTCAGCACCCCAATTTCATGCTATTTTTTTTGAGCAATTATAAAACCCACTGTTACACCAATATGTTCCCCCTCCCCAGATACGTCACATCCCATATATTGAGTAGGCACCACTTGGCCGATAATTGCAGTCTTGCCACATGTACCTTATTCAAATTTTTTATTATTCTGTCCCAATAGGATTGAATTATCGGACAGTCCCACATTTTGTGAAAAAACGTTCCCTCCTGACCGCATCCTCTGCGATAGAGTGGGTCCAGTCGCCTCCCCATTTTTACCAATGTGGTGCAGGAAACATATTCCCTGTGTAATATTTTTAGTTGTATTAGAAGGAAGCGGGTCCTGATAGCTACTTCTCTAGGGGAGGCCAGGGCATTGGGCTGACTGACTGACTAAATATTTCTAAAGCGCACTATTGCGGAGGCGTTTTGGCGCTAACGTATTTGCCGGCTGGTATAGTGAGACAAGTTAGCGTTGAGAAAAAAGCCATGTTTTTATTTGCTGGCTCTCTTTATTTTGGGGCAGAGTACCAGTCCAGTGTTTGATGATCTGAGACTGCGTGAAGGTACATAGCAGGGTAATAGAGCTTGTAGGTCATAAGGCCCTCCTCCGTAGAGGGTTTTGTGTACTACACACAGGGCCATGAAATCCACCCGCCGTCTCAATGGTAGCCAGTAAAGTTGCTTATTGCTGGCGGAAGTGGGGTGGTGTTTAGGGAGATTGAGCAGTACTCTCACTGCCGCGTTTTGAAGAGATTGGAGTTTGGAGAACTGGGCTGCACCTGCTCCCAAGTACAGGGCGTTGCAGTAGTCCAACCTCGACAATACTAGCGCTCCAACCACCGTTTTCCTCAGGGAGAAAGGAATAAAGGGGAGGATCTTCCGAAGGACCTTAAAGGTGAAAAAGCAGGCTGAGGATACCTGATTTATCTGGGGGTCAAGCGTGAGGTCTTTGTCTATCAGGACACCTAAGTTCCTAGCCTTGAGCGCCGGCACCGGTCAATTTCCAGCTTCAGGAGGCCACCATATTTGGCTCCAGACTGATGAATTCAGATCAAACTCAACAACCTCGGTTTTGCCTGTATTTAATTTTATAAAATTGGAGTTCATCCAGGTCATCAGTGCTGTGATACAATTACGGAACCGTTCCGCAGTGGCATCCACAGCGGAACACCACTAGCTGGGTGTCGTCCGCGTACGACATAAGCGAGAAGCTATGGCTCTTTATTAGACTGGCTAAGGGACCTACATAGATGTTGAACAAGGTGGGGGACAAAGCCAGCCCTAGAGGACTCCACCTGGAAGAGTGAACAGTTGTGGCTGTAGTCCATTGCAGTATATTGATTGTTCCCTGGCTGACAGGGATGATGATAAAATGGGCTAGGGCTTTCCCACTAATACCGACGTCCTGCAGTCTTCGTAGCAACACTTCATGATTTACTGTATCGAAGGCTGCAGTGAGGTCGAGCAAGATGAGGGCTGCCCATACTTTCCCGTCCATTGACTCGCGGATTTCTACTGTCGCCAAGATCAAGGCCAACTCTGCGGAGTGCCGAGATCTGAAGCCATGTTGGGTGGGATCTAGTATGTTGTTATGATCTAAGTATGACGTTGGTTCTGGGTTCATGGCTTTCTCCAAAACCCTGGAGGGCAGTGGGAGACAGGAGATCGGACGATAGTTTTTGTATCTAAAGTGTCAAGTGTGGGTTTTTACAGTATAGGTCTTATATAGGCTTTTTTCCATCCCAGTGCTCGTGATGTGATTTAACAATGGGGTCAGGGATACAGTGATCTCCTCTGAAACCAGATGTAGAATGTGTGGGGGGCATGGGTCAAGAGGGGACCCAGATTTAGTTTTAAGCAGTAAGTCATGTATCTTTCCTTCCTCCAAAGGGGAGAATTGAGCTAGACTTGTTTGGGGTTTCTTGTCTGTGTGTTCCCCCTGGTGGTTCGCCCCATCTGCCTCGGCTGTGTTTAAGAGTTCGTTGTAAACATTCTGAACTTTATTTTGGAAAAACACAGCCAGGTTGTTCACAAAATTTTTATCTGGTGCAAAGACCGCGTCTCTCTGGCATCTCGACAGAGCAGTAACTGTCTTAAATAGCTCCTTCGAGGTACTGGAGGCCTCCTGAATTTTGGAAGTGAAATGGGCTTTTTTGGCCTGTTTTTTAGCGGTTTTATATTCCTCTAGAGCTAAACAATGATCCTTCCTATGTGTCGTACTATAATCGGATCTGCAAGTTGTTCCATGTGCCTGCATTTAATTCTAATCTGTTTTAGCTAAGCTGAATACCAAGGAGATGATACCTGCCTCCCTCTTGAGTGCTTAGTGGTTTCAGGTGCCAGTCAGTTTGCTACCTGCCTAAGCCTTTTGTCAAAATTGATGGCTGCCACGTTAGGGTCAGTCAGGGTTGGAGGCTCCTCCCGCAGTGCATTAATCAGCTCGGTTTGTTGTACCAATTTCCTAGAGCGTGATTTAACCAATAATGGTCTATTCCTACGACCAGTGTTAGTTGGACCAATCCTTACACCAAAGTGCACTGCGGAGTGGTCATACCAAAGTAGTGGCTGAAAAGACTTTACTTTAGTGTCTTCATTATTGGTAAAGATAGCATCCAGCGTGTGACCTGCTTGGTGAGTGGGCTCTGAGACAATCTACTTCAGCCCAAAACTTGCTAGGGTGTCTATCAGATGTAACGTATCAGGATTATTCATGTCCTCTAGATGGAAATTAAGATCCCCCAATACCGTGAAAGAGGCAGAAACTAAACGTGATTCCAGGTGTGTCTGTAGGGATTTAGTAAAGGAGGTTCAGGAGCCTGAACCCCTATAGATAAGCAACCCCAAGAAAAGTTCATGGTTCTTAACTTTAACACTAAATGAGATTGCCTCAGCACCCAAAGTTGGTTTGAACATGATTCTCACTGTATAACAGGATCTATGGATCAGCGCTACCCTCCCCCCCCCCCCTTTTGCTCCTACCCTATCATGAGTAACAACAAAATAACCCGCTGGAACTGCAGCATTTCAGTCTGGCTCATTAGCTTCTGTGGCCCAGGTTTCCGTAAGAAAATCCAGGTCTGGATGTTCTGCTAAAATCAAACATTCTAAATCATGTTTATGTTTGACCATCGATCTGGTGTTAAATAAAATACAGCTTAAGGGTTTGAGGTTGTTATCCATAGAATATTGCAGTGTGACAGCACATGGGGAACACATACTCTTCTGGATAATACCCTGCCTTTCCATACTACATATGTTGTGTGCTAAGATCTAGGGATATTAATCCACATAAGTTACACCGTGTGGAGCTGCCATTGATGATATCCAGCTTCCATCTGGGATGGGGGCACTCACCCGTTTTAAGACAGATGAGTTTGTTCCGAGTATATCGGTGGCGTGTGAATCGGGCAGAGGTTCTGGCGCTGGTCGCGCTCCGGGCGCAGACGGGCTTGCCTTTGGCGCGCCGGCGGCACGCCCGCTGCGCGGTCTATGCATCATACGTTTTATGCCGGTGAGAGGAAGGGGGCTGTGAGGCAGCTAGAACGCTAACCTCTGTTCGGGTTCGCTCTAACAGGCGGACACCGAAATGGCAGAGTGAAAATGACAAATGTATTTGGCTAAAATTTACAATCAGGACAAATTCGAAATAAAAACAAACTTCTTTTTGTTTAAAAAAACACAGCAAACCAGACCAGCACTCTGTCAGCACTGTACCAACAAACTCACTACCGGATTGGAGCGCCCTACTTTCTGCGTTTTATGCTGGTGAGAGGAAGGGGGCTGTGAGGCAGCTAGAACGCTAACCTCTGTTCGAGTCCCCTCTAACAGGCGGACACCGAGATGGCAAAGTGAAAGTGACAAATGTATTTGGCTACAATTTACACTCAGGACAAATTCGAAATAAAAACACACTTCTTTTTGTTTAAAAAACACAGCAAATCAGACCAGCTCTCTGTCAGCACTGTACCAACAAACTCACTACTGGATGGGCGGTTGCTTGGGGTCCACTCATCTACCTGTATGTCTGATATATCTCTTTCCCAGTTTTCTCGCTGCCATGTTAACATATCTGGGGAATTGTTCACAAGTTTTTTGTATGTTAGCTAGATCACGTTTTGGGCCGTATGTTCCACAAATAATCTGTTTTCTAGTGGTGAGGATTCTGGCAGAGTTTTCGCTTTGGGAATTCGCTCGAAGGGCTTGCCGGAGTTGTATATATCGAAATGCCTCAGTGGGGGGCTAAACGTTATGTCCTTTGCAGGTCTACGGATGGTATTATTCCCTTTCCAGAATATATATCTCCCACTCTTGAAATGCCCAGCAGGTCCCATTTATCAAACCCTTTCTTGCCCATGTCCCCAAGAAGATCCTACTCCCACAAGGGTGTCGCTGAGGTAATCTTGTTTTTCCATCCCAGCTTGTTGAGTGTAGAGTGCCACATTTGAATCGTTAGGGTCATGGGCTCCTCCAAGTGGTAAGTTTTTGATTTGGTATACAGCGCTCGTAAATGTCCCCCTGGATTGTAAGACCTAGTGATCCATACGGAAGGCTAGTGCCATCATATGTTGATGCCCCCATTGGTTGATAACGGTCAATTGTGCCGCCCAGAAGTCTGTTTGGATATCTGGAAGTGCAATTCCGCCTTTGTACAGAGTTAATTTATTGAGGGCAATTCTAGGGGACCCCCATCCCACAATAGCGTTCTGACCTCATCCTGTATGGCTATAAAATAGTTACCAGGTACTGGAAAAGGTGTGTTCTGTAAAATAAGTTGAAATCTTTTTATTGATTTGAAGAACAAAACGATGTGCAACAAGCAATGAAGCCCAAATCGTGGGTCAAAGGCCATCATAGTGCTACGCAGAGCATCAAAATAAAGCAAGATGAACCCCTTCACTCCCCTTCCTCCCCCCAACCCACCCTTCCCCCCTCCCACACCCTCCTCCTACCCAACCTGCCTCGACAGAAAAAGGGGAAGTCAAGCCTGGCACGAGGCTAATCAGAGTGGCAGTGGTTGGGTCATGTGTTGTATCAGCGCAGGAAGGTGCAGTAGCCACAGATATCTGGGGCAGGACAGCTTGCGGAATTCGGAGCACAGCAATGCAATAAAAGGATGCCACAAGTCAGCGAAAGAAGCCCCATCTCCCTGAAGTGAGAAAGAAATGCGCTCAATGCCAAACACATACCACAGCAGGTAGGACCATCCCTGCACCGTAGGAGTTCTGACCGTGCCCCAGTGTGACAATATATTCTGTTGGGCTGCAGCTAAAGCTATTCTCATCTGCTTGCCTTTATGGGACTTGAGGGGAAATGTGAGCCTATCAGATACGCCCAAGATGACATATTCAGGGAAATGTAATAGTGTGGTGTCGTAGTGGTGGTCGATCTTGTCCACAACTTGCGTCCAGTAAGCTGTGAGAGTAGGGCATTCCCATGACAAATGTAGTAGTTTGCCTTCAGTATCACAACCCCTCCAATAAGTGGGAGAGCTATTGGGTTCACTTTTATGTAGTCGGGAGGGTGTGAGGTACCAGTACATCACTATCTTAGTGGCTGTTTCCATGCTGGAAATATTACATGCGGAGTGTTGGGCCCTATAATGAATATCTACCCATTCCATGGGAGTCAGTGTCTGCCCCAACTCAGTTTCCCACTGTCTCTGGACTGCAGATTTAACCGCCTGTTCTGGGGTGCGTAGGATGTGGTACAATTCTGTAATGAGCCGCTTAGTGGATTCCTTAGAAAGCAGCCATTGCTCATACTGCCTCTCTGCTCCCTGGCAAATCTGGGACTGTATAACCCAATGCCGTCTCTTCAGATAATGTTACGTCTCAGTTTCGGGCACGGCCAAATCGGATTTAAGATCCTCGAAGGACACGGGGATGTCCACATCAAATAAATGCCCTATAGACCTGCGACTTTTCTTATCCCAATGACCAAATGCCTCCCCATCAAGACCCGGGGAAAAGTCTGGATTATCAGTAATTGGAGTGAGAGGCGATGGGAATGTGTTTCGTGTGGCCATGGCGTCCCAAGCTCTCAAGGTGGCTCACACTATGGGTGAGCCATAAAGTCCAGGGGGTCTGGAGGCTCTGCCAAGGAAGGGGACCTTCCACAAGGACTGCCCTGCTAACGCTGGCTCAATAAAGAGCCAGCGCTTCTCGGTTCCTGGCTGGGCCCACTCCAGCAGGGATCGTAACTGCATCACCTTATAGAAGCAATCGAGCTCGGGAATCCCCAGGCCACCCTCCCATGGGGTCTAAAGCTCATGTCTCTATTAATTTGCGGTTTCTGGTCTGCCCAGACAAAAGTAGCAAATTCAGACTGAAGCTGTTTCAACGTACCCGGAAGATCTGAAAAAGGTACAAAATTTTTGGGAGTATGCTCATCGTAAGAGCTGCCACCCTGCCCAGCCACAAGAGACCAAACGGCCTCCATCTTCTCAGTTACTGCCGGGTCTGTTGCATTAACCGAGTATAGTTTAAGGATACCGTCTCAGCAGCAGACAATGACAGCCTGATGCCCAGGTACGGGATGGTATTCTGAGCCCAGTGGATGGGACACACCTGGGCCAGGGAAGCAGCAGTTGGCTGTTGTAAGGAGAAACCCAAGGCTGGTGACTTGGCCACATTCACCCTAAACCCAGAGGCTACTGAAAACTACTCTAGCTCGACCAAAAAGGCTGGGACTGAAGTCTGAGGGGACTCCAGAGTGGTGATAACATTGTCCGTGTAGAGGCTAATTGTGTGCCACTCTCCCCAAAAGGGAATCCCTTTCATCTGCTGGTTCTCTCAAACCCTCTGTGCTATTGGCTCCATATAGAGAGCAAACAAAAGGGGGGAGAGCGGGCAGCCCTGACGCGTGCCACTGGTTATTGGGAAGGGGTCTGACATGAAGCTGTTCAACCGGACCATGGCTGAGGGGCGACTGTAGCTGCAAAAATACCCATTGGCAAAATCGGTGCCCAACCCTAAACCTCTCCGAAACAGTCTCCAGGAAGGGCCAATGAACCCTGTCACATGTCTTTTCGGCGTCGACCGATAATACAACGCGCTCCTCTGTCTGACGATGTGCCTTTTCCAGGAAGTGCAGCAGTCTCTAGTATTTTACTGCATTGTCTGGTCGTGACAAATCCGGCCTGGTCCGGTTCTATCAATCCCGGCATCAACTGTCCCAACCTAGACACCAGGATCCCTATGAAGTTCTTAAAATCTATGCTCAGCAAAGATATAGTACTTTAAGAGGCACAGTATCTGCTATCTTTACTAGGTTTGGGCTAAATTGCCACCGACACGAAGAGCATCATAGGCGGTAGCTCCAGGGTGCCATCGATGGCGTTAAAAAGTCGAGTCAGTATTGGGGCCAGGATTGAGCAAAACATTTTGTAAAAAATGGCAGTAAACCCATCAGGGCCAGAGGATTTGAGAAGCTTGAGTCAAGCTATGGACGAAATTACCTCCTCGACCTGAAACAGGCTCTCTAGGGTAGAGGCCTGGTCGGGCGTCAAGCGTGAGTGTGTTAGTGCCTGACAGTATTCCGAGAGGTTCTGGTCAGGTATTGGTTGGGCAACATGGCGATCCGCATAAAAATCCCAAAATGCGCAATCTATATCTACCTCCCGTGTAAGCTCTGCACCCCCTTTGACCAGAAGGAGTGGGACTATCGCTGCCTGATGCTGTGTGCACTATTTGTGAGCCAACGAGGGGCCTCATCTATCCCCCCTGTGTAGAATGTGTGCTTCAAGCGAAGAGCAGCGTGTTCTGCCTTATCTAGGTCAAAACTGGCCAGCTGAGCCTGCACCGCCATTAATTTCCTCCAGATTCTGGGGGCCCCTCTCCGCTTGTGGATCCCCTCTAGTTCCAATACTTGCTTAGAAGGCTCCTCCCTCTTCTCCCTGCGCAACCTGTGTCTGTGGCGGACATGGCTACTAATTTGAGAGTTTCCCAAAGGGGCGATGATGAAGATGTCCTGTGTATGATTGACAGCTAAAAAGTCCTCTAGTGTTTTAGTAAGGCACGCAACAACTTCAGGACGGTGGAGGAGCCTCCAAGAGTATGATGGCCGAGGAGTGGGGGGAAACAGCAATTTTTTAGGCAAATCTGCATAGTCAGAGAGTTGCTGAGGATAGATAACCGAGTACTGTGCAAACGAAAGAAGAGACCGGGCCGTTAAGAAATAATCTAGCCTGGTGTAAGTTCCCCGGACATGGGAGTAGAAGGTATAATCGGCAGAATGGGGGTGTAAGTGATGCCACATGTCCACCATCCCTAAGTCGTGCAACCTCTGATGGCTTGTATCAGAAAGAGCCCCTGCCTGTCCCTGCCTCTATGCTGAGCGGTCCAGTTGGCCATCGAACACAATATGCAAGTCGCCCCATATGAGAATTTGCCGGTCAGGTGTAGATCTTAAGTCCCCCACCGCTTTACATAACAACGCCTCCTGGCCCTCGTTAGGGGCGTAGATAGTGGCCAGTGCTGGTGTGTATCACCCCAAAGGTCACGGAAAGCGCCAAGAGCCTCCCCTTGATCTCAGAGACCTTTGACCCCACCATCCGTGTGAAAGTGCAGGCAACAAGGATAGCGACCCTAGCCTTCTTGGTAGGAAGGGAAGAAAAGTAGCGCTGAGGGAAAACTTAGAGCGCAATCTATGCATGTCACTGAATAGAAGGTGGGTCTCCTGCAGCAGACAAACATGGGCACCAGAGTTTTCCAAATAAGACAGGATACACCTACGATTAATAGGGTTGTTGAGCCCCTTCACATTCAAAGTCAGGATTGTGGCAATCATCTATACAGGTGGTGCAGACAGGTTGTGCTGCGGGTGCGACAGGGCTCTAGCACGCCACAGTCGGGCCCCCTGAGAGCCTGGACAAAGTGACCCAGACAAGCGAGGGTCGCGTGCATATAGAAAGATAAAAGAGACGCAGCGGGGGGAAGGGAACCCATCAACAAAAACAACAAAATCCCAACAAAGCAAGAATGTAGGCATAATACAGTAGAACACAGAGTCAATGTCCAGAGCGTACTGCTCCTAGAAGAGAAAGCGAAGAGTACCTGTGGCCCGCAGCTCCCCGCTCCCACCAGGCAGCGCCCATGTAAATATTGATAATGTTGCTGATGATGGGCAAGGGTGCAAACTTCAAAGCATCTGTTCTCAGCTGGAGTGAGTCCTGCCTCACTCCGAGGGTGCACCTGAAAGGGACGTCAACACTGCTTGCCTCTCCCTGGCCATAGTGTCCAAGTCAGGATGTGCTGACGGGATAGGAGGCTTGATGGTAGTCCATCCATGGCCGCTCCGGCGTCTGCGAGAGCGATTGTCCATGTGAGGCTGGTCCGCCGCTGGTTCTTCAATACCCAGGAGTTTGTAGGCTGCAGAAAGTGAGCGGATTTGCCCCAGTTCCCCTTTGTAATGAAAAATCAACCTGAACGGGTGCCCCAAGGAGTATTTAATGCCTGCTTCGCAGAGTTAGAGCATAATCGGACGGAAGGACTTGCATTTAAGCAAGGTGGAGGCTGCCAGATCCTGGTATAAATGGGGCTTCTGACCCTGGTAGGTAAAGTCCAAGCGGTGCCGAGATTCACGGAGGATCCTCTCTTGTAGTTGGTAGTCGTGGACACAAGTCAGTATGTCGGCCGGAGGAGCAGGGGCTGCCCTCAGTGGGCCCACCCTATGAGTGCTGTCCAAATTGATCTGGAAGTCCAGGGATTCTTCTAGAATGGAGCGGAAGAGCGCCACGATATTACCGTCTTCCTCGCCATGTACTATGCCACGAAAGTGAATGTTGTTCCGCCGAGACCTGTTCTCCAGATTCTCCGTGTGGGCCTGTAAGTCCAGGTTCTGTTTTTGCAGCTTGAGGACTTCCTGTTGGAGGCTCTCAATTTCTTCGTCGCAGCCAGCTTTGCGCTCCTCCAAAGTGTTGACCCGCTCCCCCAGGGAATCTATATCTCGGTGCACTTCCCGCATGTCCGCCGACAGTTTGCGTTTCATTGCAGACAAATCTCCTCGAATAGAGGAGAAGAGTGACTCCAGGAAGGATTGGCTGACCAGGGCCTCCGGGCCCTCACTGCCCTCACCTCGTCCACAGGCCTTGCTCCATGCTTATTTTCCATCTGTTGTTCTGACTTAAGCAGGAGGTCCTTCACTGACTTATCTTTCCTGCCCTTGGGCGCTGCCATAGCTCCTCCACATGCTGGGTCCTCGGGCGAGGCGCAGGCCGGGTGCAAAAGGCTCTACAGGCGGGGCGCAACTGTGTGCGAAAGCAGAGCGCTGTCTGGAAGGGCGATGTCACAGCCAGAGGGCCTCCACGAAATGCCCCCCACACAGGCCCTCTACTGGTGCCCCAATTCAAGCACTATGAGGGGGGAGCGAGATAATCACCAGCAGCCTGCCACTGATGCCCCACCATTGCAGGGTCGTCTAATCACTGCACACCTCCTCTCCCGCCTCCTGGCTAGGGCTGCTGACGAGGCCCTGTCCCATCTTAGTCACTCCACAGGTCGTGCCCCCCAGCAATTTTAAGTTATATGCTCGAGTCACTCGGGCCACAGTGATCCAGTAGGCCACCAGAGCAGGGCTGGTGGGTGGAAGAGCACATACAAAGCCCCCCAGCCAGGATCGCTCATGTCTTCAGGCGTTCTGGTGCCCCAACCAGACCTCCACGCTGTTCGGACTCTATAGGCCACACCACAGGCCCCGCCTCAGGCCTAGCTCTAAAGGCCACCGGGCACAGCCCCAGGCCACAGTGGACCGCCGGGCCCCACGTTGACGTGTTCCCAGTAAGACTTTCCAGATGGGGGCGCAGCAGGTGATGTGGCAGTACAGAGCCTATGTGTGGTTGATGGAAGTGGCGGCTCCGTCCTCATGTGCCCACTGAAGATAAGGCCTACCACTGCCCACAGAGTCGGGGCCTCGTGTGATGCTCACGACCCGAACCCACCACTGCCCAGTAGTGTGCGGGCCCATTCCTCACCTCGCTGGGAGGGATCGCTCCGAGCTTTGCGCTGCGGAGGTCTCTGGACCCTGCAGGGACTGTCAGGGACCTCCAGCAATTGCCCTCCTCGCCGGCCTCTCCGCGGCCGCTTCTGGGCGCTCAGCCACTCCCTCAGAGCTGCTCCGCGGCGGTGCTGGAACTGCCGCCAGGACCTCACCGTGGCCTCACCTGCCCTTCCGGAGAGCAGCCCCAGTTTCGTGAGGATCTCTGCAGGCTCCGGTGCCCCTCCCACTGCCAACAGTGCAATAAAAGGCCCAGCGGGAGTGGAGATCCACGAAGCTGCATCCTACCAAGAAGCCATCTTGGCCACGCCCCAAAGCCATCATTTTAAAGAGTGCCACCCTACCCAGTAAGGAAAGAGGGGGTGAGCGCCAATGCTGCACATCTCCTTTCAACCAGTTTAATGGAGAGTGTAAATGTTTGATGGCAAATAAATCTTGGTGAGGTGTGATGAAGACTCCTAAGTATTGGAATCCCTCTGTCACTACTTGTGCCTCACAATTTTTAGGCAATCGAGGTGTTGATCCATATAAGACAAACATCATGGTTTTGGACCAGTTGATTGTGAATCCCGAGCATCTCCTGAATGTGGCAAAAATATTTAGAATTCTAGGGATGGAGGACCGGGGTGACGTACATAGAGAATAATTTTGTCTGCATATAATGATATTTTGTCCTCCCAATCTGCCATGCATTTACAGGCCTTGGATCAGGCCGCTAACTGCTCCAGGACCAATGCAAACAGGAGGGGCGAGAGGGAGAAGCCCTGTCTGGTTCCTCGATGGAGCTTAAATATCTGTGACATTCTCCCATTCACCAACACCTGTGCCAGCGGAGCTGTATACAGGAGTCTGATTCAGGCCAGGAACCGGGGTCCCAAACCTCGGTGTTCAAGCACTTCAATTAGATATGGCCACTCAATAGTGTCAAAGGCCATATGGGCGTCAAGCGATAGAACTACTGCATCCTCTTGGATCCTATTTATGTGTCCTAAGACCCCATGAAGGTGTCGCAGGTTGAGGACTGTGTTTCGTCCTGGCATGAACCCGGATTGATCTGGGTGTACCAGCTGGCAAATGATCGGTACAAGGCAGCAGGCCAATAGCTTGGCCAGGACCTTTGTCTCTGCGTTAAGCAAGGATATGGGTCGGTATGATCCACATTGATCTGGCGGTTTCCCTTCTTTCTGTATTACTACAATCGAAGCAAGTCGTTTGTCTCTAGGTAGTATACCAATCTTCTCACTCTCCATATACATTTTGAGCAGATAGGGTACTGTATACTTGGTCATGGTTTTGTATAGTTCAATTGGTATCCCCTTAGGACCCAATGCCTTCTCTGATTTAAGTGCTGTAATTGCTATTGTCACCACCTCGGGAGTCAAGTCTTCATCTAAGAGCCTTGTATCTGCAGTTGTAAGTACTGGTAGGGGTCTGTCTCTAAGGCATCTCTAAAGCTGGGTAGTTGTGGCGCTAGTGAGACTAGACGGTCAATTCATGAGAGGCTGCCCTGTACACTTGAGTGGAAAGTGAATTCCCACATGGTTGGATTAAGCGTTCTCCAGATATTGACCAGGCACAGGGCATTGAAGAACTCAGCCAAACGTGTTTGCGTTGCATGTGTCTTTCTTGCCGGTAGTCAGTCGAATGTATCACTGAGTGTCATGTTGAAAGCTCCCCCTAGGAGTAAGTGTCCCATGGGTAGCTTCAACATAAGTGTCCCTAGGAATGAGAGCGTGACATTGTGCAACGTTGGTGGAATGTACAATGAAAGAATATTAATCATTTCTGTCTCCCATTTCCCAGATATTGCTGCATATCTTCCAGCCCTGTCTGTCCATGTTTTCTATGATAAATGGCATACAATTCCTGAGGAGAATACCCACTCCTCTGGACCCAGAGGTGAATCCCGCATGCACTGTCATTTTATACCCCAGCAGTCTAATGCTTTGCATGCATTGCCGAGGAGGTGGGTTTCCTGCGGGAGAACTACATCTGGGGAGTGTCTTTTCAGAAACTGGAGTACTACCCCACGTTTAATTTTGTCTCCCAAGCCATTACGTTCCATGTCATTAATCGGAATTCTGGAATTACACCATTCACCAGGCGTAGTAAAAATTATGGGAACAATGAGGTGAGCCCCTGGTTGATCTACCTTACTCTTTGGCAGGTACGTTCCTCTTGGCGTGGGTATCAGATATGCCTGTTGTTGCATTCTAGCCTTCAAGATTAATTTGGTGTCTTGCCGTATCTTAAAAAGTGTAATGTGTAAACCTAACAATTTAACTAAAACCCCGTAGAGACCTTTACCCCCAAAACAAACCCACTCCTGCAACCCTGCCTGACAAAGCCATTTCTGCCCGCCTCCCCCAACTTGGCAGAGTGCCTGTCGTCCCACCCAACTGAGAAAACCTTTTTACGGGAACATGGACCACCTTGTTCACAGCCCTTCACCCCTTGTAGCAAATCCTCCCCCTGACTCCAGCGCCCCTAGGACAGGAAACCCACCACGCCATCTGCCATCTCCCTCACCCCACCCTCAGCTGTGTCCATTCTCAGTCTTCATCTTAGGGACCCACAAGGTAACTTCTTCTCACTTCTGAGCCTTTGTTCCTTTACATACAGCCCTGTCATATGTATTCCAGATGTCATGGGTCCAGGTCAGTTCTAGAACTTAGTCCGCTTGGTGAACTGTGGAGAGCTCATCCTTTCGGATTCGTTCCATTGCGTTGTGTACAGATGAGGTTAATGATTCTCCTCGCCATCTTCCACGCTGCGGCCTGGACGAGGGACCCCCAACAGTGCGCCACCCATCAAGCGATGACCACGCTGCTTCCGGTGTATTAAAGTACCATGTTTTTCCCTTGTTCTCAATAAGCAACTTTGCCGGAAATAGCAAGAGCATTTCACTACTTTAACTAGTACCTTTTGTTTTTCGGATTGAAAAGTGCGTTTCTGTCTTTGTACCTTCAGGGCAAAGTCCGGGCAGAAGGATATTTGCACATTTTCCTAATGTACTGGTGAGGTCGCCCGTGCCTTCTGCAATATTACATCTTGATTTCTGAAATTGAAGAGTAGAGCCAGGATAGGTTTACGTGGTGCACCCGGGTGGGTTCTACCTCCTGGAACCGTGTGGGCTCGCTCGGTTGAAAAGAATTTTGATAAGCCACATGGTTGTAGGTCCTTGAGGGTGAGCTCCTCCATGAGTAGATCTGTGGTGGACCCTTCTGCCCGTTCCGGGACCCCCAAAATAATCACATTATTGCGTTGTGACCTGCATTCAAGTCTTGCTTCCAGGTTCGCTGTGGTCACTTGCAGTTCACTAACTTGGTCTTTGAGAGCCTTGGTGTCTTGAAGCAGGGCTACTGTTGTGCCTTCAACTTCTTTCACTCTGGCTCCCATATTTTGGATGTCTGCCTGTATCAGGGATTTTTTTGCAGTAATGGTATCCATACGTCTCTCCAGGGTTTGCCTGGACCCCTTGAATTGCTGCCATTATATCACTGAGGGAGAGGGAGTTTCCAGTGGCCGTAAGAGGGGTGCACTGGACACCCGATCACCTGGGTCTTCTGCTCTATCTAATCCTTTATGGAGGGCAAATTTATCCGGCTGCGTCTGGTGAGTTCCTTTCATGTTTTTGCCCCAGGCCATACCTTCTGGGCCCTAAAGTGTTAGTTGGAAGGGGGAGGTTCACCTGGGTACTTCCTGCCGCCTGCCACCAGGAATTGAATGGTCCTGTGCGGTCTGTCAGATTTCCCCCAGTGGTTCTGGCCCCCTCAACTTTTTGGGCATGGGTGGTGTCGCTCCCCAAATTCTGCGAGTTGTCCACTTCCCTGTTTCACTGAGGCTCCGTGGTCATACTGCCGGTCGCCAAGCAGGTGCCTCCCCAGCCACTTGAAAGTTCAATTCACTCCAGTGCACCATACCTTCCCCCCCTCAGATGACACCACCAACAGGGGGAACAATCTGCTCACTCACCCCCAGCTGCCGTGTATTGACAACGACCATTAGCTCCTGCCTTGGTTTGGGGTCCTCAAGCTGGAGCAGCGCAGAGCCCATCTGTCTGTTAATTTGTACCTCCATTCGGGTTGGCTCTCAGTAGTTCTTCATCCTCTTGCGGGTCACTCTGGGTGCCACTCAAGTGCGGCCGCCCCTTCTTCTCTTGCTCCCTGACATCCTGATGTTATGTGCATCACTGTCTTGTGGTCAAACTTTAGGTCGGGACTGTTTTGCCAATTCCAGGCCCTGCCACGGTTTTATCCAGCAGCCGTCACGGCTGCTCTCGGCGCACAATTCAACGGATGCCTGTCCCACCCACCTCGGGTCACACAGGCCGGGGCACAGATAATTGTGGTGCAATTGGCAGGGGAGGAGCCGGGTCGCAGAGCCACTTTAGGAAGCTGCCATTTTGTCTGGCGGTTGGCCAAGCCCTCTGTTTAAAACCAGATTTAATTGTATGAGACATATGTAGTTTTATTGGCCATGTCTGGATCATCGTCAAAATCTTAAGTAATTTGAAAGATTTAAGTATGTATTATTATCTTACTGTTTAATAGACTATGGTCTAAATAAACTTTATTTTACTACTACTACTAAAGTTTCTCTGTATCCCACAGTGCGAAATTAATTGATCGTAGTACAGATAAAGAGAGGCTTAGCTCTGCATTATGGGAGGGACAGAATATGTTTTACTAAGTGGAGACATGTGGATGGACCAACCACTCCCCCCCCGCCCCATTCGGTGACATCTCACCTTGGCAACGTCTATAGTGACTGAACAGGAACTTCTCTTTCAGTAACCAAGTTTCCAAGGTTACAGTTACTCTCTCAGTCAACATTACAATACTGAAATGGACCAGAAATTGACCAGAGAGGAGAGTCTTTTGTTGGGGGACATCTGCATTGCTACCACCTTCTAAAGTCTGTGGAACTAGGGCTCGGCAAAGCAGAACTTCAGATAATCTATAATGGGTGAGTGCCATCACCACCCTAGGTCTTTGAAATTTGTGTGTGTGTCTTCGGAGTGGTAGAGGTGGGAGACCGGAAAATTATTATGCACCTGTAAAGGATGCTCTTCTTACGTCTGCACAACTCGGATTCTGTGAATGGTAAACTTGCAGTTCTTCTGCACTATTTTGTGTGGTTGACAGAGGCCTGCACTGCTGCTGCTCATATTGTAATTGTGCCAAAGTTCTGATAATATCCAATACTATGGAAGAGCTACTGTTCTAGTCCTGGTTTTTACTTTAAATTTTAGTAATTCATATCCTTCATTCAACATTGGAAAACAAAATAAATCGAAGTGAAAGCCGTCTACTCATGCTGCTTTCTATGCTCTAAAGTGTAGCATCCTCTGTTTGAACCAATAGGGAGGCTCTTTGAGCTTGAATACACTCTATCACCCTCTTCTACAGTCCAGAATTTAGGCATCACTTTTGAACAGTTGCTATGGGATCGTCTTCCAGTTTCTATAAATGTATAAGGCTCCTTTACTCTCACTACCCTATGCTTGCAGATTCACAGTATTTAAGGCTATTACTGGTTCCAGGCAAGATATCGGCAATACCTTATGACTAGTTCTCCCAGTGTATGTGCTGAATTGCTTACAGATCTTTCAAAACATTACTGAGCATATTCTCTTATAAATACCAAAGAGATAATCTATGTCCATGCAAAGGTCCTGCTTGAATTTGCGAATAGACTTCTTAGAGATAATAGTAATATTTTTAGTTGGCTTACTGGTTGACTTCATCGGTTGGATATGATTCACCTGCTGATGATAGTAAAGAATTAACCACTACATATAATAGAATAGTAGATGCAAAACTAGCACATAAAGAGGTGCTTTTGAGCAATTTTAAGGAGAATGTTTGTTAAATTTTTGTTGTCCGAGTATGCAATTATTATGAAAGTTAGTAACTGGCATGTTTGCAAATTTTTCCTAACCTCTGTCTCAGAAGAGGTCACTTACTTACATCTTCGGTTGACTTATTCTTTATCATGTAGTGCTTTTGTTAATGTTTTCCTTGGTACAGAATTCCAAGTGCCTTACCTCACGGAGTTCAAAGTTTCCTTTGGAGAACTTCCTTAAAGTGAAGATTTGGAGCATATTTCTAATAGTTTGATATTGATTATGCAAGCTAATTTAAAATCTAACCTGACTAAAATATTCTTGTGTCTGAACTGAGTGAAGTGGAGCATGAATTTATTAAAGAATATTATGAAGAAAAGGTGCAAATTATTACAAATTGGGACGAAACGAGAGACATTGATTTGTAGGAAGAGGCTGAAAAGATATTCAGATAATCAAAAATGCATTCTAGATTGAGAGAGCAGCAAGAAAAGAAAGAACTAAAGTGTATGGTGTGAGAAAAATCTAAATGATGAGCCTATAGAATTGGTTGGAAAGAGTGAGTATATTGTGATTTATGTGCTTGGCTATATGTTTTCTGATTTGTGAATAAACAATACCAAGAGGAATTTATGATGCATTTGGTAACTGCTTAGCTTATTTTACCCTCCCATGTAATTAGGTGGGAAGCTGCTATCTTGCCCTAGCCTTTGCTTATGTTGGTCATATGAATAAAATGAATGAGAGGAATAATATTGGACTTGGAAGGACAAAGCGTGGGTTTGTCAAGTACTGAACGATGTATGTGGTATGGCTTTGAATGATGTGAAAATTGGAATTATGCTAATGGCTATGTGTACAATGATGATGTAAAATCACCTTGCATTAGGTATTCTTCTGGCGAAAGAGGACAGATTCTGTCATGTGTTAAGAATTCAATAATGCTGTACTTTCATACCTGATAACAGCAATCTTATTTATGATTATATTGGTAGCATAACTAATATTTCACATGAATCAAAGGTTCTCGAAGTACATGGTTTGTTGGAAAACTTTGGTTCATGGTTCAGTGAAATTGGAAAGAGTTTTGAAAATTTTGTTGAATGGTTTGATATTATAGGTGGGAATTCTAACCCCACTAATAATTGTTCTAGTATGTATAATTAACTCATTGTTTTACTTAAAATTCTTGTGGCGATTTGTTTTAAAAGGGGTTTAAATTGTGGGTGTAAAAAGAAGGTGTCAGAAATGTCAGCAAGAATGAGGAAGATAAATGACAAGATACAGCTGGAGAACATCAAAGCTCGTACCTATGATGATATGAAGAGTTCGAAAGAATCAAGATGCAAGTTTGCCTGCCGGATCTAGTTTTCCATATGAGCGGGATGTGTGCAAATAGGAATCCAGACAAACAGAGCTTTCTGTAAGATTTCTCAAAGCAGATGCGATTGTTGAGGTATGCTGGACCAGTGTCATGTAGTGTCTTGAAAGAATAGGTGAGGAGTTTGAATTGTGCTTGTTTATGTATGGGGAACCAGAGGATGCTCCTTCAGGTGTGGTGTGATGAGAGTGTTGTTTGGGAGATTGAGAGTCATTCTGGCCACAAAGTTCTGAATGCTCTGCAGCTTCTAGTTCATTTTGTGTTCCTCCCAGTATAAAGGGTTTGACCATAGTCCAGCTTGCCTGTGAACAGGGTGTGCATGACAGTTTTCTGGGTGCTGATTGGAAATCATTTGAAAATCTTCCTCATCATCCTTAGGGTATGGAAGTATGAGGCGGTGACTGCATTGATTTGGGCGGTATTGTTGAGTTTGCTGTCTATGACTATCCCAAAGTTTTTGGGATGGGTGGTGGTGGTCGGGGTGTTGGTCCTAGTTCTGTTGGCCACCAGGTGCAGTCACATGTTGAAGTGCTCTTCCTGAAGATCATGAGTTTGGTCTTGTAGGTGTTCAGCTTTAGACAGCTGGACTTCATCCAGTGGGTGATTTCATTCATGCACGGAAAAGATTCTGAAATTCTTAACAACCTAATAACAAAAATCTATAAAAAGGTTCTTCAACTTCCCAGTTCCGCCTCACCAGCGCAAATGCAATTAGAATTCGGACTAATGAACGAATCACTGGGTAGACTTTATACTTATATAAAGGTGTGGTATCGAATCAAGCAAAGCGCTAGTGAAAACAACCTCAACAAATTTTTGTGGCAGGAATTGGAAACGCTAAAAAAATCGCAGGCCAAAAAATTCTTGACCAGTGCACTGGAGGCAACTTGTTCTTCTAATCTCTGGAATAAAAATGTGCCTTTCATATCATTCAAGCAGGCATTAAATAGAGCTGCCAAACTTCATTCGTTGCTAATAGATAAAGGTATTTTTTCTCATCGCTCCCATTCTTGGACTGTGATCAACAATTATAAAACTCTTAAACCGGTGGCCTACTTAGACACAACGTTCTCTATTTATTAAAAAACGACTTATGGCCTTGCGCTTTGGCAAACTTCCAACCTTAGCCGACGAACCATCTTGGAGGCATATTGAGTCAAAAGAATGCCGTCTCTGTGAAAAAGGAAAGGAAGATTTAATCCATCTAATATGCCATTGCAAGAAGCTGCACTCTGAGCGTGTAACCTTTTTGAAGAAAGCCTTCCTGGGTAGGAGACTACGTACATGCAGAACTGCCATTATTGGGGGCCTGGACCCAACTGACCCCCAATTGAACTGTCGAATGATAAAGTTTCTGCAAGCTCATGAAAAACATTTGAAAGCAAGCGAGTCCATAATGAATTAATTTTATCAAGACCCTTTAGCTCTGTGGACTAAGTCAGAAGGACGTCTCTTATTTACGTATGTATACACCATTTAAGAATTGCTTTTTTAAGTTTTAGGAAAATTCACGAATATGAAAGTAATTTTATTGAAATTTTATTTTACTGTTTTTCGTTGTTTCGGTTGTTTTAAGATAATATTTGCCACATGCTGTATAGAAAATAGTTACGGTTTTTATTAACTATACAATAAAACAAATATACTCACATTCATGCAGCCATTGAACTTGGTTCAGGTACTGGGCATCTTGTCCGTGAGTGAGTGAATGAGTTGCGTGCCATTGGTATAGTAGAGGACGTTGCTGTAGTGAGAGCTGATGATGCTGGCTAGAGGGATCATAGATGCGTTGAAGAGGGTCTGGCTCAAGGAGGATCCTTGCTGAGCTCTGTAGATGGGGTCACGGCCAGTGTCAGGCTGAGTGACTATGTCCTCCAGTCAGGAAGGAGCAGATCCACTGGAGTGCATGCCCTTGGATTCCGATGTTGTGTGCCCACTGGATGATGGGGAGGTAGACAAAGTAAATGCTGTAGAGAGATCCAGGAGGATGAGGGCTGCCGTGTCTCCTCTGTTCAGAGCATGTGGATGCCATTCATGCAGCAATGAGGGCATTTTCTGTGCTGTAATTGAGTCTGAAATCAGACTGAGTCTTGTCAAGGATGGTTCTGGTCTGCGAGACCATCATGGAACATCAAGAGCAGCATATGCAGTCTGCACCATATTGAATATTGAGGTGGTCATTGAGGTATTTGCTGAGGTTCTGTTGATGATTTTCTCTAAGACCTTAGTAAGGAATGGTAATAGGGAGATCAGTCTGTAGTTGGTGAGCGTTGAAGGGTCAGTGGAGGGTTTCTTCAGTAACGGGAGGACAGTTGCGCTGTTACCCAGCGTCTGGGAAGGTAGGGGTAGAAATGGAGGCATTCAGAATGGGTGTGAGCATGGCACTGATGGGTTGCAGTATTCTAGAGTATATGTGGTGTGGGCAGGGGTCCAATGGAACCCCTGAGTTGGTAAAGTTGATGGTGGCAGTGGTTTCTTCTGGTTTGATGATGGGCCATGTAGATAGCATTAGTTCTTTGGATAAGATTGGCAGGTGTTTGGCGAGGCATGTTGGGTCAGGTGTGTGTTCAAGTTGTTGTAAACAGTAGTGAATTTGTTGTTGAAGAATTAAGTGAGATTGCTGCAGAAGTCATGCGAGCGGGTGATCGAGTTGCAGGCGGCCACTGGTGATGTGAAATCCTTCACAATAGCGGAGATTTCTTTGCTTCTGTTGGTGCTTGCATCAATGTTGCCTGCCAGAGTGGCTTATTTGGTGGTCAGGATCACGTGGTGGTAGTGTCTCAGGGTAGATTTGAACCTGCTCCTGTCTGCATTGTCCTGGCCCATTTTCAATTTGTGCCTGCATTTGCATTTGGTTGGATTGTGTACAATGGTTAATTGATCTCGTTCAGTTGCAATTTATATTGTAATTCTTCATCACTTGCTAGTGGACTCACTTCCATTCACATTTAGGGCTCTTCTCTGCTAAAACAATTTTAATCGATTTATAGATAGCTTGCTTATAGAAGATGGAGTTTAGGCCAATTTGACAATTTCATGAGAGTGATAGATGAATACACAAGCAGGTATGGAAGGCTCACCCCAGGATGGGTAAGTGGAGAAAAAGATGAACCAAGAAAAGCAAGTGATACGCAGTACTATGGCTGTGGTGTATTAAGAGTATTGTTTGATTTGTGCTGATTTAAATTAGTTGTTGTCTCTGTAACTCTCCTCTAAAGAAAACACACTTGGTTGTTGTGGGATGCTCTAGGATTACCCTGAGTACTCTTCCTAGTGCTTAAGTGCTGGGGCCCTCATCAAGAGCCGACAGAAGCTTGCACTACTCATTGCCCCTATACATTCCACCAGTGACAGAATCAACACAACTACTAAGCAACACACCCTACAAGTATGACATTTTAGACTATTCCAGTCCCCAAAGGTACAATATTGGCTTGAGCAGCAGATATTAGTCATGTTTATAATAAACAACTGTTGTTGTGTTAATCTCCAATTTAGATAAACTGTGCAGACCGTAATCAGTGCCGGTGTTGATAATTAACTTCCGGTGCCAAGCACCAGAAGCCACCGGCTCAAATAAAGCAATGGACCTTCCTAATTAGCACCTGAAACAGCTAGCATCACAGACTTGCAATACTGTACATGCAAGATGCCTATTGCAACATGACCAGAAACAAAATAGCTTGCTAACTAGCTCCCCCTTTAAGACAGATACAGATCACAAATTTAGTTAGGGGTGGATGTGGATGCACACCATTCCCACAACCCTCTCAGAAGCTTTTGTGGGGCAGGGGTCGCAAAGTTCACACTGGCCCCTCTCTGTTCTAATTTTCTGGGAGCATGAGATTCTTATTCAAAATTAAAAATAGTGTACGGGCACATTTCACGTTATGTGGCATCACCTAGTGGTGGCCGATGTTACCTACCTCATCATTAATGTATTGAGAAAGCTTTGAGCCTGTTGATTTCTCCTCTCCTCGGTTGGTGGACCTTTCATTCTCACATCAAAGTTAAACATTGAAATTCAGAAACGTAAGGCCTCTGATTATGCTAAGTTAGCACAGCAGTCAAAGTGCTCTTCGATATTTGAATATAGGTGCACCGACTTACACAATTAATACATATAATTAATATTATGTGGAATAAAATCATGATTACATATGATTGTGTGCTACATCTTAAAACATTCGTATAGCTATGAATGAGAACAACATTTTTCACAAGAAATGTTTAACATTAACCGATTCTTTCCTCAACTCAACAATATGGCATAATATATCCTTGCTAATCCACAATAAACCAGTCTACTGGAGGACTTGGAAGCAGAGAGGTTTGATTTGGGTTTGTCAACTGTTTTCTCACTCAGGAATTGTCTCTTTCTCTCAATTGCTTGGCCTACCTGCTTCCTTTCTTCCTAAATATAATCTTCTCAGTAGGGCTGTGATAGACACTTGCACCCAACTTGCAATTGCACCTGCCACTGCCAATACTCCTGCTTTACCTGATAATCTTCACACTCTGCTTCGAACCAAGCCTAAGGCCTCAACTCTTTATACCCATTTGCGCTGCCTTCAGAATACCAGACAAAAATCTAAAATAGAGAGTGCCTGGGAACAGGATTTAGAGTCATCCTGGCCAATATCTTTTTGGGGGGAACATTTGAACAAAGTTACGACAATCCTCCAGAGCTGCTAATACATTGCAAACACTGTTTTTTAATTTATAATAGGCTTTTGTATTGCCCAAACAATTTAAGTAAACGGTATTCCTCGGTAACGGATAATTGCTGGACCTGTTCATCTCCGAATGCTGATCTATTTCATATGCTGTTTTCCTGTTCATTTGTTCACAGTTTTTGGAGAAGGGTATGGTCTCAAGTTAACTCAATTTTTGGTACTAATTTTCCTTTTTCATTTACTCATATGTTCTTGGGTAGACCACCCATCCAATGTCAAAATTATTGATTTATTATTGGCAGTCGCCTTCCAGCAAATTACTAAGAATTGGAAAGACTTTACTAATATTTCTTACAAGGCTTGGTGGTATGCAGTCTGCCACAATCACAGATTGGATACTTCTTTTGTTTACCCTGTATCTATGGCAGTAAAATGTTTGAATTTATGGTCACCTGTTACGCTGTATATTGATGTAAGTGCCAGGCGCTCTCTTTTGTTAACGCCATCTCAACAGAAAGTTCTCAACCCACCATGATTCCCCTGTACATTCTACTTTTTTGTTTTACTTTACAAATGCTTGTATCTTTTCTTTGCTTTTCTTATTTTTATTGTATGTAACTCCAATTCATATATCTCTTTTAGATCTTCATTGTAATGTGATGATCCGTGCTTGAACTTATGCATTGTATGTTGACACCTTTATTCTCTCAATAAAATTCTCTCTGAACTTTAAAAAAAAAAAGAAAAAACTCTCAATGTAGGAGAGTGAGGTGTATGAGTATGTTCAAAATGATATTCGATGGAACATTACTTTTTCTGGAGGTAAGAGTGACTTGATATGGAATATTTATGAGTGTTTTTTATAAAGCAGAGTCTATGGCATTTGAATGGCAGACGTTAGCCCTGTAGCTCTGCTAAATCCACATGTGCAGTCTTGTATAGAGCACTTTTATTTCAGATACAAGTTCCCATAATTGTATCCACTATGGAACAGACTACTTAGAAGTAAATGAAGACTACCCACAACATTTAATATGAATTGCTATAAGGAAGATAAAACTAAATTTGAAACTAATAATGATACTTTCAACAATGATTGCATTATTGATATGAAAATATTTAGTCATACAATAATGAATAATGAGAGAAAAGAGAAAATAAGTGTGCTTGTGCCCCATCAATGACCTATTTACAACTATATCAGCAAATTTTAAACTCTCCAAAAAACAGACAGTTAACCAAAACCCAGAAGTTCAATACATATATGGTTTGAGGCTGAGGTATCAGCTAAGCGAAGATTAAATAGGTCTGTTGCTAGAAAGCTGAGGAAGTACAAGACACCCAAAGCTGCAGAAGAAATTTGACAGACAAGGCAAGGCCTAGAAATTGCATCAAGTTTAACAAAATAACCAACATGTGAGAAATAGCTGAATGATCGAAAACACAATTACACCTAAATATCATAAAATATTTTGGTACTTGGTGGAGTGCAGGCAGTCAGTTGAACGCAAGATGGTACAGGCGCAAAAACCCTGAGAAGTGATCGGAAATTTAGGGAATATATCTCTAATGGACATAAGAACACAGATAAAGGTGATGAGGAAAATCCAAGGAATTGTACAAAACTGTCCAATATATCTCTGAAATTATAGATATAATTTGTGAAAATAAATCTTCAGCATCAACAGGTCCAGAGGGATTATCTAGTAATCATCTAAATGCAGTTCTCCATTTGCGGGCCCTCATACTTAAAATACAGTTTGAAGTTGCTGGAAAGGTGCTAAAGTTGCAGCTATTACAAAAATATCAAGGACAAAGCTCGGGAAATTATCGCTGACTGCCCATGCTACATCCACCTGTTAACATTTTTGCTCTGATCGCTTTTAGTGAACTCTTGACTTGGACTAAGACTAGAAAAATAATTTCACCATTCCAGAAAGGTTTTATGGAGGCTATACTGTCATTCATAATGTTATGGTTTTGGTACGGAGGGTTAATTGGTCTGAGGGTCAATAGATGTGCAACACTCCATTGTGCATTGATAAATTTCACTAAAACATTTATGTGCTGTGTGCCAAACTCTGGATAAAGTTCCTCAGTATTAATTTTGTCCAGTTACATATGTAGACCTAGACCCTGTTTTTTTTTATATATCTGTTTTAGTGGCTTGTTTCTTATTGTTTTTTCTCAACCCCCATGGGAAGGTCCACCTGGATGTGGGTGCTGTATTATGCAGGTGATCTTCTGCTGCTGGACCATACAGTGATGGGACTTCAAGGAATGCTGACCTCATACTTGCTGAACATACAAAGGAAAACCAATTGGAAAGCAACCTTGGAAAGAGCAAACGGTTACATTTGGATCACCTATAAAGGCTCTTGCTTTATTGATAGTTATAGATTAGAAAGTTTTAGATACCTGGGAATGTCAACTGCTAGGAATGTCTAAAAGATCCCGTTTTCAAGAAGAAAGTTAAAGCAATAAAAAATCGATCAATGGCCTTCTAAGGTCCATCTCAAAGTTTGGTAGCGGATCTGGTTCTCCATTATTCATGGCTACTGTGGGAAAACCACTCCTGTTGTGATCTGTGGTTCACAAATTCGTTTTATGACCTGTACCAAATTGAGTGATACGTCTGAAGTATGGGCCCGGAGAAGATAGCTGTGATTAAACCAGTGTGCACCTATAAAAGCAATAAGACTTGAATTAAAATTAACCCTCGTCAAAGCTCGAATTATACAATCAGCTCTTTGCTGATATTTTGCCTTATTTATTTTCTGGCAGATACCCTTGCGAACTGGATGTTTAAACAATAAGTCAGCAGTATTTTGTCTGTACGTAGTGAATATATACAAATGTGCAGAATATGAAGAGACAAGTCTAAAAGCATTTTTTATTAATCCTAAAAATCAAGAGTTTATGTGAAGCTGTTGTGATGTTTCTTAACAATTTTAAAAATGTATGTGGTTAAATTATGTACTCTTCAATCAAATTATTACGGTTTGTTTTCAACTCAAATAGACTTATAAATATAAAAACAACTAAATTACACATCTTTATTTGAATAGTGTAGAGCAAAAAATGCCCTTTTATTCATCTGATATACATCATCTTTGCAGTTAGTTACATTAATGATCGGCATTTGGCGGATAAATTTATACACACTTTCACGTTTCATATACTGTACATATGATCATTCGATACAGAGCATGCCCTTTCACAATTACACACAGCGTCCTTGAGGAGAGCTTTTATAAACACACACAGTCAATTGTTTTGGCCGTCAGCGATCTGACACAGGGAGCAGACCAGAAGGAAGTGACATCACAAACGGGACCAGCTGGAGTACAATGAAAACAAAACCCTTGAGAGTGAGGTTTTATCAGCACACACACATGCAGGCACATACACAAGAGGGAAGGACTGCAGATTGGCAACACCTCAACAGCACATTTTAGGGAATAAAAATAAAAAACAGACAAACAGACCATTGAGAACGTCTCCAGTGTGAGATAAGGGGATGCATTGGAGACATTAGGGCAAAAGAAGTTCGGCAAACTGAAATATATCTCAGTAATTTATATACACATATTTACACACAGTTCTGTTGCCAAACAGACGATGTCTGAAAGAAGGGGGAACTAATATTGGGGTCAGAGTCTGCACCATCATGCTTTATGATATTGAATAAAATAATTATGTGTTTCCTGAGACCGGTTGAAAAGTTCAAGCTAATTTAAAGGTGCTAATCCTCCCTTAATACAGAATAGGGCCCCAAAATATACTTTTGTAGATGACCACCCTTTTTTAGAATTCACACTTTATAGCTTCGGTCAGTCTAAGTCCATACAAATATTACAAAGAATTGTCTCCCTCACATCTATATTTTTTCTGTAAATATTGGGTTGCACGCAGATTTAGGATAATTTTCAGTCTTGCCTTCATATAGAATTTCATGTTAAATCTGCTATAGTGCCCATGTCACGACAGTTATGCTACCACAAACAGGCTGTGCTGCAGTACAACAGATGTTTTTCTTTCTGTAAGTAATTTTGAGAAATGAAATGTAAAAATACTGTGGCCTCAATATACTACAGTATTTTGTGCAGAGCATTCTGTTGGTCATTTCGATGCAGTGTTGTGGAATTATCACATTTGTATTACAAAAGCAGAGCTTTACTTTAATCCAGCTGAATGCAAACAAATTGTCAATAATCTGATTTCTCTATATTTATCACATTTTTCGAGCACTCTAAATGGGTTCTTCTGTGCCAGGAAGAGGTAAGGAATGGGGTAGTGTATTGAACTTAGAGTATTAATACAATCTTTTAATTAAAGTGACTCTTGAATGAAATTAAATAAAACGACCCAGACGAGCATGGATTTTGATATGGCTGCTATCACGATAAAGGCTATTCAGAGCGTCGCAGAGTTTAGGAGACTAAGAGGAAGGTGTAACAGCACTACATCAGTGTCACTACATTGATGGAACGATTCGTCATGGTCACTACTTCAATGTAGCAATTACATAGGCCACTGTATCAGCAAAGGTAGGAAGGAGAAGGGTTAATTAATATATTAAACAAATGGAAACGAATTTAATTAAAATGTGGAAAGAGGTTTCAGGGGAGGGGTTCCCAGCAAGAGTTATTAGTTCCAAAAATCAGTTGAACTTTAATTTAAATGAATCAAGAAGTGGAATTAGTAATGGTGACAATAAGCAAAGAGAAATATATCTAACTTACTATAAACAGGGTGACACCAAGGGGTTTAGCCCGAAATATATAATTATTAGTGACAATTCTATTATTTTTAAATATTTAAGAATTATATTTGTGTAGAGGATAGATTACACTTATTTAATTAATTAAATAAATCATAAAAGTTCATGGTGAAGATTAGCAATTAATTTATTCACAGAATGATTACATTTAATATAAATGAAATAATTTATGATTAAAGATAGGGATACTATTAGGGTGAGGTTCAGGATAATTAATGTATTCGAAATAATGACAATTTTTGCTTATTGATTAAGAGAGTTAGAGTTATTATTATGGTAGAGATATGGACAAACAATTAAGTTAAATGAAATAGAAAAATATTAAGGTAGGTATGAAGATTAGGTTTATTTTCATAATTAAACTAAATACCATTTCATTTAGATAAAAAGGTTTATATTTACAATTAAAAAAAGCATTAATGAAATTAAAAAATAATTTTAAAAATCTGTTTTGAAAACGAAATACGCCATCAAAACGTGGCAGATTTACCATCCACCACATTGCAACTGCCATTGCCTGTAATTCTCTTGCAATATGGTGACAGAACATATGTCACGCTTATAATAGAGTATCCCTTCTGCCAAACTCCAAATAAAGTCCTAATTGATGTAGGGTCGAGAGTGAGTCAGTGTAATAGGTCAAAGGGAGAACTAAAACTATTAAAAACTTACCATGACAATATTGTGCTCATCGATGTAGTAGCAATAATGTAGTTTTATTTCCATGTAGTTCTAATGTGAGGGGGAAACTGCCTCAAGTTGTTAACCTGTACAGTTAACGTCAAACAACTATCTGGCAGGCAAGGGGTTAAACACCATTTCAGCATACATTTGCCTACATTTCCATCTTCATGCTAAAACTCCACCTTCATATTAATTGGTGACAATCTGTTCATCTGCAGTTAGCATGTTGCTTTGCACGCCCAATAGTGCGGGTGCTTGGCTTTTCATGTAGCTTGTGAATGCTTACAAGTGGGTTCATCCCTCCTTGAAGCTAATATTATGGTCACAATATCTTACACCTTGCTTTCTTGACTCTCGTTTCCAAAGCGGTTAAATAATCTCACTCCTTACGTGGGATACTCATAGTCTGAGCATCAACATTCATGTAACTCTTTAATGACTAATTCTTAGGTCTTGAGAAATTTGTTTGGACTATCACACTTTTCATCTTTCTGTGTCACTTCTCATGAAACACATGATTATCCAAAACCAGGAATGCTGGGTCTATTCAAAATTATCATAATTACCATTCACCCTATATGATCATTTATTTCATAAAGCCATCCTGAGAATCTGGCATGGATTTAGCCTGTGTGGGACTGCGTTGTACTCACTGACCTATCATTTAACCATACCACCCAAATGACAAATTCAATCTCCTCTGATTCACTGATTTTGGAAACATTGTCTTTCCCAAACTAAAAATACAATGCATTTCAGAAAATATCTCTTTGGTGTGTCAAAACAATGGACCTTTGAAGACCCTATCTGGCACCTATAGAATTATATCCCACAAAAACACATAAAAGATCATTTCCAGCATGATACAAATGTGAAGGAGATGCAGTCACACCTCGGTTGGCATCTTTCTGTTTGCATGTTGGCTTTGTTTGCATCGTTCTCTTATCTGTATATACACATTACAATACCCTTTAATCTGCAAATGCATCTTGTGCTAACATTCTAGCACATCCACTGGAACATGGTCCTGTGATAAGTTTGGCACTGTTTTGCTTACATAGACAGATCCTCTAACAGGTACGCGACGTACCTGTTAGAGGGTCAATCTCTGATTGGTCCAGACCACATTGCATGCCACAAACAATGTGTTCCACGTAAAAGGCAGAGCTATAAAAACATGTTCTCAGTTAAACAATTGCGTAGACTTTTATTGCATTGCCCGCCTCTTGCGTTATCAGTTCGTTTGACATAGGTTTCGAAAGATGACATGGACATGTTCTGTGTCTTTCTTATTGAGGCCAAACTGCTGTGGGATGTGAATTGACCAAAGAAATGATAAATGACTGCAAATAAATGCGGTCCTTCGGAGGTCGTGATTGCGAATCCTCGTCAGACGTAGTCAGACTTCCAACCGTCCGACAGAGCTTAATTAAGTACTATAAATTTACACCACTTAGAAGGTGCATTAATCCTGTCTTATAAGGTTGGGGTTTTTAATCGAAGGAGAAAGCACTGACTGGAATCATGTGTAAAACAGGAACAAATTTTAAGAAGCAATGGCTCTATTCCTAGATACACAATTGAAGGCAATATAGCTGCAACAACATTTCATACATACAAATTATGGTATTCATTAACAGACAGGAGATATACAATACAGTCTGAGGATTGCTAGGCATTATTTGGCTGAGTGGCGTAAAGAAACCTTGATTCTTGTCAAAAATATTCCTCTTGGCTTGGGCAGAAAATTGGCACATTCACCATGTCAACCTAAGGCATTTAATCACGATACAGGTTGAGTAATCAAGTTGCCCTTTTAGAATCATTTATGTGGTTTGAACGAAAGAGCTGCACATCCCTTCTTCACATGGAGTTTGGCACAGTATTGAAAAAGTGCAGTCAAAGGTGTAGAGTCTAATGTGGTCCCCTGCTGAATCTTATACATTTAAATGACCTGCAATCGGCGAGTGTCGGATCGCGGCACTCTGGATGTTGGCACAAATGCACATGGAGACTTGTAGAGCTGATAATATATGTTAAGATGTTGATTTCTTTATTAGTGTGTTCTACCAATTATTTCAAATCTAGTCTAAGACAACCTGTTAGACTATAGTGTGTAGTGAACAAACATGGGATTTTAGTGCTTATCTGACAGTGTGAAGTGCTCACGAAGATAGGGTGGTTAATTTTAGGATATGGTACAGCTTGATGTCTCTGTTTCCACATTACTCTTAGTTGCATAGGTGGGACAGTGAGATTTTGGAGTAAGTTGTGTTAGGACCTCTGGACCAGCACACTGATATATGTGAGCATCACTTTTAGGAGGATCGAAATAAATTGTGGATGGCTAATGTAGTTCAAGAAATACATTTAGCAGCGAGCCTTTTCGGGGAGCCCTGCAGTTGGAGAAACTGATGTCCACAAAAAGTGTTGGAAATCTATTATTGGCACTCTACTAATGGGCATATCAGGTTTTTTCAGAACTGATGTATCTTACCCCTGGTTACCTTTTATCACTATAATGTATGAAAGGTGAAGTGATTCATGAGTATGTGTATATAGCGGTTTGCATTACTAATGTACATTATCATTTACCATTAAGTATCAAATCTATATATTTGCATCACAAAAATATTTAATCTTGTTCCGTTCCATCATTTATGTGACCTCCGCACCTATCTTCATTTTTAATATACCTCATACCCCCAGTTCTCAGCATTTTCTGCCCCACTAAGTCCATCAAGGTTTGGAAATGCACCAAACGCTTTGTAATGTGAGAACATAGATTGGGGTTGGTGCTGGTGACAGAAGTCGGCTGCTCAAGGAGAGATGGCTCTTCAGAAATTCCGAGGTCAGAGCTCACTTTTCAAATTTTGAGAGCTGAGGTGGTCTTTCATCATTCGGTCCTCTGACCGCTTACCTTCTGGGCGCCAACCCAGCTGTGTTTTTAATTCTTGATAGAGGAACTGTGTTTTAGCTGTACTGTTACACTCAGTGACTCTAACACATGTACATAACAGAGGAACCTGGTGACTGGGAAGATGCACCTAGACAGGCCCATAAATACCTTAGAAGAGGGAGAGGGACGGAATATAAAGATCTCCAGTGTAGCTCATCTACTGTTTAATTGAAAAGATCTTCATCTGCTCCCAGTCTCATGTACACTGAAGTATCTAAAATTGATGTGCTTTCCTTTTACATCTTAATCGAAAGGCTCACTCGATTCTATACATGGCTGCCGATTTGCAATCACCCTCATGTTATCCTTTCTTTTTCTTTGGTTCTACTACTATTGTTACCGAAACCTATCGGCCATTTGTTCCTTGCCATGATCAATGCACCAAACTTCTCAAGATCATTGGAGCTACCTCAACTCTCTTCACTGCATTGAATCTCTGACACTGCCCCAAGGACCTCTGCTTCAACAGATAAATGTTTAAGACACGTCATCATCCAAAGGTCCAATCTCCCCTAACCTTCCAACTCTCCACCAGCCATACTTACTTAATATCCATCCTTTCCTGACTCTCGATTATGCAAAACTGTTCATTCACATACTCTTTTCTACTAAGCATCAATACTATCGTACCCTCTCCAGCAGTCTCCCAGTCCATGCTCAATCAATCAACCAATCAGTCCATTCATATAGTGCGACTATTCACCCGAGAGGGTATCCTGGTAGTCTCAGTCCCACCACAATTACTCATAGCTCTTGTGTCATCTGTCATGTTCTACTATCCTACTCTGTCTCGGTTTCTCCTCCTCTGCATCAAGCTTGCCTTCATCTCCTTTCTATCCAATACCATAACATTATTGAACTACCGTCCCTTATCTTATTTCTCAAGGCCACCCCACCATACAGTATTATGCCTCGTGTTTCCACATATTCTCATGCTGTCTGTCATGGTGGTAGATCCACCTCCCACTAATTGTATCGTCTGTTCAAGAGGTACTTCACTGTAAGTTCTCAAAAATATTCTTTTCCTCCTAACCTTCACTACTAGCTCCCAAATTACTAATATGTAATTCAGTATGTGCAGAACACACCACTTTGTGTACTGCTGGTCTCCTAAATATATATTTATATATACATTTTATTTGGTCAGTAAACCAACATCAATTAATAAGTATGTCTGTTTAAAGAGCCTAAAAAACTTGTTCCTGCCTCAAGACATCCGACTCTCTCTGGCAAATTGTACATAATGGTTGCAATGGTTTAGTTTATATCTCAATCCCATGGACCATGCTCGGACCCTCGGTCTCATCCTGGACAGCAAGCTCACCATGAAGAACCAGATCAACGCAGTCTCCTCTACCTGCTACCAAAAGATCTTCAAATGGCTCCCCGTCTCCACCAGATGCACCATCACTCAAGCCCTCATCCCCAGCTGCTTGGAATACGGCAAAGCACTCTACACATGAATTACCACTAACCTCCTGAAGAGACTGCAGACCATTCAGAACTCAGCAGCCAGACTCAGTCTCGACCTAGCCAGACGGGTCGACTTCAACCCTCACTTCAGGAATTTAGAAAGGGCCTGAAGATCTGGCTATTGAACTGATGCCACTCAAGCAGCTTAGACCTCAGTGCCTGGATACCTTCACAGGTTATTATCTGTGCTTTATAAATGCTGATTGATCTACAACTATCAAAACTGTAGATGTCTAACATATATTTGTATTTGTTTTTGCTGTTCTACATGCAAGAAATGACAAACATTAAACTTTACACTGTTTAGTGGAGGTAATGATGTTCTTTGGTCTCTCAGACCTTTAGGCCTACGGATGTCTCAGACTTTTATGTTGACCATACAATGTTGTTACATGTATTTTTCCCAAACATCTCTGCACTGCACATCTGGGATAAAAATAATGACCTGGGTCATACAGGTGTAGGACTGCTGGTTTAGGACAGGCAAAGCAATGGTTTGTAGCTTCTGTTTCAAGTGTGAAAGGATAGGCTGGCTCTAAACAAGATATAGTTTAATCGGCTTTTGTACACAGCTAAAGTGTAAGCGGAGGGGAAGTGTTTTAACTCGGATAGTATGGTTAAATCTATAAAAGAAAATAACTACTGCCACACTTATGGGACACATGAAAATTAGTAGCTGACAGGCCTGTACATGATTGCTTTGATCACAACAGGTTATCAACCAATTCCAGGTATGGAAAATGCTAAAATTGTAGACAAATTCTGAAAACACTTCTTTAGAAGGTACTTCCCCCAACCCTACCATTCCTGTTGTTAATGTTCCTCGATTACAGAGGCAATCCAGCTTGTGGTGTGCCCTTCATAAACGATTACTATTTTGATAATTGTGCATCCTTTTGATGATTAAGGGACTTCTGCATCATCAACATGCAGTGTGAATCTATTGTGAGATTTTACTTAAAATACACTACTTTCCATTGAGGACAGTTTTGTGAGTATGGATGTTCAATAGGTATTCATCTATTCAATACGCCTAATGTATATTCACGTTTTTTCCCAAAGAAATTATGAATGCCCTCACATTTAATTTCCATTCTTGTTGCCCGGGCACAAGTGGAAGATTTCTCTTTGGTCATTTCTTGGCAGTAGACAAGTCACAAAGTTCTCCTTTCTCATTTCTCCATATTGCCGAAGTGACAACGTCTTCTTTTCCTGCCTTTGCAGAAATTACAAAGCCCTGTGCAGTCATTTCTTGCTCTTGCCTTGTCCTGAAATGACAAGGCCCCCTTTTCTTATTTCTTGCTGGTGCACAAGTGACTGTGCCTCTGATGTTATTTCTTGCTAGTGCACAAGTGACTAAACCTCTGATGTTATTTCTTGCTGGTGCATAAGTGACAAGGCCCTCTTGCATAATTTCTTGCTGGTGCACAAGTGACAATGCCCTCTGATGTAATTTCTTGCAGGTGCACAGGTGACTAAGCCCTTTGATGTCATTTCTTGCTGATGCACAAGTGGCAAAACCCTCTTTTGTCATTCCTTTCTGGTGCACAAGTGACAAAGCCCTCTGATGTCAGTTTTTGCTGGTGCATAAGTGACAAGGCCCTCCTTTGTCATTTCTTGCTCTTGCCAGTGAGCAATTCTTCTCTTGCCACTTCTCCATTTTCACCACGTTGAAACACTATGACTTATGTTGTAATTTCCTTTCAGTATCCGTCTTTTCTATCTTACATTTGTATCTCAACTCTACCTCCTTCTTTCTGCCCATGGCTTTGATTTACTCTACAGTATCCTCATAGAGCTCAAACAGGGTACATAAATACAAACAAGAGCTTTGATTTAGTCATCTTTTTCTTTTAACAAGGATTGGCTCTGTCCATACTTTTTTTACACATTGTACAGAAATATTCTTCATTGAGGAACCTTTACTTTGTGATTAAAGGAACAGCGTCCATACCTCGATTCGATCACACATCTAGTTTTCATGTGCACTCCGTTGATGCTCTCAGTAGATGCCTTTTCTGCTACCAGAGTATCCTGGCTGCACATAACCCTCTGGAATGTTTGCCAAAGAGGCCTAAGAGTGTGGGCCTGGCATTTAGTGAGGATATCAAGTGGATGGTGCAATGGGTGGTCAACAGAGCACACAGAGAGGTGCCGCCCAATCCTTGAGGATATAGCTGGATACAGTATCAATCAGAACTTATTATCAATGTATCAAGTCACGCTTCGTCACCTCAATCTGCGCTACGCTACACAGCCTACACCTACATTGTTGGTAGCCCCACACTTAACAAACTTGTTTAGGAATACATAATCTATGTGAGTTGCAGGTCACAGGTGACTGTTTGGCCTGAAGAAATCTCAGCCTGTAGCCAGTGCACACCTAAGACCTCATTGGTGATGGTCTTTCAGTTTCAGACGTTCTACGTAGCATTGAGCTGTTTGTCCCGGTGCGTCGTTGTACCCAATAGATCAAAGTCCAGGTACAGTCCGAAGAGATCACTTCCTCCTCAGGACTGGTGCCTCCTGGAGGGGCCTATGGCCAGGTTTGTAGAGAGCAGGAAACATGGTTCTCTAATTGTAGGAATATTGACTACCTATTTCATAGCCTATAGAATGACTTTGAACACTCTAATGTTTCTTAAGGAAAATCAAGTCCTTCTCTTCTTTTAATTAAATGCAAATTGTGCGTTGTGATGGTAATGATCAAGATTAGGTGCTCATTTTCCCACTATCATCTTATCTCACTCCCCGGCCTTTCCTTGCTCCACGTCCAAAATTCTACTCAAGCCCAAGCACCTGCCACATATTTTCTTCTCACTAAGATGTTGTTGTCCATAGTTTCACCTGCTGATGGGGGAAGTTGTAGGCAAACTCCATAACAGCGCCTCTTTCTACAATTAAACACACATAACATCTGAATGCATAATAGCATTAGATACAGTTGGGTTTTTGAGAGTTAATGGATGGCTTTGGAAAATAAGCCATTTGTACCTTAGATCTAGTCCCTACTGTTTTTAGTTGCTTTACTGGTGCCCAATGAGGTCTATTGGTTTCTGTCACTGTTTAGATTTAAGTAGTAGAAACGCCCTGCTATTTGTCGCTGGGCACATATAATAAGATGTCCAGAAAGCCGTACCCTCCAATAGGATCGACTTGAAACAATCTGCTGTTTACCAAGTAAGGCTTGTCTTTGCTTAGAGATGCCTCCAAGGTTTGGCTTATAGGGTCATTTTTGAGGGGCTGGTCCAAAGGAGAAGTATGGACTTTTATTGTGCCAAAATGAGTTGTAGACTGGGTGAGCTCTTTGCCGTGCCTTAGAATTCAGCCTTTGCTGATAATTTACTGCACAATTTATTTGGAGGATGATCACATGAATTCCTGTAACAATCCCTGAAAACTAACCCAGTTTTGCATAATTTCTCTGGCTCAATGTGCCCTGAAATGCACTGCTTTCCACGCCTTTTCACAAACGTATACCGGTGGGTGTGAATAAACCAGTGTTGTAGCAAGGTGTCTTGAATTGTGATTTGTGTAGACAGCCACTCTTCTGATCGCCAGAACTGGTGATTTTTCTTCCTCCATTAATACCTCATATCCGTCCTATTCCCTTCCCTCCCCTGGCCCTTCCTCTTGTCCACTGCACACCCGCACTCAAGGCTGGATGAAAGGTTACACTGGGACCAGTGCTTCTGTGAACTGACATCAGGAACATCAGCTGGGGCAAAATGTCATTTTTACAATAGTCAATTGGCGTAAAGATTGTTTTTACACCTCAGGTTGTGTCAATGTCACTGACAGTTGCCAAGGCACTAGGGTAATCTATGTAATCCTCACATGTCTAAATTGCACAAATCTGGGGTCAGTATACGTACTCTGAGCCTGACACTGACGTGTATTAAAGTTAAATTGTACACCAAGGACACAGTTCAACATTCAGCAGTGAATATGTATGTAGCAGCGCAAAAATGCGTTTGCTTCAGACAGCTGAGTGCCATTCAAAGCTTGTTTTGTAGTTTACTTTCTAATGGAGTTTCTTTTAGTATGGGATTTTTTTTGCAACGCTGGTCGTAAGGTGCTCTGTATTACTACAGCGTTTCAGAAACATTTTAATAGCATGTTTTCGGGGTGTCATAAATGAAGAAAAACAATCAGCACCTTTTCCTCAGAAGTATAAACAATTCAAATGATCTTTCTTCCAAATGATCGTTCTTGGTCAAAAGCAAAGCAAGGCAAATGAATGCCCATGTCTAAGGCATAACATCAATAAACTTATGTTTGAAAAAGAGCACATGAAATGAATATAGGACTTAACATTTTAAATAAAGGTAAAAAACAAAAACTCTGGGAAATAATGCAATATATAAAATATTGCAGGCCCGATTCACCAAGCCATTTTGTACAACAAAATCCAATTTAGTTCCACAGATGTATTTATTTATTTATAACGTTTTGATTTAGGAGCGCACACTCTGGTGCGTAATTCACAAATTGAGAATTTACATTTGTAAATTGCTTTATTCTCATGTAAAACTACACCAGTTTGAGGCTTATTTTAGGGTGGAGTGATTCTGCTCTCAGGGGGGAGAGTAGGTGTTCCGAAGCCGTTATGCCATGGAAAGTCGGTGAGCTCCGACAAAATTGTAAATATGTGGGATATTCACAAACCTTTTTCACCTTTCCGGCCCTGGATACGGGCAAAAGTAAACGAATACCATGTGTGAGTGTGGAGGGAATACCCCAAACATTGGTAGAGAGAGAATTTGATTTTCAATGGAGAAAAATAGTTGTCTTTGGAGAAAAAGATACATTTTAGTACGCGCAAATGCACTTTTGCTTAGAATGTTCAGGAATAAAAATCAACACCGCGTATTTTTAAATTTCGCATGTGTAAATGCTTATGATTTTGAGTTCTAGTGAATGCTCGCACTGCCATAGTCCCCCAGAATTACACCTGAAATTGTATTGCAAACTTCTCTGATTGTAGGTGTAAATATGATGTAGTAAATGTACAATTTCGTGCAGTTTGTGTGTATGCTGGGTCCATTGAATCGCATTTTCTCCTTGATAAGAGTGTTGTTTTAATGGTGCCCTGTCTATGTTCTTCAAGGTAAAGAGTATTTAAATTGGATATTTGTTTATCTGACTACAAGTATGTGCACTGATTGCACAGCAGCAACACAGCACGGCTGTGCATCTGCCATTTTCACGCAGTTTGGGAAATGTGCTTGTTTGGGAAATAAATAAAGAACTGTGGGGCATATTATCAAGGACCGGTGTTAACATTATCGCTATTTTATTGGCAGGAAACTGCCGATAAAATGGGGATAATGGGCTTGATAATACGCCCTTGTTAATTCCCATAGAAGCCCATGTTAACATCAGAACATGGGCTTCTATGGGAATTAACAAGGGCATATTATCAAGCCCATTATCGCCGTTTTATTGGCAGTTTCCTGCCGATAAAACGGCGATAATTTTAACACCGGTCCTTGATAATATGCCCCTGTATTCCCCGACCCACACCCTGAACTGAAGCGTATATTAGGAACGACGGGATTCGAGGCACTTGATTTAAACATATACATGTGATTAACATTTGTTGCAGGGTCTGGTGGCAGGCAGGCACCCACGAGCGCTGCCGTCTTTGTTTTGTAGTAGTGAGACTATATAAATCTATCCGTGTTGTACCCGTTGTTTTTACTACGTGTGTAAATTGTTAATTGAAACACCTGAAATGCGGTATTGCTTATAAAGGTTTCTAAACGCGCGGTCGCAGTTTGATGAAATCGTTAAGTAAGTCAGAACGTGATTAATAAACATTTATAAAGTCGGCCGAATACACCCAGGAGACACCCTCAAAATGGGTATGTATTGTGAGATTAGATGTAGATTGATCCAATGTAGACAATCAAATCGACTCCTCGCAACTCAGCAATATAAAGCGAAATGTGATACAACACTGCCCCCTAGTGCATGCACTCCTTTATGCTTCTCACTGCTGCTCCAGCTCTGGATCCAGCACAGATAGTGGGCTCCCTACAGCCTCAGTGCCAATTCATTTCCTTTTATTTTAGCGTCAATGCTTTGGCACAGATCATTAAAGTAGTCATAGCCCTGATGGTATTTAAGTTGCAAGATTTTCTACTTGATCCAGTTAGCAGCATATATATATATATATATATATATATATATATATTAACAGATATTAGTCTGTTTTTGAATAACCTATACAACTTTCCTTGATTTTCTGCCAGATACAAGCAGTCCAGTGTTAAAAAAAAAACGATATGCTGAAACTTAACTCAGTAGAACCCACTTGCAACTTGTCAACAGGAATTTCCCTTAAGGTGTTTTTAAGATTTTTAATTATTCTTACATCTTGTCAAAATATTCCTTTTTATCTACTGAAAATTATGTGGACTCCTTGACAAAGTAGTATAGACAATAATTTGGGACACTTTGGAACATCGAAAGACAAATGGACAAGTGTTGAAATAAAATGAAAAGGTATCACAGAAAGTTCTAAACATATAGCAAAGCTAAAAAAAACACGTTTTCTGGTTTCTGTTCGCGTTTCTTTGAACCTTTGACGCATTTTTCACCATTTAGTCCGAAGAGATGGCTCTTGAGAAAGGACAGGGAAGCAGTAGAGGAAGAGGGCGGGTCAGGAATGGCTTAATCCGGTTACATCAGCACCTGGCTCCTTGTGTCAGGGAGTCTCAGTCCCACGAGGCCCCCGCACACCAGAACCGTGGACGCCAGGAGGATGGGGATTACTTTGGTGATGCCCACTAGGGAGCCGAAGAAGAGGTTTCCCAGCACTGCAGCCGCTTTACAGAGCGCGTTCAAAAAGCCGAAGCCTGTAGCCCTGTGGGAAGAGAAAGAAAGAAAGGACGATTCAGAGTACGTCGCCATATTGAAGTCTTCAGCCACTGTAAATATATCATAGTAACCAGGGCACAAGTCCTAAAAAAAAAAGGTGGGGGGATTAACCTAGTTAATCAGAATGCAAGAGGCATCACGGCATGTGACATCACTGTGTGTGATATTGCGATGCGTGACATCACGGTGTGTGACATCACAGGAAGTGGCATCACAGGAAGTGGCATCACAGGAAGTGACATCAGAACTTAAGACTACATATGTATGTTTAGCAGGCCTATCATGAGTACATTGGAGCACATTTCGAATACACAGGGAAAACCTTCTGATTTATGCAGAAGATTCACACTTTTGAAAGCTACACATAAAACAATGTTGCCTTTTGTCAGCATAAACTTTCTCTACCCATAGCGCTGTACAAGAAAAATAAATTATTTCAATGCCTCTTCAGGGGTAGTAAGCACTATATAAATGACATTTATTTTGTGTAAATACAGGGAAAGACCAACACATCTGACATTCTTACAGTGCATGCATATCTCCTAAACAGGGACTGAACAAAGTGAAAAGCTGCCTCTCTTAAGGATGTGTGAAGTGCTAACAAGGTGTGAGCCTTTGTTTCCCCTCTGCTTCATTGGCATCTAGGTGTGAGGCTCCTGACTGCTGCCAGCCAGGAGACTCGAACAAAAGGAGGCCTGATGACCCCTCAGATTCGACCCAGCAGGAGTCTGAACTAAGCGAGCCCCCTTTCGCCTGCACATTGTTGCGATCGAAAGCAGACAACAACGTGCAGGCGCTGCTGAATGTGTCCCGGTGTTTGCACATTACACCGGGACGAATTCAGCCTATTTTTCAGTGGGGCCCAACATCTAGGCTGGGTGGACGGCGTCCACCCTGTAAAAAAAGTGGGTGGACACCGTCCACCCGAGTGTACACCGACTCGTGCCCTGATAGTAACCAATGTCAATATTTGCCATGGGTTTCGAACAGCTCAGGAAATTGGGAGTAAAGGTTATTTTCTGATACTTGTGTGCACTCAACACTCCATCTCTGTTTCCCCAGTGCTTAATCTGTATAATAATAAGTGCCAGGGCCGTGACCAGGCAGCCACTGCAGCTTGCACCACCCATTGCCCCTGTCATTGTTGCCAAAACAACTGCTAACCATCTCTCTCGCCTGCAGGCACGACAGTTCAGATTAATCCAGATCCCCGAAGCTAAAGGAATGGCTGGGGAGGCAGGTACTGGTAATTTTTAATGTATATTGTATTCATAAACAACTGTTGTTCAGCTCATTTCTAAATTAGATGAGCAGCACCACCATGTGGCAGACTGTCCTAAGTGTGGTGTGAACGGAAGGCACCTGGGGATTTCTGCCTCCCATCCCTGTACTTACCTAGTGCCTGATTCAGGTACGCAGCCGAGGCTAAGAGTCCTTCAAAACCAGTATCTTGCCTCCTTGGGGCCCCTGACCTCTAACACAGGCCAATTAGCAGAATTTAACACAGCCTTCCCTAGGTTATTCTCTATAAACTACGTTATGCAGATACTGCAGGACCCCTGCCCAGATGATGACCCCCGAAATCAGTCCCTAGTCGTCTAAACGTTTCAACACAAAAAAGGAGGACTATCATGGGCATAGTTTTTTTGATTTGATTTTTTATTTAAATTTGTAGAGCGACCTGGTGCTAGCATTCAAATGTTTCCTAAACTTCAGAGACCACCGAAAGGGGGAAGAGGAAGACTTAAGAGAAGAAGAGAACAGCCAGGTTTTCAATTGTTTTCAGAAACTTGCCTTATTAGACTGACAGTTGAGGTGCATAGGCTTTCTGCTCCAAAGTTGGCAAGTGGAGTGGCCACCCCACGAAGCTACTTCAAGGATGCGGATCGCAACAGTCTGTTTTGTGGATGACCATGCAAAGCATTATGCACCAATCAGAGAGCCTTAAAGGCCACTCTTTTTTTGACTGGAAGCCAATGAACTTCTGACAAAGCATTCAAGACCGATTTGAACTTTGGTATCTTCGTAAGAAGATGACCGGCTGCATTCTGCAGCATCTGAAGGGATGTATGACGTTACAACGCAGGCTATTACAATGCCTGCCTTTACAACGCGGTTTTTACATCGCAATCCATTACAACGCATAGTACTTTTGGGTGTTGGATAGTGAATAGTTTAATTTACTATTCCAACTCCAGTCCCCGTGGACACTAGGGAAGGTGTTGGATAGTAAATTAAACTTATTCCCTATCCTAGAGCGCCCTCCAGCGCAATGCGTTGTAATGGTTTGCGTTGTAATGACCGCGTTGTAATGGTAGTGCGTTGTAAAAGTTTCGTTGTAAAGGTTGTTTACCATCTGAAGCTTATTTAGAGAGCGTTGTTTAATGCCCAGATAAAGGGCATCACAGTAATCCAGCCTAGATAATACTAGTGTGATGACAACTGATTTCTGCAAATCAAAGGGAATAAAAGGCAAAACCTTCCTTAGCGCTCTCAGCAGATAGAAACAAGATGAGGTTAATCTATTTATCTGATCCGAAAAAGACAGCTCAGTGTCAAAAATTACCCAGCGGTTTCTACAGGGCGGGTGGGGGAGGGGACCCAGAGTCTGGGGCCACCAAGAAAGATTCCAGAAGGAGGTTTCCTTTCCGAAGAGGAGGACCTCCGTTTTTAAATACTTCAACTTCAGGCAATTACCGCTCATCCAGCTAACAAGTACCCCCATCCATCTGTTGAACCGATCTCCATCCTCATCTACATTGGTTGAAATCGACACCACATTTTGAGTGTCATCAGCGTCAAACACTGTAGCAAAGCCGAAGGAGTGAATCAGATTCGCTAAGGGGGCCATGTAAATATTAAAAAGTGTTGGGCTCAGTGATGACTCCTGGGAAACACCACAAGGCAGAGAAAAGGATTGATGGACACAGCTTGTATACCTTCCAAAATATACAGACTGTTGCTCCAGGAAAACATAAATTGGAGGGGAAGGTGTGGCAGATGAAAGGGGGTGGAGTCATAAGGGACAGAGCTTGAAAAGCAGAGTCTGACTGTCAATTTATGCATTTATTGAAAAAAAATATATGCTGCGAAGAAAGTGGCAACAAGGGCAAATGTGGCTGTATATCTGTTCTAGCTTACTTAATTGGCTACAAAAGCTGCCTTTTAAATGATCCTACAGGTTTAAAAACTTGCTGCTGAGATCTTTGTGTGCCAAGCAGTTTGAGGGGATTATAATGTCTACAAGTATGGAAGATATGTGATTCCTACAACTTACAACCCTCACCGTCTTATGCAACATTTCCTATACATTTATTTACATACTTGTATGATTTATTGTCTCTATGTGTGTGATGTAAAGCACTCTGACACACTACACTGGGCTGAGTAGTGCTATTGTACAATTAAATGAAAAGTAAATGATAGGCGCAATTTAAAACATGTTTTGTGTAATTACTCATTCATACAGATAAATCTTACATTTTTATTGTTGGTGCACATTTTTTACATGGGGCTTAGAGCACAGTCAAATATCTGCCTTCAAGTCATAGTTTCTCTAAAGTACTTGCGAAAAGAGAAGCTGTTTGCCTTTGTTTCCTTCTATTGAATTGAAATCTAGGTGTTGGGTTCCAGATGGCTCCCAGCCCAGTGATACTGAATCAAAATTAAGGCTGATGGCCCTTTAATTCAATCCTTTGTTTAGGGCCGCGGCTGGAAGTGAAAAAATACAGAAAGCCAGCCGCGGCCGGTAGTGGGAGTACCGGCCGGGCAGTGACGTGGTGAGGGGGAGGGGGAGGGTGGGGGTAGTAATGTATGGATTACGGACTTTAAAAGGTAAGTAAACATAAAAATAAATAAAACGAATTTTATTGCACACACTGCATCGCATTTGGTAGAAGCACCCTGACCCCCTAGGCCTGCTCATGGGGTCCCACAAGGACCCCCAAGGCCAAAAATGTTTTTTTTTAAAAACCCGGTATGTTTATTTAAAAATTACCCCCCAGCGGGACCAAATTGTGGGGGCATAGTGATAAAGAAGTGTGGGGGGTGCCCAATCCCCCCCCACACTGCCCCGGGGACAGCCGCCCTCCGGGGCAAAGCAATACAGCCCCCTGGCGCATACTGGAGGCTCCTGGTGGGCTTGTTGCCTCCCAGGGACCCCCAGTATGCAAGGGGAATTAGTTCCCCCTCTGCAAACGCGCCCGTGGGCAGCGCTGCAGAGAGGTGTAAAAAAGGGTGTGGCCTCATTACACCTCTCTGCAATGCAGCCCCCTGGGGAATACTGGAGGTTCCTGGTGGGCTAGTTGGCCCCCAGGGATCCCCAGTATGCAAGGGGAATTAGTTCCCCCTCTGCAAACGCGTCAGGGGGCTGTGTTGCAGAGAGGTGTACAAACATTTTTTATCAATTTATATTAAAAATATGTAATGTAATTTAAAAAATAATATATCTAAAAATAAAAAAATTATAATAATATAGTAAATCCGTATAAAAAATATAACAATTATTACATAAAAAAAATTTCATTTACAAAACCACTGAAATTCACTGAAAAAACCATAGGTTGCAGCCACGTTATAGTTAGGAATTAGCATTTAAAAAACCTTTGAAATTCACTGAAAAAACCGTAGGTTTTACACACGTTATAGTTAGGAAGTAGCATTTACAAAACCTTTGAAATTCACTGAAAAAAACGTAGGTTTGACACATGTTATAGTTAGCTGGACATTTCACTCATATAAAACCATTGAAATTCCCCCGTTATAGTTAGTTCAGCTAACTATAACTCGCGCGCCCGCAATGCACTGCTGATGACGTCACATATTACATCACTCATGACATGGTCAGTGACATCACTCATGACATCACTGATGACATCTCAAATGACATCACTGATGACATCACTGATGAAATCATCCAGTGAATGGGTGTTTTCTGAAAATTAAATATGTTTTATATATGTATATCTAAAGGTTGATGGAAGAAGAAATGGGTATATAAGTGTATAAATGGCTGCTTTTTTGGTGAAAAATAGATTGTATAACTGACTGATTAAGTGTATCTTAATGAATACATGGGTTAGTGAGTAATGTTTAAATATATACATTTCTGTATCAGTCTCTCACTTTCTGTATAAGTGGCTGCATGTGTTGGTGAGTAGCTATATGAATGATACATGAGTGTCTATATAGGTTATTGTTTGTTTGATTATCAGTAGGAGTGTCTGAGTGTTTGAGTGTCTGTATGCTTCGTTGGGAGGTCTTACGTAGTGCATAGATGCATGAATGAGTGACTTACTGCTTATATGTGTTGAAGGCAGCATATGTGCAGGACTGTATGGGTGGATGAGTGTGTGTGGTGAGTAGCTATATAGGTATTTTTTTTTTCTGTATGGGTGGGTGAGTGTATATATGGGTGTGTTAGTGAATGAATGACTGTTTTAATAGTGTATATGTGAGTAAGTACATATGTTTTAAACTAGTACATATGAGTTATGTGTGAGTAACTCTATGGATGAGTGTCGGTGTGTAACAGGATGATCAGGATGTATCAGTGTATGAGTACATATGATGAGTGAGTACATGTATGAGTGACTGTATATGTCTGTTGATGAATGAGTGGATGTGTGTATAGATCTTGGAATTACTAAAAAGGTGTGTTGTAAGTGGCATTGGTATGTCTATTGTATTGAAAATTTTATTTTCTATTTTTGAATGTGTGTAATAAAGGTTATATTAGGGTGAGAGAAGGTCTGCCACTCTTCCACAAGAATGATGTCATCAGTGGAGAAGTGTGGCTCACTGGTTAGAGGAGGCAGACCTGGAAGCAGATGTCAGCCCGGGACCAGGGTTCAATTCCCGGCTCGGCGGGGTCTTGAGTCCTAAAATGTCCATGGACTCGACAATTCTCGCTCCGGTGCCTACTCGATTCACGGGTTCACACTCTACGACTCTGGGCAATAGCTTGCTTAATCTCCACAACGGCCCCTCGCGGCGGGATGCCTGGCTTTCACCTTGCGGATACCCTGCCGGGGTTATCTCACAGGGGAATACCAGGACGGGTTCCCTAAGCAAGCGCTTAGAAACCGCTCGGTGATTTGCGCTATATAAATTCCTGTACATTTACATTTACATAGTGATGTAATTTGAGATGTCATCAGTAAGGTCATGAGTGATGTCACTGACCATGTCATGAGTGATGTAATATGTGACGTCATCAGCAGTGCATTGCGGGCGTGCGAGTTATAGTTAGCTGAACTAACTATAACAGGGGAATTTCAATGGTTTTATATGAGTGAAATGTCCAGCTAACTATAACATGTGTCAAACCTACGTTTTTTTCAGTGAATTTCAAAGGTTTTTTAAATGCTACTTCCTAAGTATAACGTGTGTAAAACCTACGGTTTTTTCAGTGATGTATATATATATATATATATATATATATATATATATATATATATATATACACAAATATGAGCATACATTTCATACATAGATTTCAGGATTTCAGGCCTATCTCCTTATGTGCAGAGCCTTGGCAGTCGATTACTATTAGTAAAGTTAAATGGGTAGTTTGTGAAATAGTAAACTTACATAAAAGTGCAAGTTTATCTTTGTGAATCTGGCCCAGAGTATATCATCTGTACAAAGCAAATGAGCCGAAATGTTCATGTTCATAGTCGAAAAAACAATTCTTCAAATGTTCAAAGTTAACTTTTAAAGTGCTAGAAAGAGGCGTTAAAAAGAAAGTAGCAACACATGTTCCGGATTAAAAGAAAGAGACATAGTACCATGGTAGATGGACGAAGAGCACTGGTTTCAGTCTCTAAGCAGAGTTTAAGAGGAAATGAACGATGAAAGGTCAGTAGAACAATGTGTTGTTAGTTTGTTTAGGATGTATGGATAAAGATGTTCTTCCAGGTTTGATAACTCCAGTGGTAATAGTGTTTATTTAGGGTCTGAGCAGAGGGTATATATTAAATATACACGGCACCAGAGGTAACTCTGTGAACAAACTATTACCCTGTTAATACGAATTGAGCCACCACACATGGTTGGCGCTAGTTTAAAAACAATTGCCGGTCAACTCATGTTCGTGAACTAACCTGAATTAGCCTTAGTAATAACCCTAAAGGCATGCAAATGACAGATGGCTTATGATATCAAAGATTGGAACATAAGCATCTTCATTTACACCAGGGCTTGGAAGTCAAAAGCATGATTAAATGATAGAGTCATGTTCATAAACACTATTTAGCTATTTTTTAGAATTGAAACAAAATATGTTTAGAAACAAACTAATCTTGTAACTTAAGCAAACAAACTAAGCATAGTGCTTGGGATCAGGTGTAGTCATTAATGAGCACTTTAAAAGAATCCTAGGAAGGGTATATTTTTTTGTATTAGGTACAAGTTTTGGATGGAATTTTCAGCTTTTTTTAGTTTGTGTTTCTTTTTGATTCGGTTTCTAGAAAATAAAATGATACATTAAAACCCTGAAGGACAAATCACCTGAAATGCATTCAGGATTGGGGAGGTAACTGGTATACGTGAAATAACAGGGACATATTGATATATTAGGAATTGAAATAAAAATAAACACATAAATCAAATAAACATATTGTCATTTTGAAATGAGGGAGAAATGTTCGGAGAAAGTGTGGCTTGAAGCACTGCCATTTAATCTCTTGCAGAAGTTCAGATCATACCTCACTTGTCCTCAGGGGATGTAAGGGGGCCAGCCTCACTAGCCTTTGGAGAGGCCCACTGGCCCTGGGATCAACTGGGGCTGAGTCCGTAGTACTTTAGGGTATGTCCTTCCAGTTGTCCATGGGTTGTCACAATCCAAGTGTCCAAATCCAACAGAAAAGGAACTCCCTCTTCCTTGTGCAAGAGTCTTAAATGAGGGTAGAAGGTTCGGGAAGCCAGGCACCCCTGCATCACCTCTCCACCCTGCCCCTAACCTCCTGCACAGCATGCTGGGACAGTTCACGATGACACCGTCAAGAAGTCACTGGTCACATCTCCTCTGTGAGCCTCTGCTCCCCACTGGATGACATCACTGCCAGGGTCTTTCACACCAAAACTTCATACAAGAGCCCACTCCTGAAATGTCTCCAGTTGTCTGGGCTTCCTCCTTTGGTCCCCCTTCATGGGCCTGGGCTGTCCCAGCCCTGGTACAGTGTGACAGCTAATTAACAGATGCAGAGGTTTTCCCCATTCCTTTCTCCGAAGACAAGCACTGTTAATTGCTCCGTGTTGTGTGGTGAGGCCTTAGCTCTCCCTGCTGGGGAGCAGAGTAATTAAGTTGGCTCAGCAGGGTGACAAAAGGCCTGGCCTCTGATCCTGAGCTTAGCCAGAGAAATATGAAAATTCTGGAAGACCCATAAGGTGTGCTTGCATGATCTTAGGACCCGCATAGTCAAACTGGGTGCACGTGTTTCACACCAAAAACTGATTACAAAGGTCCAATTTTCGATGTTCTGTACTGCTGACTGGGGTTTTATAATCACGCAAGTTATTATATGAGCTTTTACCATTAACTGAGTGTTATTCTGTGTTATGCATTAAGAGAATGTGCGTATTGAATGTGCAGTAAAAAATATTCAATAAATTACATTAACTCCAGCAGGATACAAAATCAAATATGTCAATCGCATCAGAAAGAGAGGTGTAAAGAGGACATTGCTAGTAAAAACTCACTCTGAATGGTTGAGTGCTCTGTACCTGACTGAATAAAAAAGATAGACATTCTCTTCAAAATTTAGATTTACTCATGATTCCATTTTGGGACACTAAGCATCTCCTGATAGTCTGGGACTTTAGTATGTACTAATGTCTCTCCCTCTGGGAATGTTCATACTAAATCACTCATGCAGACTCGGGATTTTTTCTTTCATTAAATATGTAACCTCTTCTCCATCACGTATGACAGGAAACTGAGTTGATTTAATACTTATTCAGGACTTTCTGATTGCTGATACTGATATACAATTACTTGTGCGTTAAGGCCATTTTATCCTTCAAAGTATTCAATGTAATCTTTGCCAGTGGGCGAAGGCAAAGAATGGCCCAGGTAACCACCTGAATAAACGTTTGCCTTCTCAATTTAAGCAGAGCAAAGTCAAAGCCCTTGCTGCTGATCTCCGTCCATAAAATACAATAATTGGACACTATATCTTAGCATCACCATCTGTTTGGCATCCACACAACGTCATTTAAGGAAACATGGGAAAGTAATAGGGCGCAGCAAAGATAAGTTTGAAGCAGTAGTGCATGTAGTCTTTTTCTGCTTAAAAAATCTGGCATAATTCCTCCCATTTCAGGATCTATCCCACCACAAGCAATAGTTGGTCCACTGATCAATACTAAACTGGGTTACACAAATGCAGTTGCGCAGGATGCTCCAAATTCCCGAATGAATGACTTCATTGTTGCTTGGCGTTAAAGATATGACGTGCGGAGGGGGCGTGGCTACAACACCACGCAAGATGGCCGCATAGTGGTGTCTCTCCACCTCACCGGACCTCTCCTTCGTGATTCCTGGCGGTTCCGCAACGTTTCTGTGAGCCTGCATGCCGCGATGAGCCAACGGAATGTGAGCTGCCTCTAATGCGCCCTTTTCATGGATTTCCTGTCAGCGCGTTATTAATTGCCGGCGCTTCCCAGCATCGGGCCTTCCCGTGGCCGCCATTTCGTGATACGCTCTTCCTCACAGAGTGAGCGTCTATCTACAAATGTGCAGTAAGACTTTAAACTTGCTCCCTCCCTTACAACGCGAGCTCCAGTAGTCGCCTGCTGTCATTTTCAAGACCAAACATTTCTATTGCTTTATTTTTCACTTAAGCAGCAGATTCTCTTCAGGAAATGTGGAGTTTTGCGATGCTTTCATTATTTATGCCTACACCATTTGCCCTCTCTTACTGGTGAAAGCTTGTGACTATTTTCTGCAACATACTAAATAAAATGTGGACATAAATCACTGGTTATTGGAAGGCTAATTTTGGTTTGTTCTCTTCATCTGCCTTATACGTCCTGTTTGAGCTTCAGAGCAGCGTTTTCATGACTCTTCATGTTGCAGATCTCTGATACCTATGAGCTGTCCCTAGCGCAATGAATTGCTTTCAATAATCTTCTATCAGCACGTTATGTATTTGTTACCAGTGATTACCTACCTTTCAGTCTGTCACAACTGCATTTTAATGTATGATTTCACCTCGCAATACTGATTTTTCTGCAGAACCATCTATCTCTTCAAGCTAACCTCCTCCATGGCTCTCAATATTTTTCAACTGCTGTCCTCATTTCCTTTAACCTGCGCAGCAAGCATATAATTCGCTGTTTTGCACTGGTTTCTACCTTCTGATGTTCCAGGGCTCTTGCTTCTTTCACATCTTCAGGATTAAGTGATTATCTTACATCATCTATCATATATGGTGTAATTTATTTGCTCATTACCACTCTGAGGCGTGTACTTCTCTCTCCATCACCAACAGCAGTTCCTCTGTGTAGATTGGATCTACCAACCATCGGACTTCTTTCACCATTACTGTTAAGCTGTATTTCTGTATACTACAGTATTTATTTGACTGGTCAGACGTTGCAATAATCGTTTGTGTATGGGCAAATTGCGTCAGCCAAAGTTTGTTTTTGTCCCCTCTAGACCTCATTGAGAGTCATCCATTTCAACCTCTTCTGGTGTCTCTGCAACGGTGGATCAAATGGCTAGTCTTCCCCCGCATCGTTCTTCTTCATCCCAATCTGTATCAAATAAATCTTCTCCTCCAAATACTTCTTCTAAACGTCTAAAGCAAGACCCTCCTTCACCGGATAAGCCTGCATCTCCAATCTCAATGGAGTTACTCTTAGAGGAGGTTTGTGCCCTTCGACCCTTCGTTGAAGAAACTAACAAAGACATGCACATTTTGAAAGAGAATTGGTCATCCATGGATAATAGAATCACTTCTGTTGAGCAACAAGTTTCGGTAGTGCAATCTAATTCTCAACGCATTGCGTCTTTGGAAAAATCAGTTCTTGCTCTCCAACAACACACCGAGGATTTGGAAAACAGGAATAGAAGGAGCAATCTTCGCATTTACGGATTACCAGAATATCTGGAAGGAGACGACCCTGTCACTTTCTTCACCTCCTTCATCCCTAAGCTATTAGAGATGCCTTCTTACACCTCCATTAGCATTCAGAGAGCTCATAGACTGGGTCCACGCTCATCTGAGTCTCCGAAGCCAAGAGGTGTTATTATTCTCTTTCTGAAGTTCACGGATCTCCTTTCTGTTCTTTCTGCAGCCTGGTCCAAACGACAAATTTCTTGGATGGGTCAAAGAGTGTTCTTATCTCAAGATGTCTCCAATGCCACGGCAGCCAGAAGAAAGGAGTTCCTGAATCTTTGTGCACCTCTACGATCTCTCGGTGCTCGATATGGGTTGTTTCATCCTTGTATTTTCAAAGTTACTTACCAAAACAAGACTTGGACCTTTCAAGAGCCTGGAGAACTCAAGAACTTTCTTCTTCTTCACTCTGGTGGCGGCATGGATACTTCGAATTCTTCTAATGGCTAATGTTTTCATTTTGTTTTTGCGCTTTGTCTTTGTATGACTCCCCCTTATAATATGCTTGCTGTTGTTTCATTTTCCCTTTTTCCGTACTGCATATATTCCATATTTAATTGTTTTGTTTCGTTATGTGGAATCATTTGCCTTACATGCTGACACTGTCACTTCCCAATTGTTATTTGTCTTTTTCTTTCCCAACATAGGCTCCTGATGGCCGTTTCTGAGCCCGTATGTGTGGCATTTTTATTTCCTTTGTCCTGGTGTGGTTTGGATTTCCACCCTTTGCCTAGTTCGTCTTGTTGAGTGTCGCCACTTCCCCACTTTACCTGCATCTGTTCCCTCAGGTATGTTAATCTCAGTCATCCTTTGGATATGCGCTGCCTCTTTTTCTGTTTCACTGTTTCCTTCCCTCCTCCCCTTTTCCTTCCTTTTTTTCCGTTTCTTTGGATTTTATTCTTTATTCTTACTTACTTTATCTCTTTCATCTATCGGCTTCTTCATGTTTGCATGCATTTTTTTGCTTTTTGATGTTCTTATCCCTATTTCAACTGCATTTTTCTCTTTAACGTCCTGTTGTTTATATATCTTTTTGCAAATTTTGATGTTATCATATTTCTCCTGTTTGCAAATTTAGAGTTATCTCATGGAATGTAAAAGGTTTTCTTAACCTCATTAAGCGGCAGAGAGTACTTTCTCATTTGTCCTCCTATACCCCTGATATTGCTCTATTACAGGAGACTCACCTTGATGAACTTGATTCTCTTAAGTTAAAAAGGTGTTGGGTGGGCACAGTTTTATTCTCTCCTTCTCCCAATAAAAAAACGGAGTTGCTATTTTGGTTCATAAAAAGTTAAAATGTAAAGTGTTATTGGAGGAAAAAGATTCCGCAGGGAGGTGGATTTTGGTTAAATTGCTAATTAACTCTGTTTCCATAACTGTTTTCAATATTTATGGTCCTACTCAACCTGATTGTTTGTTTTGGCCTTTGATCACTAGCAAATGTATTCAGCACAAAGACAACCTTTTTCTTCTAGGTGGAGATTGTAACCAGGTTATTGATCCATTTCTCGATCGCAAATCCATTGTGCGTTTCATTCCCCACAAACCTCATGAACAGTTTTTGAACACTATTCTTCAAACAAATCTTTCCGATTCTTTGAGACTCACCCACCCAGCCACTCTTGATTATTCCTTTTTCTCACACCCTCATGCCTCTGCTTCTAGGCTAGACTATATTTTTCTCTCCCAGTCTCTCACTCAAAATCTCTTATCTTCCAATAATTTAACCTATTGTTATTTCAGATCATGCTCCTGTTATAACGGATATTGATCTACTTCCTCCTTGTCCCAAGCCCTCTCGATGGCGCTTCAACTCTGCTCTTCTCACTGACCCTTATTTTTCTTCTTCATTTCGTACTTTCACTGTTGATTTCTTTCAAACTAATTCTACTCCTGACATTCCTCCTCATAATCTTTGGGACTCTTTTAAGGCTACAGCAAGAGGATTTATTATTGATTTTGTTTCTAGGAAAAAGAAATACTTTCTCCAAAAACGTAAGTCATCTCTCGCGTATATTAAAAAATTAGAGCACCAATTCTACACTTCTTCTGATAAGTGTATGTCCCCAGAACTTTTACGTGCGAAGATTTCCTTTAATAAATTTACTACCGACAATGCTTCTTCAATTCTTCTACGTAGCAGTGCACGTTATTAGGGAGGTCGTAACAAATCTGGGAAGCTTTTGGCTAACTATCTCAAATCTCGTAAAGAACGCACCTCCATTGAGTCTATTTTTTCCTCTGACAATGTTCTTCTTCACACTAATGAACAAATTATTGAACAATTCCAACTCTTTTATCAACAACTCTATACTCCAGAATCCCCTCCTACTCCTTCTATGCTCCATTCTTACTTTGATAAACTACCTAAACCTTCTACCTCTCACCTTAATTTTTCATCTCTTGAACTTGATCTTTCCCTTCATGAATTGTCTACGGCTTTGTCTTCTCTTACTAAGGGTAAAACCCCTGGTCCCGATGGCTTTCCGGTAGAGTTTTACTTACATTTTTCTGATCTTTTATTACCCAAACTCTTATTGCTTTTTCAATCTTTTTCTTCTTCTGGTATAGCTGCTGGTACCTTTCAAGATGCCACCATTTGTCTCTTCCCGAAAGATGGTCTTGGCCCTAAACTTTGTAAAAATTATCGCCCCATTTCATTAGTTAATGTTGATTATAAACTTTTCGCCAAATTACTTGCTTTGCATTTGGATTCATTTATGCCCCATCTTATTGGTGAAGAGCAATATGGCTTTATTAAAGGTAGGCTTACTTCTGATAATTCTCGTATTTTTCTGAACGTTCTAAATAAAGCCCCTTCTTTCTCACAACCTTTAGCTGCTATTTCTGTTGACGCAGAAAAAGCTTTTGACAGAGTAGACTGGTCTTTTTTATTTGCTTCACTTAAATAGCATGGCTTTGGCTCCAAATGTATTTCTCTTATTTTGTTACTATATTCTTCACCCAAAGCTTCTGTTCTTGTGAATGGTCATCTCTCTTCTTCTTTCACTCTTCAGAGAGGAGTTCTGCAGGGTTGCCCTCTCTCTCCACTTCTTTTTGTTTTGGCCCTTGAACCCTTCTTGTCCTCCATTCGTCAGAATACTTCCATTTCCGGTTTTCCCTACGGTGAACATCAATTAAAAATTTCTGCATATGCTGATGACATCCTTTTGTTTATTTTGAATCCAGAATCCTCTATCCCTCCTTTATTGTCCGAATTTGAAGTATTTTCTCTTGTATCTGGTTATTGGATCAACTCAGATAAAACAGAAATTCTCCCTTTAACTAAATTTTGTCTTCCTCATTTCTTTTCTTCCACTGGTTTTGCCTGGGATAGCACTAAGATTAAATATCTTGGGATCTGGTTTTCTAACTCTATTTCTACCTCTGTTAAACTAAATATGTCTTCTATCCTCTCCCGCATTGATCAATTATTTTCTTCTTGGAATCCTCTTTTTCTTTCTTGGTGGGGTCGATTAGATTCTATTAAAATGATGATTGCTCCTACTCTTATATATACTTTCTCCATGCTGCCTGTACATATTCCAACTCCCTATTTCAAACGTCTTGACTCTTCTATCTCTAAATTCCTTTGGAAAAATAAAAAGTCTAGAATTTCTCTTCTATCTCTTCGCAGACCTAAATCAAATGGTGGTGTTAATTTCCCTGATTTGCGTCTATATCATAAATCCTTTTCTTTCCGTCAAGCCTCTCGTTGGCTCTCCTTGAACTCTTCCCCCCCTCTCCACTTTGGCTCTCTATCGAACGTTCCTTTTATCGCCCTTTTCCTTTGAAGAATTCATACGTTTCTCATCTAAATCCCCTTATGATTCATTTCATTTGTTCAAATATACGTCCTCTCTTCTTAAACCTTTATTCTCTTCTGCATCTATCTCGCGTGAATCCTTTCTACAGTCACCCCTGTGGTATATTTCCCTTCTTCTTGTAAATAATAGACCTATCAGTTGGACCTCGTGGAGACTTAAAGGTATCTTCTGGATCCGTCAACTCTTTGATGGTGTAATGCCTTGTTCTTTCCCGCATTTTCAACTTCAATTTCGTTGTCCCCGTTCTTTCCTGCAGAAATACACTCTGCTTATGGAACTCATTCTTGATCGTTATTACTCTCTTCCTTCATCAACTTCTATTGCTCCCCATTCTCATTTTTTGACGCTGCTTCATACTCTCCCCAAAGCGTCTCTTATTTATAAATTCTTTTCTTCTCCTAATCCGTAGCATCTCAAATCCAAAGTGGAACTTTCCTGGGAAGCTGATCTGGGATGTGCTTGGCCCATTTCCCTCTGGGATAAAATCTGGTCCAAATCTTTGAAGACTTCTCGTTCTGCTTCCCTCACTCAATCTCTCTTCTTTCTTTATCACAGACTTTATCTCTCTCCTCTTTCCCTTTCTCGCTTCTCTACTTCCTCTGACTCTACCTGTTGGACTTGTAAGACACCTAACGCTGATCTCCTACATATGTCCTTTTTCTGTCCTACGGTTTCAGCTTTTTGGAAGAAAGTTTGATCTTGCATTTCCCGTGTTTTCTCTCTTTCTGTTACATACTCACTTCCTCTTCTTTTTCTTGGCAGTCTTTCAGACACGTTAACTTTACCTTCACAGTCTCAAGGTCTCTTTGATCTCATGCTTGCACTCGCCTTCCAACATATCTCTTCTAATTGGAAAGCTCTTACAAATGTTTCCATACAACATTGGTGGAACTCTTTATGTCATTTCCATAGACTTGATGTCTCCTTTGCTTCCTCCTGTAAACCTCCTCGTAATGTTGACCTCTACTGGTTGCCTCTTACTATATACCTGGACCACTTAACTCAAAAGAAAACTTTTCCTATTAATTCTATCAATTCTGAAAATGTTAAACCCCCCTGAATGATTTCACTCTCTCCTACTTGTACATCTCCATACTGTTTTAAGGTCCTTATTATTATAATGTACTGCATATCCCATATATTTCTTTTTTGATATTTGCTTATGTGATTTTGCCGTTTAAAATAATTTTTTTTATAGCAATGTTTTTGACTTGACTTTAATTTATTTTATTTAATTTATCTTATCCCCCCTTCCTCCCCCTCCTGCCCTTTCCTTTTCAAAATTCCATAAAATGCTTTAGTTCTCTAGCCTGTCATTAGGATTGTTCAATTTCATATATGAATTATTATTCTATATTCTCCTTCCTGATGTCAGTTGTTGCCATGATTACTACAAATAAATCTTTTCAAACATAAAAAAGATATGACGTGCGACCGTGTCTCGACCGAGTTGCAGATGCAAAAGTTGTTTTTCCTTATCTTGTATTAAATGCATTTTGACCAGAGCTTATGCTGAAATTAGAGTCTGCTTACATTATCCTTCATCTTGCTGAGACGTCACAACATATCACATGATGTCTATTGCTGTCTTTCTGGTATAAATAAATTATTGCTGACATTTTCACGAATACCCAAAGAGTGTTCCCAGAGACTTTCCTGGCTGTGCCTGGCCTAGGACATCTTAACTGTCCCAGGCTATTGTTGAACAATGTATCATTTCAACTGCTTGAATAAGCAGTAAGAATGTCTAAAATGTATGAGAAAATCTTTGAATGTATTCTACAGTTGAATATTTACCATTGCTTGTTCCCCATTGGTGAAGAACTTGTGATCCATGTACTCGTGTAGAGTATATGAATGTCTTTGTCTAACGCCCTCTAAAAGGATTCAGATTCTTGTACCCAAGGAGTCTCCATTATCCTCAGCCATAGAAGACAAATCTATGCTGGATTTTTCTTAGAACTGCAATGAGTTATTTGTGCTTATGATTTCATGCTTTGCTACTAAAATTACTACAGGCATTAATTCACTTATAAAGTTTTGAAACAACAACTCTTGTCTGTCATTCTTATCAGAATGTTTCAGCGTTTCTCTTTGAATGCTCATAATTGAAGCTAAGTGGCGGCTCCAGTCGGGGAGCACCAGAGTTCGTATCTGGACTACACCACTTCCGGTCCTAGCAGTTGGTGCAATCATTGCTTTGATTTTCAGGATAAGTTTAAGAACGAACATATCCACCTCAGATCCAGTGGTCAGCACACTAACCAATTGCCTGTTAAATACTACGCTTGTGATATAACTGTCTTTTGGTATCTCTCCCAGAGTGCCTTCAGGAAAAAATGGCTTTTGTGCTCCTTCCATGGACCAATGAGTTCCTGACTTGCTGGTAGACTAATGCACATGCGTGAAGTGAAAGGGGGTAGAAGGTTTATAGTCTTAAGTCTACCTAACTCTAAATGTTAGAGAGACTCCCACACTTCTCATCTTAGGGGAAAAAGTCAAAAACCTTCATATTCCAGTAGTAATCAAAGTTTTGGGTTTACAGCTCACGTTCTGTCATGGTTAACACAGTATAGTAAGTTTTAGTCCAGTAGTACGTATTCCTAGTTACTGGGGTCTAAAGACAATTAATGTTGTGCAGAGTGCCTTGCACATGAATACATAAATAAAAACATAAATACCTTCTGTCTGTAGGGTATAATTCTACAGTGATCACATCCAGGGAGTTCCAAGCAGAAATGGTGAGTCCATTGTAGAGACACAGCATGCCTATCATCATTGCTTCACTGGTACCAAACCACAAGAAAAAACAACTTATGCCAGAAAGGACCATAGAACCACCTAGAATGAAAAAAACAGTTAGTGAGGACTCTCTTTATGCAAAGCTTCAATTGAACCACATACATAAATAATAATGTACTTGGTGCAGGTGTATAAAATACAATATTGGAAAATCATATCAGCAGCATGACGTTACTTCCAAATCAGCACAGAAGGGTGCACTTGAGTGCTTCCCTTCAGGAAATATTAACTGGACATTAAGTGTCCGGATACACAATATGAAACCAATATTGACTGTAATGTATAACACGTTGGAGTCATTAAAGATACTTCTGCTAGTATTTAGGTGGGATTCTATTTTACTTTAGCTTGCTTATAACAACAAGGATGTGATAACTGGCTTTGAAAAACAGTACTAGCATTTCTATGTAATACTCGTACCATAAAATAGTTGAATTACAATATTTTTGACCACATATCTGCTCATTATAAGGAGGCCTCACTCACATAAAACATTTGACAAAGTGATGGCAAAACGGCCTGTGTTCAACTCTACAAATTCTCAAAAGTTTGGTTTGAAGCACATATCGGATGAGAAAAGAGAGGTACCCCTTAAACTAGTCAAGGGAAATAGGGTTAACCAACCAGAGAAATAAAAATTCCCTTGAACAGGACTATATGGAAAGTGACAAGAAACAATCTAGGCCTAAATAACAAAAAATCATAAACAAATCAACAAAATAGGTTTTTGTAAAAAAAGGAAGATTACAATTTATTATGTATACATACAAGAATAAAATTCACACTGTGGTATTACATTAAACACCAATAAGACATGCAATTAAAAAGACCATATCAACACAAATAATAAAATTTATATCATTCAATTATGACCCGCATAATTGGCACAAGTAAAGACAGAAACAGTAAGACATGGGAAATTATGCAATACTACAAGTATATTCGGTCTCCTGGTTAATCACATCGATGTCATGTATGTAAAGATCTATATATCTACAGCGATGAGGAAGTCATAAATTATACAAATTTTGGAAAGCGTCGACGCGTTTTGGTGGGATTTCTTGATTCTTGCCACCTTTTTCAAGACTATATACAATGTCTGTCAAACGCAGGGGGTCATATAATTTCCCCTATTATGTGCTACAAAAACGCTGTGCCCAAGGTCGTATTTCTTTATTATCTCAGTTTAACACGATGCACAGGCTCGGAGCTTTCAACCCAGATATACAATCTTTAATTAGAACAGCATTTTTTCTTATATTTCTTTTATCTTGTACTCTTCCTCGAGTAGAACGTGGCTCACTTCGCCTTTTAAAGGATGGTTGGCGCCTTCTCCTGTCCGTAGTGTTACGCTACGGACAGGAGAAATTTCGGCGCCAAGACACTATATCCCAGAGGTTTATTTCCGCGGTCGAGTATCACAGACTCAATAGAGCTGTGTCTCCAGCGACGCTTTAAAGGAGCCGGTGTTTCAGCTCGTCACTTCATTGCCTTTGCCTTTTTCTATTTACAACCCGAACACAGGGCTATATCCTAATTACGAGAAGGCGCCAACCATCCTTTAAAAGGCGAAGTGAGCCACGTTCTACTCGTGGAAGAGTACAAGATAAAAGAAATATAAGAAAAAATCCTGATCTAATTAAAGATTGTTATATCTGGGTTGAAAGCTCCGAGCCCGTGCATCGTGTTAAACTGAGATAATAAAGAAATACGACCTTGGGCACAGCGTTTTTGTAGCACATAATAGGGGAAATTATATGACCCCCTGGTTTTGACAGACATTGTATATAGTCTTGAAAAAGGTGGCAAGAATCAAGAAATCCCACCGAAACGCGTCAACGCTTTCCAAAATTTGTATAATTCATGACTTCCTCATCGCTGTAGATATATAGATCTTCACATACATGACATCGATGTGATTAACCAGGAGTCCGAATATACTTGTAGTATTGCATAATTTCCCATGTCTCACTGTTTCTGTCTTTACTTGTGCCAATTATGCGGGTCATAATTGAATGATATAAATTTTATTATTTGTGTTGATATGGTCTTTTTAATTGCATGTCTTATTGGTGTTTAATGTAATACCACAGTGTGAATTTTATTCTTGTATGTATACATAATAAATTGTAATCTTCCTTTTTTTACAAAAACCTATTTTGTTGATTTGTTTATGAATTTTTGTTATTTAGGCCTAGATTGTTTCTTGTCACTTTCCATATAGTCCTGTTCAAGGGAATTTTTATTTCTCTGGTTGAAGCACATATCCACATGGTTCTCACGGTTCAGACCACTTATGCGTTAGCTGTGTAGAGCTTACAATGGATACTGAGGGAAAGCCCCAGTACCTGGAGTGGTTGGCATGATAGAAGTCATGGTGTTGGATGATCTGTGCCAGCGCAGAACAATGTGACGTGCATCTTCAAAAACCATCTGTCTACTAGCTTGGCAGTGATGCTCAAGGAGTGCATGGAGTCGAAGGTGGCAGTTAAGCTGGAGAGAGAGGCTGCACTGTTCAACAACAGCATCTCTACTCAAGTTCACATGTACCTGCTACTTCTAAAGAGCACTCAGGATCAGTTCTACCTGGTACCTGACTGTACACCCTCTGCGAACAACAGTATGTGGTATGATAATTGGATGGTAAGGCACAAAGAACTAGAAATCAATGCAGAGGGGGAGGAAGCTGATGATAGTTTAGTACAGGCACTGACAACAAGAGTAGAGTGGGGTAGACTTATACCATGTCCCCATGTCATTGTGTGCACACTGCTCTTGCTTTGGGACTGTCCTGCTTGTTCTCCTGTTCCATTTGCCCAAAGTTGTTCCTGAACTACAGTAGCTAGTTAGCCATGCCAGGTGATGGTCTTTAGGAGAATACCACAGCACTGTAAAAAAGCCTGGAGCGCTAACTTAGTATGTTGAAGTGGAAGCAACAGGCAACCAATGCCCAAAGGCTCTTAAGTGCTGGAAGTTTGGGTTTTGCTAGAAAAGAATGCTAGGATGATGGACTGGTGGCTTAGTGGACTAATGTGTCCACTGTATGGGCTTATGTTCGACCTCATGGTCAGAAGTTCAAATCCCGGCGGGTCCATTCAGCCTTTCATCCTTCTGAGGTCAATAAAATGAGTACCATTGAGGTGAGTAACAATAAAAACCTGTTATTCAGCGCTAAGATACCCGTGCATGAATGTATGCTTTACAAATTCACGTTACATTATATTTGTTTTGTAGGAGATGGAAGTGCCCTCCATCAAGTTGATATTTTGCTCTGCCATTTCAAGTCTGTGCTCCACGGTAGACACGCTGCCAGACAATACCTCAGATTTCTGCTGTCTCAGTTTCAGAAGTTCTGGCAATAAGGTCTGCTTTAAAAGTACTGATGAATCTCAGCAGGTTTTCCCCCCTGGTGAAAGATCTATATCATCAAGCGAGTGCACTTGGTCCTTTTTCTGGCCTTCCTTGCTTGAGGTGAGACAGGGAAGGAAACAATCCTCCTTCAGTTTCTTGCAATCTGCCATAGTGAGTCACAGGTGAAGTCACAGATGGCTGTCCTATTGCGGGATCAGCTCCAGGTCACACTCAGTGCCTCAGGCTGATGAATGAGTATCCAGACCTATGTCTCCTGGAGGCCTGAAATCTAGGCACTTGCCATGCACTAGACAAACCAGTAGAGTACAATGAGGGAAGTTATGCTGGTGCAGATCAAAATTCTCCTCCACTGGCTGCTTCTTTGACCATCTAATTCCTGAGAAGACCACAGAAAGACTGCTGTGGCCCCTGTTCACCCACAGCCCTGAGGACTTCAGCATCATCCATGGGTCAGACCATAAGCACAAATGGTCTCAGTGTCACCAATTACACATATCAACCATTGTACAAGGGTTACATGCATCAGTCTGCCATCACCATCACCAGAATCTTCTTGGTGTGGACTGTGGGAGCGTGCGTGACCCACGATGGCGGACGCACTTTAAGCTCCGTTACAGCCTGCAACTTTGGCCGATTTTTAATGAGGAATTGCGGTTCTAAACTTCACTGGCTGCATGAATATTGGGATTTCATGCCCCACGTCACATACCTTTTGCTTTTTTAGTCATTTTTCTTGCCTCTGTGCTCTCTCTTCTGCTCCTTCAGTGCTCAAGTAGAAGCCTACTATTCCAGAGACTGCGTGAGGGAGGCTTTTTGAAAGAGGACGGTCTTATTCAGGCTGCTGCTGTTTCCTAAAGGTACTGTTTCTGCCTTTTGCTTCACATCATAAAGGCGAGGTCTGCTTTTACTGAAACCTGGCGACTGTTAAACTTTACTTTTCTGAGCACCATCATTTCACTGGTTTATTGCCTACTTTTTTATATTTCTATCACAAAGAGGAGGATTTTATTTGCTCTTTTCATATTTATTCAATTTTACCAACCTTCGAGTCAATTGACTTTTATAATTATATAAATTGTATATTAAAAATGCACAAAATCCTTATAATAAACGAAAACAAACATCTTCTCCACTTCCTGCCAAAGCAAAAATTTTGGATTCACATGCAGAATCAATGGCAAAAAGTTTGGAAGAAACACGAGCCGTACATAATAATACAGACGCCATCTGCACTGATATTAAACATCTGCAGGGAGATCTGGCAGCGCTCACATAATGATGTGCCATTAAAATAAGAGCTAATAAGGCTGAGAATGACAAAATGTCTCCTCAGGTTAATCTTATTGTGCCCATGAGGAAACAGCTTCTAGACCTAGAAAGCAGAAATCGCCAATACAATTTGTGTATTTTCAATCTGGCAGAGAATATTAAAGGGAAAAATTGTCTTGGAAATAATCATTCCTTCACTACTGAAAATAAAATTCTCTGAATCGTCTAAAATCAACAAGGCTCATTGAGCTCCCTCATATCATAAATCAACTCAATCCAAACCAAGACAAGTGTTTTTTTTTTTAAAGTACTACAACACCATCATGTCGTACTTATTCAAAAGACTGTCACAGAAATTCCAACGCTTATGGTTGAAGGACATAAAGTTTATATTCATCAAGAATTTGCAAAAGAGATGGTAGTCATGCACAAGCAATTCTTTGACGTACGCACTAGATTGAGAGAAGCTGGATATAATGGTTTGTTTGATCCAGCAGTGATGCGACGCTCGAAAAATGACATCACCAAGTCCTTCACCTCTCCATCTGACCTAATTGATCATCTTGATCTTCACGCTATGGTGGCAATGGAATCTTAGGGCCAGATGTAGGCTGCCCAATAACGGTCGGTAACGGCCGAAATAACCGAATTTCGGCCGTTACCGACCGGTATTGGGCTTTTTAGATGTAGGTGGCATTTTTTTAGGATTCGGTATTTTACCGAATCGGTAATTTAAGGATTCGGTAAAATACCGAATTCTTAACATACCAGTTCGGTAAATTACCGAATCCAGGATGTAGGGAGCACTCAAGTTGGTGCATTCCTCAGTTAAGGATTCGTTATTTACCACCAACTACAAGTTGGTGGTAAATAATGAACACCTTTGAAAAAGCATATTTTTTTTGCTTTTCCAACAGTGCGATGTGGCAGACATACATGCCCTTAGGGCATGTATGTGTGCCACATGTGCACCCATACGCAATTGAGGGGTGCAACAGGGTGTCAAAGTGACACCCTGCCACCCTTCAATGTTTTCCCCCTTTTACAGAATCGCTATTTACCGATTCGGTAATTGCCATTCATGACGGCCCATAGGAATGAATGGCAATTGCCGAATCGGTAAATACCGATTCGGTAATTACCAAAACTTACCGATTCGGTAATTGTTAACGAAAAATAACCTACATCCCATTTACCTATTCTTAAATACCGAATCGGGATGATTCGGTATTTAAGAATAGGGAAATGGAGATTACCTACATCTGGCCCTTAGTCTTCTATAAATGCTAATCGATATTTGTTACTGCATAACTAATATTATTCTTTCTTCCATTAGCAGGCTTCATGATCTTCAATGGATTAGTGGGTTGTACCTTCGTAGTTTCAATAATTCATTTAATGTGTTTTGTACGTAAGTGTTACAAACACCGTTCCCTGTAGGGCGCGCGTGCACCGCTCCTGACCTCAGCGGGCACCACCTCGCGTGGAGCGCGCACACAGTCAGGATGTCGCTTTGAAAGAAGCGAGCGGCGCGAATGCGGCGGAGCGGTCGTGAGGGGTGCAGGTAAGGAGGCGGGGGAGGGCTTGTGGCGCTTGCGGCTATGTGGGAGCGCGGGGCAGACTCTGGCCTTTTGTTTAAGTATTGCTGTTAATCGGAGCCCCTTCACGGGCTCAGATTAACAGCAATACTTAAACAAAAGGCCAGAGTCTGCCCCGCGCTTTCCTAACAAAAGCGTAGACAGTTTCCAAACACAGCGTGTGCTAAAGTACACGCTGTGTTTGGAAACTGTCTATGCTTTTGTTTTGAAAGCGCGGGGGCAGACTCTGGCCTTTTGTTTAAGTATTGATGTTAATCGGAGCCCGTGAAGGGGCTCTGATTAACAGCAATACTTCAAGAAAAGGCCAGAGTCTGCCCTGCGTCCTCACAGCACACAGGAGGTGTGACACAGAAGGCAGAAGGGCACAAAAAAGAAGTGGAAAACAAGTGAAACAGAGGTCAGAAGGGCACAAAAAAAGGGGAAAACGAGTGAAACAGAGGGCAGAAGGGCACAAAAAAGAAGGGGAAAACGAGTGAAACAGAGGGCAGAAGGGCACAAAAAAAGGGGAAAACGAGTGACAGAGGGCAGAAAGGCACAAAAACAAGTAGAACAGAGGGCAGAAGGGCACAAAAAACTAGTGGAACAGAGGGCAGAAGAGCACAAAAAACAAGGGGAAAACGAGTGGAACAGAGTGCAGAATGGCACACAAAATGAGGGGAAAACCAGTGGAACAAAGGGCAGAAAGGCACAAAAACAAGTGGAACAGAGGGCAGAAGGGCAGAAAAAATGAGGGGAAAACGAGTGGAACAGAGGGCAGAAGGGAACAAAAAAGAAGGGGAAAACAAATCAAACAGAGGGCAGAAGGGCACAAAAAAAGGGGAAAACAAGTGAAACAGAGGGCCGAAGGGCACAAAAAAAGGGAGAAACGAGTGAAACAGAGGGCAGAAAGGCACAAAAACAAGTAGAACAGAGGGCAGAAGGGCACAAAAAAGGAGTGGAACAGAGGGCAGAAGAGCACAAAAAGCAAGGGAAAAACAAGTAGAACAGAGGGCAGAAGGGCACAAAAAACAAGTGGAAAAGAGGGCAGAAGAGCACAAAAAACAAGGGAAAAACGAGTGGAACAGAGGGCAGAAAGGCACAAAAAACTATTGGAAAAGAGGACAGAAGGGCACAAAAAACGAGTGGAACAGAGGGCAGAAGAGCACAAAAAAAAGGGGGAAACGAGTGAAACAGAGGGCAGAAGGGCACAAAAAAAGGGGAAAACGAGTGAAACAGAGGGCAGAAGGGCACAAAAAACGAGGGGAAAACGAGTGGATCAAAGGGCAGAAAGGCACAAAAAACGAGTGGAACAGAGGGCAGAAGGGCACAAAAACGAGGGGAAAACGAGTGGAACAGAGGGCAGAGGGAAACAAAAACTACGGAAAAACGAGTGGAACAGAGGGCAGAACGGGCCAGTTTAACCAAATCATGTCATGGCGTGCTTATCCAATTTGCAAACTGCCCGTAAGACCCTTATTGTGGCGCTGTATGTGTGAAAATGCACCATCTTTTCACTTTGTAAAGTAAACGTTTTGAGTGCCATTTGGCGCCGCAGACACGCGCGGTTTGGTTACTAGCGCACATAGCCTCGGTTGCAGCGCACAGATACCCTCCACTGCCGCACACAGAGGAAAAAAATTAGAGGGAACATTGGTTACAAATGGTTGTTTGTCTTGTTCGTGGGTCTGTCCTTATTGATAGGCAACTTGTTTGTTCTATTCCTTTCTAGCTTTTCTATTCCCTATATATATCCCACTTTTTACTACACTTTTCTGTCCTCTCTAATTGGTATGGCTAGTATTTGTAAGTTAAAAATTGTTGTTTAACTTAATGTTAACAGCCTATGACATCCAGTAAAATGATGGAAAGTTCTAGATTATTTATACAAATGAAAAGCGGAAATCTGTTTTATACCAAAAAACCATATTGATAATAGCATCCTAGCATCTATGACTAAATCGAGGGTTGGAGTCATAGGGGGTCATTATGATGTTGGGTGGAATCACTTCTGCCAGACACCAACTCGGTCATGGGAACAACTGACACCCGGTTGGCGGTCCCGAATGCCTTATTAGGCACTGTTCGGTCACATTCCTATATTTCACTATGGGAGCATGCATTACGGCAATAAACGGGCCGTAATGCATGCTCCCATAGTGAAATGGTAGGTGTGGTTCATCCCTGCACCATTTTGGCAGGTACCTGAGGGTGCCTGCCACAAGGTGCAGGGATCAACAGGATGGCACCATAGGTGCCCCTCTGCCTCCAACCGGAGGCCGTGCACCAAAGGAGGACCTGGTTTGGGCCCTCAAACAAGCTTTTTGACATGGTTTCCATGTCGGACAGACCAGCATGGAAACCATGTCGGAAACCGTGATCGTAATCTCAAGGGCGGAAAGACCCGCCCTTGAGAGAACTTGTTGTCTTCCGACTGGTGGATGGACTCTCCGAGCCCGTCTAAAGCCACCTGGAATGACTGGGAGGTTTACTTTCAAACCGCCTCCGACATAATGAGGCGGGTGAAAAGTAAACAGATCAACCCATTACGATGCAGCCTTAAAGGCTCTGACCGCAGGTCGGAGCCTTTACGGGCCGTATTGTAATCAGCCCCCTAGTGTTCTCACCGATTTCTTGTCACAAAAACAGTGTTGCTAATCTTTTCTCTTTCAAAATACAATTAACCATTTTAAATAGTAAAGCTGAGTTAGATGGCCGTCACATCCAAGTTGATAAATATTCTCTCCATTTAGTCAGAATTTACGCTTCCACTCAAGATGACCCCCATTTAAGGCAAACAATTAGATCTGAAATACTTAGTATATACCTATTATTCTGGGAGGTGACTGTAGTACAACTTCTGACCATCTCTTAGATAAAATTTCCATAGTTAACTTTCGCCCTACAAAAGCATATGCTTTGTTTAAAACCTTTATTTCGACTACTACATTATTATATAATTGGTGACACACATGGCCAATTGAAAAAGACTTTACATTCTTTTCCAATGCTCATTCTACATTTTCACGTAATTACTATTTATTAGCCTCCAGACATTTAACTCATATGATTTCCATTTCTAAAATAGAACCCATGACTATATCAGATAATGCTTTATTTTCTTTTTTGTTAACCTTAGCTGATGTTTCTCAACATACAACAAAATTGAAGATCCATCCAAGATTACTCATCAGTACGATTTGAACCTCTTCGCCGCGGCGGACATTCCGCAGCAGCGCTGAAAAAAATGACGCGTGCGCGGTTCGGACGGCCCACGGCCGTCCTCCGTAGACACCTGGCCGTCCGACGCATCGAAGGGTTAAACTATACGTATGAGGTATTTTCATCTCCATAATGGCAAATGAGAATACATTATTTGTTTCCAAATAGTCATTACTAGAGAAACAAATTACTACAGCAGAAAAACAGTTTATATTTTCTACAGATACACAATTTACTCTAAAGATGCAAACCCGTTGATATGAATACAATATGCTGCTTAGTAATAAGCAGAAAGTTAATTTCCAGTTTAATGCTAATGAAGCAGGTCATATTTTTGCAAAATATCTACGTATTACAAGTAATAAGTTACAGATTCCTTCCATTCATTCCTCAAGTGGCCGCCTACTTTTATCCACCACAGATATAGCTCAAGAATTCAAAGAAATGTATTCAAACCTATACAGTAAACCCCATGGTGCTCCTGACGATACAGCTAATCAATTCCTCACTCATTGTAACTTACCAACGCTACACCTCACAGATAGAAATATTCTTGAGTCTCCTTTAACTATAGAAGAAGTTCACTCTGCAATTAAATCTTCAAAGTCCAAAAGAGCACCTGGTCCTGTGGAATTCCAGCAGAATTCTACCAAACTTTCTCTACACAAATAGCCCAGGTCCTCCTATCCTTATTTCAGGATTTTGCTTTTAATGCTTCCTTGAGGGTACAATTAAAGATGCCACAATTATTGTGCTCCCTGAACCAGACAAGGACCATATTATAATCTCAAACTTTCACCCAATCTTGCTCATTAATCAAGACTGTAAAATATGTGCAAAAATGAGTGCACTTAGACTACCCCAGATACTAATTCACCCAGAGCAAACTGGTTTTATGAAAGGACGTTTATCAGCATACAATACAAGACTTGCCTGTTTCACCCCCAGTCACCTTAGCCTACAGATCTGTGTCAAAGATTGTAGGGTCAATCATAACGTTTTGTTAACCCAGGCTTCCAGTTGAGATGTAATTTCTCCAGCACACATAGGAGATTCTGCTATTCCAAGTCCCCCCAAAGAAAATCCCCTGACAGGGCCAATATTGAGTATTCTTTTTTGGAATATCGCCGGCCTGCGATCAAAGACCTACTTCAAAGAATGGTTGACCTTTTCGCGGACCTTTTTGATTCTTTCCTTTCAAGAAACGTGGGCCATACTACCCATTCATCTACTCGGTTACAAAACCTACCACTCGCCCGCTATTTCGCCCCATCAGGGCGTGCGAAAGGAGGATTGTCGATTTTATATCTCTAACATAATTACAGCACGGGAAATTATCCCCCTAAAACTTGAGGTTAATTTTCAAATAATTATTCTGGATACTAACAAACTTGATATTTTCATCATAGTTAACTTCTATAATGACTTACCACACCCTCAGCTGATTAATACTCTTAAAGAGATCCGCAATATCCTTTTGGAACTTAAAAACAAATACCAAAAGAAAATATTATTTGGGGTGTCGACTTTAACATTTCTCCGTGTGTCCACAACCATAATATAACCTGTGGTCTACAAGAAGAGAACAATGACAACCTGACGCACTTTACACACAATCAGAGTGGGGCATGTTTAAATGAGACTATAATCATACTTCAACTGACCTTGGCAAATGAATTAATGTCACCCCCAGTCCCTCTAATCCCAACCTTTAATGGTAGAGGCTTATTTAGCTGCATAGATTTAATTTTTTTTATCCTCTACGGCGGCACCTCTCACTTTAAATTGTAAAACACATGACTGTGTTTTTAGTGACCATTTTCCTAACTCTGTTACTCTCTCTCTCCCGAGGGGGAGGGACAAGACACGCCACCAGAGATTACATGGTGAGGAAAACCTGGTCTTGACTAGTATAAATGGTTACTCCCTCAGGTGGGAATACGCTGACCCAGTGAAGATCACGGAGAAGGTAGTTGTGAATTCTCTGGAAGTCATTAACATTTGTCTAGATGAGGGAGCTTCTCCTCAGGAGATTGTTGACAATTTTTGGGTCATGACAAAATCTGTTAATGAAGCCCTATGTGTTAAACTGAAAGGGAACAAAATAAATAAGCGTGGTTGGTTCAATACTGCTTGTTCCAAAGCATATTCGAACTTGAAAACCGCCCTTCATAACCCGGTTAAAAATTGGCAAGAAATAATCCATCTTCGTAAAATTTACCATTCAGCATTCCGATCGAGGAAAACTGAATTAAAACAGGAATTATAGGCTGAACTCCACAAGTGCTGTTTAATGAATGACAGCACCGCCTTTTGGAAAGTAATAAATGCCCTGTTTCTTGCAGAAATCAGAGATTCTGACAAAATAGAAATGGCAATCGACGAAACATCCTGGGTGGAACATTTTTCCCAGAATTTTGGACTAAATGTTACTGAACTGACCGCCCATAAGCCAGTAGAAACATATGGTTCGAGTACCCAATCACCATTTGTACCTCTTGTTTTAGATTTTACTCAGGCAGAAGTCGAATCAGCCCTAATGGCTAGTAGTGGGGGAAAGGCGCCAGGCCCCGACGGGGTCCCGGTTGACCTCTAGAAATTTGACAAGGAGCTTTGGGTGCCGATCCTGCTTAGAGTCCTGGAGGCAACATGTAAAGTCGGTTTGTTAGACTCATGGTCACTCTCCATCCTTGTCCCCATATTCAAAAAGGGAGATCGACAGAGTCCATCTTGTTACCGCCCAATCTCCTTGTTAGATTCTATGGGAAAGGTTGCTGGGCGTATTATATTAGAACGGCTTCAACACTGGGCGGATGACAATAAAATTTTATCGGACCTCCAATATGGGTTCAGAGATGGTACGGGTACCATTGAGCAAGTTTTAAATCTAACTCTAATTATAGGCAAATACGTAAACGTAAAAGGTGGGAAACTCCATATGGCATACGTAGATTTAACATCTGCTTTCGATTGCGTAAGCCATCAAAAATTGTGGGGTACTTTAACAGAAATGGGTGTTGACCTTTCTTTAGTCAATTTTGTTCGTGAGATGTATTCTAATGCAGCGGCTAGAGTGAGATATGGCATAAGAGGGGAGCTGACAGCGCCGTTTACGGTCGAGCGGGGTGTCAGGCAGAGTTGTGCCCAGGCCCCCTTTCTTTTCACTCTTTATACAAACGGCTTAGAAAAAGCCATGTTGGAGGGGTTCCAGGACCTACCCCTACTCCATAATCGCCGATACCAGCTCTTCTCTACGCGGACGATGCCGTGATTATTGCTCGCACCCCTATAGAACTCCAACGCTCACTTAATAGATACTCTGCCTTTATGTCTGATCTCGATGTAAAAATTAATATCAAAAAAACTTTTATAATGAGTTCAGGAGCTAAACACAAAAAAAGTAGAGACATCTTTATTAATAATTCCAGGGTGGAGAACACCACGACATACTCCTATCTTGGGATTTTAATAGACGAAAAAGGCTCATGGAGAAAAGCAATAGAAGCGAGAAAGCTCCTGTTTTTAAGGTCAACCAAGGCGTTAGTAAGTTTTACTCAGAGATTAGGAAAAAGACCCCCGGTTGAGATGACTCGCATATACCAGGCAAAATGCATTAGTACTGCCATATACGGAGCAGGTGTGTGGGGCTACACACAGATGGAAGTCCTTCAAAAGGTGGAAAACAGATTTTGGAGGTTTTTGCTCGCTGTTCCACAAGGTACCACAACTTTCGGTTGCCATATAGAATTAGGCATACCTTATATTTCTGACACTATCAAGATACAGACAATTCTGCTATGGCACCGAATTTGGACATCATCTAAATTAACTTTCACCCAAAATCTATTTAAAGGACTGCCTCTCACTCGAAAATTCCGGCAAGATTCCCTGGATTCACTATGTTAAGAACTTTTTGTTTGATTTGTGTGAAAAAGTATTTTCATAATCCTCCTCTAATAGCACAAGTGTCAAGAAAAGCTCTAAAAAACATATGCTTAAGCCACCTTGCGGATCTGCGTTTGGCTTCAGAAGCCAATAAAATCTCGGCTCAACACTCTCTGCTGATCCAGTCGACAGTGGCCATCCAGCCATATCTAACCTGGAATTTGTCTGGTTATGACAGGTTTTTGTTGACCCTTTTAGGTTCAACCTTTTTCATCGACTGGTTACTTTCCCAAAAATAAATGACTGGTCGAACCTGTTACCTGCGACGATATCTCAACCCAATCCCTAATACACCTAACCCTTTTCTGTAAATTTTATGCTGAACCTTGTAAACGTTGGTTAGTTCCAATTCTGAAAAGTTTAGGTTTACGTCAATGCCGTCCTGCCTTAATAGTCCTCCAACTCATGGAATTTGACTGTATGGCACTGAATATTGCTAAATTTAAATATTTTCAGAATGAAATAATTTTAAAATATGTATCGAATGTTATTATTGTAATCAATTTTTTAATGTATGTACTTTCATGGTTTTCTCCTAACTGAAACCGAATAAAGTAATTTTGATTTGATTTGACTTGTCTGTCATACTATTGCTTCTTATCTAAAATAAAGCACACTATTGGTCTTTTAGCTCTAGATGCTGAAAAAGCACTTGATAAAATTAACAGGAAATGTTTGTTTATAACTATGGAGGCACTTAGTTTTGGATCACTATTTCTTTCAATAGTTCAAGCTTTGTATTCTTCACCTCAAGCTACATATGTTAATGGTACTACTTTCTGCGTCATTGCTTTATATTGAGATATGAGAGAAGGACGCTCTCTCTCGCACCTACTATTTTTACTAGCCATTGTCCCTTTATTGTGTCTTCTTTGTAATTCGTCAGACAATACTGGAATTAATGTTAATAAAGTTACTCTAAAAACTTCTGCTTATGTTGACGATGTTCTACTCCATATTAGTGACTCCATAATCATGATACCCAGTATACTGTGCATTATACAAATCTACGCTTCACTTTCAGGATATATATTAAATATTAATAAATCAGACTTTTTTCCTCTGAATGTCTATTGTACAACAGATATGCTTGGTGATACCGATATTATTTGGAATTTATCTAGTTTAAAGTACTTAGGAATGTAATTTAAAAATTCAATTAAGGTCTACATAAATTGTAAAAAAAAGTAATCTCTTGTATTACAGAGAAGTTAGACACATGCTCTTTTTTAACTTATCCTGGTGGGGTAAATTGGAAGCAATTTAGATGGCAATTACACCACAAATATTATACATGCTATCTATCCTGCCTGTCATTTCCTACTTCTTTTTACACAAACCTGAATACAATTCTCATTAAATTCATTTGGAATAACAAATTTACAAGAATTGAATATAAAACATTACAATTCTCGAAACTAGAAGGGGGTTTTGGTCTTCCTGATTTTCAAAAATATTTCTGTTTTTTAGCTGCGCAAAGTTTTCATTGGTTTTCAAGCTCATATACAAAATAGGCACCTGATTGAAAGGAATATTGCTGCTCCTTTTCCTCTACCTGCAAACCTTACCATGGACCTTTGTAAATAAGGGTCAAATTTGTCAATCTTAAATGTAACAAAACATGCTCTCACTAAGGCTAATGCATTATTTCATAATAAAATCATCTATTATAATAAAACATCCCTATGGTACAATTCTAAGATCAAACTAGGTCTTCTTGGTCTACATGATTTATGTTTCTGACATCTGTCATAACAACATGTTTTTATACTTTACATATGTACAATCCAAATATCATATTTCAACATTTGCTTATCATCAATTTGTCATCTTATGTAACACAATCCTCAATGCCTATAATTGATCCATTCCTCACCGCTCATGTTCAGATATGGAGCTTTTCTTCAATATACTCAGGCTCTCTGGCCATATTGCCTCTAAAATATATTAAAAAAATAATACCTACTAATCATTCCAACCTCACGTAGCTGTGTCAATTGTGGAATCCTATTCTTAATATCAATTTCACACCCAGTATGAAGAAAATTTGGCTCAGCAATATTTATAGTTGGTTACATTCGTCTATCTGCCAATCCAATTAATTTCTTTTAGACAATTGCTATTGGTCTCCTGTCAAGTTATATGATGCACAACTTTCTGATAACCAGATTGTTGGCATTGTAATTCAGAATCTGGTTCTGTGAAACACATGTTTTTTTATTGTCCGCTCATTTTTTTAAATTTTGGTCTAATGTTTGGGGCAAAATTTCTCATATATATATATAAGTTTGATATACCCCTAACTTTTAACATTATTATAAACACATCTTTCTCCCTTTCCAAACTTTTATTATATGGATATGAAATTGTTTGCTCTTCCTATTTCATGTGATATCAAATCTATCACTTTCAATTGGAAATCTGCAAACCCTTTATCTTTGCAAGTCTGGTAGGATTCGATTCTTATTCTAAGGAGAGGAATTGATTTTTCTTTTAATAAAACGAAAAAATCTCCTTTAATCCAAACTCTTATTTGGAAAACATTGGATGGATATATTTTTTATTGAGCAGATATGAATATGCATTTCTTTTTAATATACTAAAATCAGTATTCCATATGTACCCTATATATGTTTATAATTGATATTTCTTTTTAAGGTTGTTATTAATTCCAATATATTTCATAGTGCATAATTAGATATCATATATATATATAATCACTGTGACTGTTAACTACACTTTTGCTGATATTTGTTGTCTGTTTCCTGTTCATCTCTATATAAAACTAAATAAAATGTTGCACTTCAGAATCTTCTTTGTGTAGTAAGTACACTGTTCTCAGGCCATTGCCGGCGTAGAGAGACAAACGCTTATGTTTCCATCCCAGCGGTCTCATGGAATGAGTCCTGATATTGCTCTAGACTCCCACCTACTTCCTCCAATAAGGGGATCGCTCCTATGCTCAGGGCTGTCTCATGAGGGTGCAGCGAACAGGCAGGTGATAAAATAGCTGGGAGACCTGAGACTATGCTGCATCTTGGGTGTGGGCCAGCCACACCACTGCACATGGATACTTTAGAGCACAGCTGTTGCCTACTTGAAAATTTTAAAGGTTTTATAATCTCTCTCCATTACATATGTTGGTGTCTGTTGGAAATGGCCCTTTTTGCAGGATTATCCCCAAACTTTTTGCTTCTTCCTCCTTTATTTTTTCTGACCTGTGGTTGTTGGCTATAGGACTCTGGGCACTTTACCACTGCTGTTCAGTGCTAAAGTGCATATGAATGAATGACAAAGTTAAGAGAGCGCGCAGCTACTCCCGAAACAGTGTCCCGGCGCTACAGATTCACAGACTACTGAGCTGAGACAATAGAGATTGTAGGTTGCCAAAAAGCCAAGTTTTTATCATCTTCTTGAAACTCAAAAGTTCCTGGGCAAGTCTAAGAGGCAGCGGCAGTGTGTTCCAAGCCTGTTCCCCTCAACGGCTAAAAGACTTGCCACCTCTGTTTGCTAACCGCACCTTGGGGACACATACATAGGCCCCCAAAGTTGATCTTAAAGCCCTTTCAGTAACATACCAGTCGACTCATCTTCTAAGGTAGATGGGACCCCTACCATGGAGTGTTGTATGGTGTTTTAGGACCCTAGTGTAATTTTCCACTTTCATGCCCTTATATAGGTATAAAATACCCTAGGCATAGAAATCATAACCATATTAAGACATAGCTTAAGTAGTCCTTGGCTACTTCCACTCCTTCCGAAAATCTACAACGATTTCTTGGAAAAACCCGCCTTCAGCAGTAAGGGACTTCCCCCTGCATGAATATTGATTTATCCAAGAACTCATGGAGTTTTCAAAGAACTAAGTCTTTGATGACGCTATTATGTCCAACCTTACGTCAAACTCTGCACCTTCAAGGAATAAATATGCCCACACTTGCCCAAACAGACACCCAGTGGTTTGGAGCAGTTCGACTACCTACTTGCCCGACACGCCCTGCTGCAGCAAGTGCCGGAGGAAGCCGACCCTCCAGTTGACGCACAGCCGAAAAATCAAGCCCCAGTGTTTCCAACCTACCCTTGCGGGTTGTTGGGAAATCAAGTCCTGAGAGAGAGATACCAAACCTCCTACATTCGAAAGCAAGGTACGGAGCTGATTAAACCCTTAGTATGTATCTTATGGCTTAGAAACCATATCATGCTTTTACAGTATTATTTTATATTACTCTTCGTACTGTACGCATTGTACTTTGCAACCAGTATTACGATTGTAGCAGTTAATTTCCTCTGCATGAGAAAGAAGACTGTTCAATAAATACCCTTTTATTGAAAACGCCCGTCTCTCTATTTCTCTGCACCTCTGGTGAAACGAAGCATGTCAGGTTCTGTAATTCTCAAGCCTAACTCCATTTTGTGTTGCCCTCACGTAGGCCTGTGAAAGAGGCCCGGCGAACAAGTGGCCTGGCCTTCTGTGTACATGTATACATTAACTAGGGTTCTTTCGACTCTGAATGAACTGCAGAGAAACTGACCTCTTCACCTGAAACTGACCTCGCAAAGCCAATTTCCCTTGGTTTGATCCTTGTCTAAGATTGCCACTTAATGTTCAGGACCTCGTTAACCTTTAGTTTCCTTGTACATGTTTTATCTTGTTCAGCATCTATCACTGTTTCCTTTATGTTCTGACATTACATGGGTTGTGCTTTTCAATTATAAATTTGTCCGGCTTGCGAAGATTGAATTTGGGACATTCCTAATAATTAACTTTTGGGTTGGGTTACTGTAAATTGGGTTTTTGTTAATGTGATACTCAGTTAGAAAATGTGCCCTATTGGTTAGAATTTTGCGCAGTGGGTGTACATTTATAATGAGAATATGGTGTATAAAAGGAGATGTCTTGCCTTAGTAATTTGAACAGTCTCCTAGGAATATACATTGTGATGTATTGTTGGGATTTCTGTTACTAGCGGCAGCTAATAAACTTGGTCTCTGACGCCACCCAGAAGTATTCCGTGTCTCTCTATACCAAGACAGGTGGAACTCGAAGATTTCAGGTGTGTCCCTGGCACCGCTGGGTTCTGACCCGGTTCTTCAACTGGCGTGGCCAACGTGGGGCGACTTCAGCGGTACCGGTCCAAGCCCGAAGATTGTGAGGAGCCCCGTGAGGAAACTCTGGAGGAGGGCCCCCAGTCCATCGACCCCTACATGTCGAAAAGTGGACCGATGGTCTTTTCTGCGAGGCTTCCCCTTTCCGACGGCTATGAAGGACTGCTGCCCTGACTGTCGCCCTGTCTTTGACCCTCGTGTGACGATTTGAAAGGCGAGACGTTAGATGGTCTTCTGGTGGCGTGACAGACATTTTGGTTAAGTATAAGTGGGTCGCTCCCACGACTTTGTTTTGTTTCTTGGGTCTTGATTCGGCCATTGCAATAGTCGAAGCCGAGGGGGTTCATATATTTACGAGTGTATCATTTTTTGATACCCTTTGAAGTTTGAAACCAGACAAGTGAGCAAGATGCCTGGTCTGGGTAAACTTGGTAAATGGTTTGTTTGTGGTCTTAATAGGGATTCCCGATTGGAGGATTCATGTCCGATACCTCCGGTTGGAACTCCAACTTATGAGCTTTATTCAAAACATGGCGTGGGTCCCATTACCTTTAATGAGGTTTGGGTCCGCTACACTAGGAAGGACGGTGTTTTACGATGGCCCCCACATGGTAGTTTTGAAACAGAGATTTTAGATAACTTAGAAGTTGCGCTATTTAGGAAGAAAGCCCGGCCGGCGATGTTTGACTCTTTCCGCCTTTGGCGTAAGGAAGCCAAACAGCGAGAAATTAAGCAAGCGAAAAGAGATAGGAAAGAAAAGGAATAATGCAAGCCGCTACGCAGTTTAAGGATGATGAAGAAGATCGTGCGATTGAAGTGTCAGATAGACAGCATTGCATGGCCATTGACAAATGTTATCCGGCTTTGCCACCTCCCCTTTCAACTGTGACTGAAGACCCTGAAAAGGATCCTTTGATGTCGCATCTATTGAGATTACCACCCCCTTATGCGCAGAGTGCTACAGCACCTCCGTTACCTCCAGTTGTTGCACCCCCTGTTGTTGTTCAACCCCCTGCTGTTGTTCAGCCATTTGTTACTCCACAAGTGGTTCTTCCTCCTGCGGTGCAGCCCCCTCTAGGGCCGCCAGCTTTGTTACCAGCCTTGCCTCAAACTCCTTTGACTTACACTGCCTTATCTACGTCTTACTTCTGTTCCTATGACTCCTATTCCTCAGACTACTTTGTCTCCTATCCTTATGTCAGCTTCTTCTCCTTCTGCTCGACAAAGAATGACTGAAACTGTCACTAGTCTTTTGTCTCCTCTCTTTGGGTCACTGAATAGGACCCCTGTTTCTGAACGTAAGCAGGGACGTAGTCAGCTTCCTGGTCCCGAAGAGCGGGCAGTGTTAGATCTCCTTGCTCGTAGATGGGTTTCGAATGCTTCCAGGTACGGTTTACAAGCGGTTAGGGATGTTTTTCTACAGTGTGAAGCACCAAAGCAAAGGTATGTTTTTGATGTCATGTGTACCTTTCTTCGTCAGGAGTGGGAAGATAATGAGTTGGGTCCAATTCCGTTGGACTTGATTAATGTTCAGTCTGAATTTGCTAAGGGAACGATAGTGGGTTCAGATGTTGAGGTAGCGGTAGAGACAATACTTACTTTCAGGTCTAGACTTCCACCTCAGTCATTGTTCGAACCTGATCCTTTTGTTAGGAGAAAAGTGAAGCAGTATCCTATGCGAGAGGTTCCTCCAGTATGGAGAGAGGCAGTTGAGGCTGACGTTCCTAATGGTGTTTTGGCTGCACCAGCACATTTTCAGCAAGTGTGGGTACATGTCCCTTGGAAGAGAGCAGAGGTTTTGGCACTTAAGCAGACATTGCCTGACCCCCGTAAAAATCCTGCTGGTTATTACAAGGAGTTGTCTCAGACAGTTGATGCGTGTGTTATGAATTTAGCTGACATCGATATGTTGATGGGTAATGTAGTTCCTCAACCTTTGTGGGCGAAGATCCGTCACGAGGATCATGTGCAAGAGTTAGGAGAAACATGGGTTAATATTACTGCTGCAGATGGTAGACAGGTAAGAGGTGCTAAACCTGAGCCTTTAGTTGCAGAACTACCTGGTAGGATTGTTAATTTAATGAAAACTTTGATGCCTCCTTTGCGAGTGAATTGGGCCAAGTTAGCAGCATGCAAACAAAAGAAAGATGAGAGTGTGTCCGATTTCTTCACTAGGTTTGAAGAAACATTCATTGATCATAGTGGTCAGGGCATGAGTACAGAAGGCAATCAGAGGTTGTTCGTAGATAAATTTGTTTTTAATTTACTCCCCGAACTTTGTAATAAGTTAAAGGACTCTGAGAGTTCATGGGCCGTTTCTTCTTTGGCCCAGATATTGACTACTGCACAATACTATGAGAATAGAGACAAAGATGAGAAGGATAAAGTAGAGAAGAAGACTAAGGAATTAAAAACGAAAGTTCTTTTGCAACAGGCTTATCCGCCTCGCCCTAATCAGCGTCAGTTTCAGCAACCTCCACAGTTTCAGAAACCATTGCAGACGCCTGAGTCTTTTGTTCCGCGATTTCCGCTAGGCCCTAATCAGTGCGCTTATTGTAAAGAGGAAGGTCATTTCAAGAGTAGTTGTCCAGTCTTGCTACAATGTGTGAATGGTATGTTTGGTCTGAGAGGTCGTGGGGTAGGGGACGTGGTACGCTTCCTCAGAATGAACGTTCCTTTCCCACCCCCAGAATTCTGCAAATTATTTTGACCGACAGAATGTTCCGAACGTCCAGTCTGCTCAGTACTACGTTGATGATTATTATGTTGGAAGCGAGAGTGCTGGTTTTAATGATAGCTAGGACAGCCATGGACAAAGAGAGGGAGTAGTGTCCGTTCCAGTAGACCAGAGTGGGCCTTATGTTGAAGTGATTACATCAGGTGTGGCAGAACCTTTTCTTTTGGATACTGGTGCAACAAAGAGTTCTATTATGCACTCTAAACTCCCTGGTGCACCTTTGTCTGGCTTGACGAATGTTTTGGTAGGATTTTCTGGCGCCCCAGTTAGCAACCCGGTTTCTAGTCCTTTGCCCCTTTCTATTGGTCCTTGTGAATTGGAGGCTCCCCTTATTCTAACGACTGGTTGTGGTGAGAATTTGTTGGGTTTGGACTTGTTGAAAAGATTGCATGCGACATTATATTGTTCTCCGTTGGGAGTACATCTTACCTTGGGTAAGAAAGTGATCTCCCCGATATATTTGTCTGAGCATTGCCTGCCGCTGGAATTGCGTTCTCTCCCTGATACACTTTGGACTACGGGTCCTAACAATGTTGGTCTTTTGCAGATTCCACCCTACGTTGTTACGCTTAAATCAAATGCTAAATTGCCACGCATTCCTCAGTACAAAATTTCCAGTGATGGTGAAAGAGCTCTTTTAGCGATTATTTATGATTTGGTTGAGAAAGGTGTGGTTGAAGAAACAGTCCTGTACTGCCTATTCTTAAGCGTACTGACTCTTCTCAGCCACCTGTGTATCGATTTGTGATCGACCTTCGAGAGGTCAATAAGATTGTTGTGCCACAGTTTCCTGTTGTTCCGGACATTACTGCTTTATTGACTATGGTCCCTGCCTCAGCTGCTTGGTTTTCTGTAATTGATCTGAAGAATGCTTTCTTCAGTATTCCGATCGCTGAGGAAAGTAGGGATATTTTCGGCTTCTCTTTAGGAGGCCGCAGCTTCCGGTTTAAGCGAGCTCCTCAAGGTTATTGTGAGAGTCCCTCCATTTATAGTCAGGCTTTGAAAACTCAACTCGATACTCTTGTGTTGCCTTCTGGTGCTACTCTTATCCAGTACGTTGATGATCTGCTAGTGGCTGCTGATAATGAGGAGATTTGTAAAGAGGTTACTCTTTCTTTGCTATGACATTTGTCTGACCTTCATCATAAAGTTTCCCCTTCCAAGTTGCAGTATTTTCAACAAGAAGTGACCTACTTAGGTCATTTGTTATCGAAGGAGGGAAGACGATTGACCCCAGAGCGTATTCAAGCGATTGCCCAAATGACTTTACCATCCACACAGAGAGAAGTGCGTGCTTTCTTGGGTATCACCTCGTATTGTCGGCAGTGGATCCCGAACTTTTCTTTGCTAGCGAAACCTTTGTTAAAAGTCCACATTTGTAAAGCGCACAATCTCCTGTAAGGGTCTCTAGGCGCTGGGGGCCGTCAGGAAGATTAAGCGAGCTATTGCCCAGAGTCACATGGTGCTGGGCTAACCTGCCGCCGGAGCCGGGGATCGAACCGTGGTCCCCAGATTCCAGTGTCAGTCGCCCTGGCCGCGGCGCCACACCTCTTCCACTCTTGGCACTTACTCTCAAAGATACACCACACCCTCTTCCTTGGTCTAATGAATGTCAGAAGAGTTTTTCTGAATTGCGTGATGCATTGTGTTCTGCTCTGGTGTTGGGTACCCCTGACTATAGTAAACCTTTTACACTTTATGTGCACGAGAGAGAAGGTTGTGCGTTGTCAGAGTTGACACAACAGTTTGGAGACAAGCAGCGCCCATGTGCGTATTTTTGGGCTACTTTAGATCCGGTAGCTAGGGCGTTGCCTGGTTGCCTAAGAGCTACGGCAGCAGCAGCTGTTTCTATCCGACAGTCTGCTGGTTTGGTATTGGATAATACATTGATTGTGATGGTCCCACATGCAGTGGATACCTTATTAAACAGGACGAAGACTCAACACCTTACTAGTGCACGTCTGTCAGGTTACGAGTTGACGCTTTTGGCTAGTCATGTGCACATTAAGAGGTGCAACACATTGAATCCAGCTACATTGTTGCCGATTTGTGTAGAGACAGATGATTAAGAACAGCATGATTGTGCTCTTAGGACAGAAGAGGAAACAAAGGGTAGAATTGATTTGAAAGATACTCCTCTTTCAAACCCTGATGGTACCCTATGGGTAGATGATTCATGCTTTAAGCTTCCGAATGGAGAGACGACTGCAGCATATGCTGTCACAACTTTACACACGATTGTTGAAACAGCGCGTATTGCACAGAATTCAGCTCAGGCAGCTGAATTGATAGCCTTGACTAGAGCGTGTGTGTTGTCAAAAGGCTAGAGAGTGAATGTTTTTACTGATAGCCAGTATGCGTTTGGCGTTGCTCATAGCTTTGGACGATTGTGGAAAGAAAGAGGATTTCTTACTTCTCATGGTACGAAAATCCAGCATGGCCAATTAGTGAGTGAGCTTCTTGAATCGCTTACTTTGCCAACACAAATCGCCATTGTAAAGTGTAGTGCGCATAAAAAGGTTACAGATGATGTGGGTCGAGGGAATGCGTTTGCGGATGAAGTAGCGAGAGAAACAGCGAGAGATTTGACGAGTCGAATGTATGTTGCAGGTCCTGCAAGATGGGTTGTGGAAAGAGGAATGTGTGAAGATACAATAGAACGTGTGAAGATGATTCAGGCAGAAGCTACTGAGAAAGAATTGAGTACGTGGAGAGAGAGTACGGGAATGTTGGATTCGACAGGCTGTTGGGTTGAGTTGTCAGAGCATCAGCGATGGTTGCTGCCAGATGCGTATGTGCTTCCAGTGGTTACTATGGCTCATGGGATGGCTCAGATCAGCTCAAAAGGGATATGCAAGTTGTTGGCTCCAGTATGGCAGAATAGTGGAATTCCCAAATGTGCTGAGAATTTGGTTAAACACTGCATGATTTGCTTGATGCATAATCCTGGCAAGGGAACCCCAACTCCAGCTGGTCATTTTGCTCCTCAAATGTATCCGTTCGAGGTGTTGCAGATAGACTATATTCATATGGAAAGATGCAATAATCTGAAGTATGTCCTTGTGGTTGTTTGTGCCTTTTCCAGATGGATAGAGGCCTACCCTCTGAAGGATAATACTGCCTTGTCTACAGCCAAGGTTTTGCTCAAAGAGTTTTTCCCGAGGTATGGATTGCCGAGGATGGTCTGGAGTGATAACGGAAGTGAATTCGTGGGTCAGATTATGCAGAAAGTGTGTGCGGGTTTGGGAATTAGACAGAAGTTCCACGCAGCGAATCACCCCCAGTCAGCAGGCCTGGTCGAGTGCTATAACTGATGACACCCAGCTGATCCTAGCCATCAGAAATGACGACCAAAAAATTGCTGAAGATTTCAATCAGGGCATGCAAGCAATAGGGAATTGGATGGCTTCCAATTGCCTGAAATTGAACTCGGATAAGTCCGAGGTGGTTATCTTTGGAAATTTAATCCCGGAATGGTCTTCCCGCTGGTGGCCACTGTCAATGGGTCCTCCCCTACACCTGTTAGCAAGGTGAGGAACCTGGGAGTCATGTTTGATGACCGTCTCACTTTCCTCCCTCATGCTAACCAGATCACCTCCTCGGCATTCTATAAGTTACGACTTATAAAGAAGATTCTCCCTTTTCTTCCGGCTTCAGCAGGCAAAACCTTGATCACGTCCCTGGTTCTGTCCACCTTGGATTACTGCAATGCTCTCTTCCTGAACACACAAGAAAGAGTTCTCAACAAAATGCAAGTCATCCAAAACGCCGCTGCCAGACTTCTGGGTAATGTTCCCAAGTTTCAATCAGTGTCGGGAACTATCAGAGAACTCCACTGGCTTTCCATCAGGAATAGAATAAAATTCAAAACTCTTTGCATTGTCTATAAGGCTTTGCATAACCAGGCACCAGCCTTTCTCATTCAACAACTCACTCCCTACCGTCCCATCCGATCCTTGCGATCTTCGAATCTGTACGAGTTGGTGGTACCCCGCACCAAACTAGTCTCTTGGGGTGATAGAAGATTCCTCGTGTCAGCACCTAAGCTCTGGAACACTTTGCCACCAGCCATTAAAAATAGCCCATCTCTCTGGTCTTTTCGAAAGCTCCTTAAAACCTGGCTTTTTAATCAATGATCCCTTTTCCTATCATGGGTGAATACAGCAGATACTTAGCGCCGAGATGCCCACGGGCCTTCGTTCGTGCTCTAAAAGTGTTATAAATAAATAAATAAATAAATAAATAACAGCACGTTAAAGCTGAAGTTGGCCAAGGTGCAAGCGAGCTCTGGTCTCACATGGCCCGATGCTCTACCATTGGCACTTTTGTCCACAAGAACAACAATACATTCTCGCGTGGGACTTAGCCCATACGAGATTGTTTTTGGACGCCCGGCGAATGTTTGGGGTGTGCCGAGGCCAAGAGAATACAGCGGTATTGAGTACCCTATGTTGGTTGAGTATTTACATGATTTGACTGCTAAATTGCGTGTTCTTCACCAACAGGTTCATGATACCTTACCTTCAGCTTCTGTTGACGCAGGACATGCAATCCAACCCGGCGACTGGATTCTGATCAGGAACTTCCAGAAGTCCAAGAACCTACAACCGAGGTGGACTGGTCCTTATCAAGTGCTGCTAGCAACAAGGACCGCTGTGAAAGTCTTCGGGAAAAAGAGTTGGGTGCATGCCACCCACACGAAAAGGATACCTCTGCCCTTACCGTATGATCAGTGGGTCCGGGAAGGTGTTGCCGATTCTGAGACTGAAAATGTCCCGAGATTTGTGCCTTTAGTGATGCTCGTTTGAAATGGACTCAGTCGGAACGTGCGGATGATGAAATTTTGCAAGAAGCTGTGCTGCTGCATTTGAGACTGGACACTACGCATCTGGAGATTCTTTTTCAGGATCAAACTGTGCCGAATAAAGAACATTATAGTTTAAGGCCGAGGTCTAAAAAAGGACAAATAAAGTAATATTTTTTTGTGTATTGTGCTCTCTCAGACAAGAGACTATTTTTCTTTTTGCCTTTTTCGAACCACCATCCGGGTTCAGCTGCAGGGTCGTGGTATAAGACTTAAGGGGTGAACCGCGAATTGACGAAAGGTCTGTGCTTCTAGATTGTCTAGGACGCCTGGACGCACACTTGAGTGAAGAAGGAAAATTGCCGCGAGCAGCACATTAGAGGATGGAGTCTTTTGTATCTGAGAGAGATGTTGAGAAAATAGACCTTAAAATGAAATTCTGTACATTGATACGTAGCAAATGTTTTATAATATCATGTTTTTTTAATGTTTTAAGTATTACGATAGCTTATGTGGGTTGGATTGTCTATGCTACACAACAGACGTTTGCACCCACTTCTCAACCTAAGCTTTCTTACACTACTGTTTCTTTGCATCAGTTCTATACGTTGCCTGAACATGAACAGACAAGGAGGTCAGAATTCGTCAACAACTCGTTCATACAGTTGTTGCATCAGCATCAGTTAGTAGTGAATACCACTAACTGTTGGGTTTGTGGTCTTATGCCGCATACGACCGATAAGGGTATGCCATATTTGGTTTTGCCTTTTTCTTTTAATGGGTCTGTGTGGGTTTTACAGACTATGTTTATCTATGCAAATGAGATACGCCCTTCACGTTCCCTTAAGGAGAACTCCAGCAATAGTGCCTTGATAAAGGGAATAGTAGATATGTTCCGAGATATCGATGCATATAATGCTATCCCTAAGGATGAGATGCAGGCTTATGTTGGTTGGAATTTGACCAGATTTAGAGCCCGATTATGATTGCGGTGAATCCGCATCCTCGGGGCCGGCGGAAGCCACCGCCGGCCCCGAGGATGCGGATTCACCGCTGCGGTGATTCACAAGACCCCCCGCCAGATTAGGATGGCAGGGGGGTCGGGAAGTCCGTATGCAGCTTTTCCGCCGCGGTCCCGCGGTGGAAAAGCTCTAATATGGTGGCGGTGTCTATCAGACACCGCCAGCCATATTAGGATGCATGCGTAAACATGCTTTTCCACTGCGGCTTTTCCGCCGTGGAAAAGCATGTGGTCTTTTCAGTTTGGGGGCCCGTTGCGGGCCCCCAGGGTGTCAGGGGGTGGGGGGTGCACATGGGGGGTACCTATGGTACCCCCCTGCCTTTACATGAACAAAGCGGCAGGCACCGCGCGGTGCCTGCCGCTTTGTACATGTAAAGGCTAAACATGCATTTTTAACATTGCGGTGGGTGCTGCTTCAAGCAGCACCCGCCGCAATGTTAAACATACAGGATGTGTCCGCCAGGGTGGCGGTCACATCCTAATTCGCACGGAGGGACCGCCGCTGCACCTGCAGACGGTCCCTCCACCTCTGGGATGGCGGACGGACGCAGGTCCGTCCGCCATCCTAATAGGCCCCATAGTACCAGCTTGACTGAGAAGGAGAGACGAAAAAGGTCTCCCCCGATTTGGATTGTGCCCCATCAAGGTTATTTTTGTTTGCAAGGCACTGGTCGAAATCCGAAAGCTCAGCTAGGTAAGAGTGTGTGTGTTCACACCTATGTCTATTCGTCCCAGACTTCTCCACCGTTCGTACCAGCTAAAGGCACATATTTTGTTTGTCACGACAGAGCCTATACATGGTTGCCACCTGATTTTTCAGGTACATGTTATGTGGCGTTTTTGCTTCCCCCTACATATACTACGGCTCCGGACTATCATAGAACGAGATATGGTAGAGGGGTCTTCGATAAGGAAGATACTGTAGGACAAGAAGCAGGAGATTTCTTCAAGGGTTTCCTGCCCTTTTGGGGTCCTATGATCAATAGTGGGCATATTCGACAGCTTGTCCACGTTGTTGAAGCTACTATTAACGAGACAGCAGGTGCTCTTAGTAATGTTACAGCTGAGCTTCAAGCTAACCGCCTTATGACGTTGCAGAATCGTATGGTTTTAGACGTCATACTTGCAGGTCGAGGTGGAGTATGCAAATTGATTGGATCTAGTTGTTGCATTTACGTACCAGATAATGCTCCTACAGTGTACCAAGCCATCTCTAGGTTACATAAGATCTCTGAGTCTATCCATGTAGACAAAGGAGACTGGTCATTGACAGGATGGTTTTGGGAATTGCTGTCTAAATGGGGATGGAAGATTTTGACATTCCTTGGTATGGTTTTGGCCATCCTTTTCTCTTGTTGTCTTTGCATCCAGTGTGGTCCCGCCATTTGTAGTCTTTGTGCTACTATGTGCGTTAGGAGACCTGTCCCGAGAGAAGTAGAGAATAATAGGATGATGCTACAGCAACACTTAGATGACCTAATGAAGATTGATATGGACCTAGATTCAGATTAACATGAGTTTAGGTTATTGCCTACGTAATGGCAAAAGGAGGGGCTGAGGTTCTGTAATTCTCGAGCCTGACTCCATTTTGTGTTGCCCTCATGTAGGCCTGTGAAAGAGGCCCGGCGAACAAGTGGCCTGGCCTTCTGAGTTCATGTATACATTAACTAGGTTTCTTTCGACTCTGAATGAACTGCAGAGAAACTGACCTCTTCACCTGAAACTGACCTCGCAAAGCCAATTTCCCTTGGTTTGATCCTTGTCTAAGATTGCCACTTAATGTTCAGGACCTCGTTAACCTTTAGTTTCCTTGTACATGTTTTATCTTGTTCAGCATCTATCACTGTTTCCTTTATGTTCTGACATTACATGGGTTGTGCTTTTCAATTATAAATTTGTCCGGCTTGCGAAGATTGAATTTGGGACATTCCTAATAATTAACTTTTGGGTTGGGTTACTGTGAATTGGGTTTTTGTTAATGTGATACTCAGTTAGAAAATGTGCCCTATTGGTTAGAATTTTGCACAGTGGGTGTACATTTATAATGAGAATATGGTGTATAAAAGGAGATGTCTTGCCTTAGTAATTTGAACAGTCTCCTAGGAATATACATTGTGATGTATTGTTGGGATTTCTGTTACTAGCGGCAGCTAATAAACTTGGTCTCTGACGCTACCCAGAAGTATTCCGTGTCTCTGTATACCAAGACAGGTGGAACTCGAAGATTTCAGGTGTGTCCCTGGCACCGCTGGGTTCTGACCCGGTTCTTCACATGTACGATTGACTGAGTGAAATAACTATCTATTGTTTCCGCGACTCTAGAGATAGATTTCCTTTTCTTGGGAAACAAAGTTGTCATGTTTATGCGGTTATCAGAATCTAATCCCTTCTTGTGTATTCGAGAACGTTTCTAGTGATCTCTGAGCTAGCTGGCACTCACAATTAAGTCTAGTATATTCGGTAGAGACCTAGTCGATCAGTCCTACGTCAAATCTATAGGATATACTACTCCAATGCGCAGAGCCTATTGGGAATATAGGAACTACACTACAGGTGGGCCTTAAATATTACTAGCACCTAAAACAATATCCTCTCTCTAATAGGGAGCCAGGCAACATATGCTCTCTCTGTGTAAATTGTTATTATGATTGGTTATCCATGATTGGTATATTTGTTTTACCAGTAGGTCCCTAGTAAAGTGCACTGAGTGTGCTGGGGCTGGTAATTCAAGTGCTACTAGTGGGCCTGCAGCACTGATTGTGCCACCCACATGAGTAGCCCCAAAGAGATGTCTCAGGCCTGCCACCGCAGTTCCTGTGCGCAGTTTGCAAACTGCCATGCTGATCTGGCCAGTATACCCACTTGCCCGGCCTTACCTTTCCCTTTTCTTGCACATAGGTCACCCCTATGGTAGGCCCAAGGTACCCCCTGGGCAGGGTGCAGTGTATGTAAAAGGTAGGACAGGCACTAGTGTGTGTAACATGTCTTGACAGTGAAATACTACCAATTTTGTTTTTCACTATTGAAAGGCTATCTTGCCCATAGGATGGAATGGGGAATGCTGTGTAACATGTTTACCTGCATATCTTCCCATAGGAGTGAGATTGAAAATTGGAGTCTGGTATCCCTGAACTCAGAATTTGATAACACTGTGTAGTAATCTGCTTGTTAAGTAATGCACCTTCTCTGCCCTTGTTCTCTGCCTGATGCTCTAATAATATGATGTCATTTGGAATGTGAGGAATGTTTGTACTAGTGAGATAGCAGTTGGAGAAGATGGGCTGAGCAGCCAGGAGGCTGTTCCTGGTGGGGCGTATATTGAAACTTATTAAGCTGTAACTTGATGAATTAACTACTAACTACAAGAGATGTCCACAAGACTTCTTTGATTGTTACACACAGCTTTTAGGAAGGATGGTTTTTAAATTATGTGTATGAAAATAGCACTTTTAGGAAGTGGCTATTTTCTTGGTCAATCTTTCTGTGTGCCACTGCCTTTTTGTGGATTGACTGTCTGGTTTGAGAGTGACATGGGGCTCGGGTGGCTCCAGGAGTCTGGGTGAGTCAGCACTAGCCTGAATAGACCAATCTGCATTTGGAGTGGTGGGAGGAGTAGCACCTGGGCCTAAATAGAGCTGTGCCTGCCTTCCACAATGCTGGCTCTACCTCCCGAGGTGCATCTGATGACCCTGGCCCACACTGACAAAGGAAGAAGTTGTGCACTGGCAGAGTGCACCCAGAACTGATTTGGATTGGGTCCAGGACCCCTCACACATAGAAAAACAAAGAAATTTGGGATATAAATATGAGAGCTGAGACCCCTGAACTTCAGACTACTTTGGAACCAAGGAGGAACCTTTGCTGAGGAGAAAAGCTGAAGAGCTGAAGGAGAAGAGTTGCCCTTGATGTGTGTCTGGGGTTGGCCTGCAGTTGCTATTTCTGCCAAAGTTACTTTGCTGTGTGCTGTGTCCCCCTGCTTGGCAAGGACTTTGCTGTGTGCTGTGTCCTGAAAACTCTCCAAGGGCCTGAGAAGAGCTAGCCTCCTGTTGTGGAAACGCAGGGATATAAAGGTTTCCAAGACTACTTTGTGATAAGGAGGAATACTTGCCAAAGAAGATCAGCTGAAGAGACTGAGGAGAAGTACTGCACTTGCTGTGTGTCTAGGGCTGACTTGCAGTTTGCTGTTTCTGCTGAGGAGAGGATCAAGGGACTTTGCTGTGTGCTGTGTCCCCTGCTTGAAGAAGGACCTTGCTGTGTTCTGTGTCCATCTGAAGAAACGTCTCCAAGGGCCTAAGAAGAGCTGGCCTCCTGTTTCTGAAGTCCCAGGCACAAAAGGACTTCACCCCAGCTTCCCTGATTTCCTTGCTAGAAGTTCTGACCTGCCCTGAGCTGCCTGTAACAGTGTGTGAGGCCCTTGCTGCTGGGAGCTGGAAGCATGACGCAACGGAGAAGCGTGATGTTGCCACAGCAGCCGCCATTGCATCGCCAAGGAAGCGTGTCGCCGCTGTTTTCCGTCGCATCACCGGAGAAGCGTGTCACTGGACCGTTGTATCGCTAAGAAAGCGCGTTGCCGCTGCCTCTGATCGCCATTGCATCACCGGAGAAGCGTGTCACAGGGCCTGTCGTGGCTCAAGAAACCACTAAATTTGCCTCACCGCCATCGGGCATGCATGCATAGCATCCACGGTGACGCATCGCACCAAAGAAGCCATTTTATCGCATCGCACCGGATCGTCGCAACGCATTGAGGGGCCATTGGTCGCATCGCAACCGGAGCACAGGAAGAATCGACGCATTGCCTTCTCTGCGACCCTTTTGTTTGTTCTGCGTTACGCATCTAAGGTACTTTGAGAGAAAAGTGTCACATTTAACATCTACAAGTTTATTTTTGCAACAACCCTTTTTTAAAGACATTCTACTGAGTATCTGTATGTTGGATTTTTTTCGTTTTGGTTTTGTTTAGTTTCGATGAAGATATTTTATTTTTCTAAACTGATGTGGTGTCCTTTTGTGGTGTTCACTGTGTTACCGTGAGTGCTGGTAGAAATACTTTACACATTGCCTTTAGGCTAAGCCTATCTGCTCGTGCCAAGCTACCAAGGAGGTGAGCAGGGGTTATCTAAAGTGTGTATCCCCCTTACCCTGACTAGAAGCAAGGGTCCCTATTTGGTCAGAGGTACCTACCTCTGCCAACAAGAGGCTCCCATTTCTAACAGCGTCATCAATAAGTAAGGCCTTCATTATGAGTACCACAGAGTTCGATGCAGGGATACTATGATTCGGTCAGCATCCCTACACCAAACTCGGTCAATTATGAGTTTTTCGGTGGAATAGGCAATAACTGCCCAAACTTAGTAACACTGGGTTCTTTTCTGGGCAGTCTTTCCCGATTCCGGGTGGAAACCGTGGACATTTCTCCCATGCTTTAAGAAGGCGGAAAGTGTCACCTGGAGGGCTGATGGAGGTGGGGGTGCAGGGCCAGCTTTGCAGTATTGATAATTCCGGGCCTGGAGACATTTATAATTGTCTAGATGCGGAATTTCACCCAAGGTTATCACTGTTGGTGACATGCCACAACTTGTAATGAGGTGCCCAAGACGTGTCTTCTAGCTTTTCAAATTAACGCTAGAGACAGCTTTGAAAAGGGTGAATGCTTTTGTCTTATACCAAACTCTGTCACTAGTAGCTAGTTCACATTATTAAGGGCACTGCTCAAACCTCTGTTGCTGTAATGTGTTGCTGTCATCTGTAAGTTGTGACATATGTGCCATACCTAACATTGTTATTCGCCCTATCCTGTCCATCAGAAGAGCAGATACGATGTTCCCCGGTAACACAGCCAATGTCCCCAGGAAATTCACAAAATAAATCCAGTAGGCGCTGTAGTCATCATCAAAGGTTATCTGACAACCCGTCTTGTTGTGAAGAAAGGTGCAGTTTATGAAGGTGCAGTCGATTAATTTGAAATCTTCGAAATCTGTGTGAAGGGGAAAGAAAAAGAAAATCTCATCAGTCTTAAAATCCAAAATCTAGACATATAGATAGACAGGTATACAAACCATAAAATAGGAAAAGCAAGAAAATGAACTGTCATGGATGGCATTTAGAAACCAAACATTGCTTACTGCAGTGGCACTAAGCTCACTATGAATGCTTCTGCACCTGAATTAGCATATGAAACCAAACTTATTGTATTGCAACACAGAAACAATTCGTAACAGGCCGTACCGTTGTGTTTGCCTATAGGAATTTGAGAAGTAACAGAAAAAGAAAAGCTAAACATAGGTTACATCAAATGATACACCTGAAGTCAGCACAGTAAGTGGACACAGGATTGGAAAAGGAAAAGGAGATGAAGGAGGTCATGTTAGAAAAGTGGGATTCAAGAACTATAGGCTAGAACTGGGACATTGGCATAGATTCATTAAGAGCAGGATACGGGCTCAGAATACAAAATTACAATACAAGTTCTCTTGAAAAGCCTTAAGGGGACATGGGATCCAGTGGAAGTCTAGGAAACATGTGCACTTGTGTAAGGCAGGAGTGGGCTGGCTCAACCTGGAACGGGAAGGTCAGCAGAAGGGAGGCGGAGCTTTGTGGTGGCATTTCTAGACCATATCACACGTTTACTGCTTGCATTATGCCGCCTCACTACACTGCCCTAGCCTGTACTACATCCTGCGCTATATCACTTAAAAAAGTGTTTGGGACTGGTGAATTATTTCTGGAATTATATACTTCAAGCAATTCGAATAAATATTTATGGTAGAAATATGAGTTATAAATAAAATAAGGAATGCAACTATTTTATTGAAGGATGTAGGATTTGTGCTTAGCTTGGGTATAAATAAAATGATCACCATTCTAAAAGAAACGGTAATGCCCATTTAATAAAGATGGTTTACTATTATTGGGAGCCAGGGGGTGGCCATAAACCTGTTTTGATCCTCATCTATCTTTCCAATCACTATCCACACTCCCCTCTCACAATGTGCCAGAGTCTGAATCAATAAGGATAATACATTTTGCCTGTTTATTATTCTTTATATTAAGGATTGGTAGGTTTCCCTAGAAAATGTTAGCATTTTTCTTCTGTTAGTTAAAGCCTCTCTTGCCTATCTAGAGGACAACAGTCTGCTGGACTTATTGCAATCAGGCTCCTGACCATCACACAGTACTGAGACTAATCTACTTGCAGTAGTTGGTACTATTAGGCTATTCCTGGATGCTGGACATCCTGCCATGCTGGTTCTGCTTGATCTATCAGCAGTAAGGTATCCAGGGATCTGCCCTCGACTGGTAATGGATTTCCTCAAATATAGGGTCCAAACAGTTTCTATGGGTACATTCCACTCCAGCACCATCCATTTAGACAAGGGAGTCCCTCAGGGCTCCTCCCTGAGCCCTGGTCTTTTTACCATCTATGTAGCCTCCTAGGTCCAATTAGTTAAGTCTTTGAGTTTGACACATTGGGCAGGTCACGGAGAATGCCAAACAGAGATATATCACATGCATGAGTGAGATTTACAGAGATGTACGTTCGCACTTCATTTCAGACCTCCTGGGAGGGTCTTAATGTACTCGAAATGCAATTTGATTGAATTAACATTTCTAAACACTTCCTCAGCTATACTCTTGGAATTTAAAGTAGAAGTAACCATATATTTCGATTTTGATTCCACTATATTCTAGCTGGCTAATTCCTTGGTTTTATAGGTAACTTCCATTTCCTCTCCAATTTCCTTGTTGCAAACCATCTGTATCTACTTTTTTGTGGCCTTACTCTGATAATTCCTACTTTCGTTCGTTGGTACCTCTTCATCTAGTATTGTTTGGAGCTCTTTATTAAATATGCCCAAAGGCGGAGTGACAGAGTGACAGCTCAGTACTTCCTTTAACCAATATTCTTATTAAACACATGCTCTGCATTAAACGTCTTCCAAGGGTGTGTCAATTTTTATGGCAAAGGGATTTGTTTACATCTTATAATAAAACAAATGTAATTAAATGATGATCAGTCCACAGAAGGGCCAGCCAAAGGCTCCATCTTAATTAGGCACTCTAGGGCCCACATCTGATATCTGGGATTTCCTTTTACATGTGTAGCTCACGAAATATACTTGATCAAACCACAGGTTCAATTGTGTCTACATATGAAGCGCTAAGAAGTGTGCAATTTCCTGCTGACAATTTCGGGAATCCCCACTGCTTTTACCACTGACGTCTTGCATGCACCAGGGGTAGAGCCTTCTCATACGTCGCCCCAAAGTACTGGAACCAGCTCCCATTGGCACTACGCAAAAACACTTCATATTTGGACTTCAGGAAACATCTCAAAAATTTCTATTTTAATTGACCCTCACCATTGTTTCTCCTCTCCTTCCGAATTCATGGTTTCGCTTAGAGAACGCGCCGAGATGCCCCCTGGGTGAGTCGAGCGCTATAGAAGAACCCCCTAACATAACATAACATAACAAGAAACTCTTCTTATCCATGGAGACACTCGCAGTATTTATAATGCCCTTACCATAGAGGCTCACTCACTTGCAAGTAATTTTCCTTACCTGTACTGAAGAAAAAGGAGTCAATGAAAGTGCAGTTCTTGAAGTAGGTGTCCAGCGACGTAACATACTCAAAGTGGCAGTTATCAAAAAGAGAATTTTCAAAGGTGGCTGATTTAAATTTCATATTCACAAACCTGTTAAAAATGAAAATCATTTTGTTAGAGTAACTCTCTGCATTCAACCTAAAGTGTGTTCTTCCTTCCATGACAGCAATTAGGTTTTATAATTGTGATAAAGGTGATTAAGAAAAGATGACAGAATGTTATCCTTGTACGTTATGACCAGTAGGTAAGGTTAACCCAGAGAGCAGGACAGGACATATTTAACGAATGACCCGTGGCCATTGTCTTGTGTCTTGTCTTCAGTTGGTAGCTCAGTAGGAATTATCTATCTCTCTGTACTCTCCACTACTCTAATTGAGCTATCTCAGATGCCTGTATATGTCTTGAATGAGCTTCCAAGGACTAGGCCAAATAAATGGAAGAGAAGCATTTTAGTCAGTCAAAATGAGCATATGTATACCAATGGTCAGCTGCAAGTGATGCTTTGTCTATTATACTTATCTTAATTGTTCTAAACTAGATCATACAAATCTGATTTTTTTTTAATTATGAGTCCATCTGCCATAATGTTAGATTGTTTGCATTTTAATGATCCACACTCTCACATGCCTATACTATTATCCTTGCTATTTATAGATGCCTTGGAAATGATAAAATTCCACCCTGGCACCCTCGCAAAGGTTAATTAAGTTTAACAAATCACTAAAACATTGAAGGTCCTTCCTTGATATCCGACATTTTCAGAAGTGCTGGTGGAAGAGTGTATTATACTATATCTAAATCTTTACCAACTGACTCTGATAATAATGCCTTGGGCAATTTTCCAACTCATATATTTACCAGCAAAACAACACATTTGGTGAATTTGTGTAATAACAACACTATGAATCACCTTAAAGAAATTACACATCAAAAGTATCCTCTTCCAGCTTGCAGGGATAAAAATCCCACCTATCTGTCTTAAACATTAGAACAAGTCGAATGGCCAACTTCAAGGATAATGTTGGGCAAATTTGTTGTTGTAAGCAATGGAGGGCAATTTCTTCTTTAATCCCCTTGTGATTAAAACAACCACCATCTCATCTACAATGCTGTCTGTGATGATATTTTCAGTAACTGTGGTAACAATGGCTTTCCATAGAGGCAGTCATGCTATAAACAGCATGTTTGCTTCTCTTCATGAAGTCTTCACACCACCCAAAACACAAAGAGTAAGGTGCTCACAAAGAGCAACAAATCAAGTACAGCGAGGTACAATACTAGCCAGGCATGTTCTGTAATAAAAGTAAATACTATGCATAGGGTTCAAAAAGAGGTAGGATTCTAGCAGAGGCATGGAGAGTAATGTCAGGGGAGAAAGGATGGTATAACATTTTCAAACTCTGGACCTTATTTATGAGGCCTTGTGTCACTTTTACACTGCCGGTGCGTGCCTTTTTGTGACGCACCAGAGGTGTAAAAAGTTTGCCATTTTGCGTCATATTTACAAAGTGACGCATCTAGGGAGATGCGCCACTTTGTAAACCCCTGCGCCACATAATACCTGCGTAAGGTATAATGTATGCAGGGGGTGTTCCGACGCAAAAACGGTCATAGAAGTGACAGAGTAAAATCTATGAGATTTCACTGCGCCACTTCTAGGACTCAAGTGGGTCAATATCTTACTCATGCCTCATGTAAGACTGACGCAGGCACATTTAACATAAGACTTGCCCATGTGTAATGACCCATTGCTAAAGTTGTGTCACTTTTGTGACACACTCCAGCAATGCGACATTTTTGCACCTACAGATATGTCAGAAATACTGACGTATCTGTAACTCCTTGCGACATGATGCATCCTACTGTATATATGACGCATCATTGGTATTGCAAGAAGGGCGCAATGAAAAGTGATGCATCCCTGTTTACTCGCAGCAATGCGTCACTTTTCATAAATGAGGCCCTCTGTTCCTGAAGGCAGGAGTTATGCTGAGAACCATTGAGAAAAATGTGGCCCTTTTAGATAGAAATGACAAGTTTACATACAAACTGACTCCAAGATATAAATCAGAAAGCTTCCTCAAGATAATTTTTGCAACAAATTCTTTCATACCCTTTCTATTTGTATTCAAAGTTGAGCTTATTTCTTAAAAATGTAACTATCACACATTGGATCTTATATAATTGTAGCAAAATCCACAACATTTCACAACTATTAAATACCTTTTAAAACTGAATAGTAAATGTTGATTGTGTTTGATACAATCATATTATTTCATTACCACTTAACTAAGAATCGCATTTCTAAAAGTTGCAACATATTTGCCTTTTTAGCAAATTATTCAAAAATCACTTAAATAATTTAAAAACATTCTGTCTACTTATTACAAGGCTATAAATATCATTTATAGTTTTTTTAAATGAAGGATTTAAAAATGTTTTACAATTTAAAAAATTCACTTATGTCCATTAAAATTTGCAAAAATAGATGTTAGGTTTGATTCGTATAATGTCATAAATAACATGTGTAAATGAGAAACAAACTTATACTCAGAAATAACCTTACTACTGAAATCCCACTCAAAGTATTGCCCATGCCACTTTTTAACCGTGTAACTGTTTCACAAAGAGGCTGCAACTTTTTTGGGTAGTTTATTAATTTATAATAACTGATTAAACTATTGTTGAACTTATCCTGACTACTATGTTTTTAAAGACAATTCCCACCTTTCACCAGTTAAATCATACAATTGAATGTCCTGTAAAAATGTTTCTCACACCACTAGAAAAAAAGAGCAAAATGTATGTGTTCTTGCTTCCCTAAATGTATATATATATATTTTACAACTTTATTTTTGATTTTCTGTGCAATTAAAAAACAATATTGACAGATGGGAAAAGAAGTCATCAATGCAAGATGTACTATCAATATTAAGCATGGAGGTACAACAATGGTCAATGAATCTCGCAGAAGGTTGCTTGAGAAGAAATATACATTCACATCAACAGTGACAATCCAATAAGTACATAAGGCAAACTCTTCTAGAATTCCAGTCTCAGACAGAAGGTGGGAAAGTGTTTCTTACATGCCAGAATCAGACCTCGCATGAGACAGCGTGTGGGTTTCCTCTTTTACATCAAGATCCAGCTTATAATATTTCAACTATGGGGACCAAATTTTCCTAAATTTACGTGGGCAGCCCCTCGCCTTATAAACCACTTTCTCCGCAGCCATATATAGATCCATACTTGACTTCCACTCCGTAAGTGTAGGAATGCGTTGTGCACCCCAATGCTTGGCTATGTCCCTTCTGGCCACCACCAACCCAAGATTAGCAAGTAGGAGCCCATAACTTGTCAGGTCAATATCTGTGGAAATTCCTAATAGTAGGAATTTCACATCCATCCCAATTTTTGCTCTGAGTATTCTGTTAAGTTCTTCCACTATTGTGTGCCAGTAGGGCTGGACGTGACCGCATTCCCAGAGAGTGTGAATGTACATGCCTTGTTTCGCACGGCATCTAAGGCATGCAGGGTCCTCCACCCTCCCCATCTTGTGTAATCGTTCCCTATCATAGTAGACCCTATGTAGGATTTTGTATTGAATAAGACGCAATCTTAATTTGATCGCTGCCTCACGAGGGTGCATGAGGGCGGCTTCCCAGTCTATATCTTCAAGGGGCACTGTGGTGAGTACCCACTTTGCACGAAGTGGGCCAAGATTGTCCGGCATGTTACTGAGTTGCGTTTTGTTTGTCAAAGATATCGCCTGAGTCGGGATCGCCTCCTGAAGGAGTCTGCCCTCAAGGGGGCGTATTCTGGCAGCGGCACGTCGTCCAACCCTTCCACCCGCCAGGCATGACGAAGCCTAAAATATGCGTAATTTTGGAAACTGTGAAGTTGATATTTGGATTGAAGGAAAGAGAAAGAAGCCAGAGAGCCTCTCTCTAAGAGGTCTCCTATCTTCGAAATTCCAATGAGTTCCCATTTCTTGAAACCCCTCAGTTTCTTGATCTCAGGCAGACTCGTCCCTTCCCATAAGGGGGTCTCCCGTGTAGGTTTCCCCTCCCATTTCATCAATTTTCCAGCAGTTTTCCAGGTTTCTATTACCCATTGCGTGGCGGGAAGGAGCCATGCCTTTCCAGCACCCACATATTAGTAGTGCAGTTGCGAACATTACTGGAACTGGAGCCTTTCCAGCCTATATGCCGGGTGGTCCACTGGTGCATGATTTTATCCATTAATAATGATAAGGTGGGCCGCCCTATCGTAGGTTCTGATATCCGGTACGACCAACCCTCCGTTGTAGGGATTACGTTGTAGGGTCTACAATGCTATCCGTGGATGAGCACCATCCAATAAAAGGAGGCACGACTCACTATCAATAGAAGTAAAAATATTATCAGGTAGTTTGTGATATGTGTTCTGGAGAATGCAAAGAAGCTGAGGGAGCATCACCATCTTGTACATGGCGGCTCTTCCCATGATAGTCAGAGGAAACTTCCTCCACCGCTTCCCATCTGTCTGAAAATTAAGCAACACTCCCCGTATATTGCGATCCAGGCGAAGCACAGAGTTGGTGGTAATATAAAGGCCCAGATAAAGAAATCCCTCCTTGGCCAGCCGCAGGCAGCTGGGATAAGTGTAAGATTCTGGATCGCCACTTAATAGATAGAGGGTGGACTTAGTCCCGTTAAACTTGTAGCCAGCATAGCTGCCATATTCGTCAAAGATGTGTAAAAGACGTGGGAGCGTTTCCGTGGGCCGCGTGACATAGAGCAGAATATCATCTGCATATAATGATATGCGTTCTTCCTCCAGGGAACAGGAATTGGCTAGGAAGCCACCCAGGTCAGGTCGGGAATGAACCAAACATGCCAGGGGCTCCAGTATGAGGGCGAACAATAAAGTAGATAGGGGTCATCCTTGTCTGCTGCCCCGTTGTATCGGCCAACTAGCGGAGAGAGTGCCATTGACCCGGACTCGCGCCTCGAGCATGTTATATAGTAACGCCAGCCACTCTAGGGAAACCGGGCCGAAGCCCATTGTTTCCAGAGTTCGCCACATAAAGGGCCAGTGAATCGTGTCAAACGCTTTCTCTGCATCAAGCGTGAGAAGCAAATGGGGACTGTTGCGACCCTGTACTGTGTCCATCCAGTTAGCTAGGCGGCGTAGATTGAGAGGGGTAGCAAGCTCAGGCATTAAGCCAGACTGGTCTTTGTGCATCAACAGAAGAATCACGTTTAACAGGCGATGCAAAAGAATCGTGGCCAGGATTTTTGTTTCAAGATTAAGAAGGGATATGGGGCGATAGGATCCACAATCCTCTGGGGGTTTCCCTTCTTTGTGGATGACCACCACTGTGGCTAGCCGAAGGTCTTGTGGGAGACACCCCCATTCCTTTGATTCCAGGAACATCTTAAGGAGGTGGGGCGCCAACAATGCAGTGTTCATTTTGAAAAATTCACTTGGCAGGCCATTAGGGCCCGGAGTCTTACCTGCCTTCTGTTGACCCATGGCCTCAGTAACCTCCCCCAGTGTCAGGTCACCCTCCATGCTATCTCGTTCTTCAAATGTCAGGGTGGGCATGTCAATACCTTGAAGATATTGGCGTATCTGAGTCTCTTGCTTGGGTGCGGGCCTAGTAAAGAGCCTTGTAATATCGCTCACAAGCTCCCACAAAACTTTCCGGCGTGGTATGGACAACCTCTTGTTCTTTTATAGACAATACCCATCGTGACTCAAGTTCCTTCCGCCCCAGCCACGCTAACAGTTTCCCCGCCCGGTCTCAAGTTTCGTAAAGTCGATGCTGGGATGCTAGTTGGTGCGTTTTCACCTCATCAGTCGCAAGCGCTAAGTACTCTCGCCTGGTGATCTCAAGCTGCCGCAGATCCTCTGTAGTCATTCTGTCCTGGCTAGCCCCTTCTAAGGCTAGGAGTGTAGGTTCTAACTCTTCAAGCTGCTGAGTCGCACGTTTCCTTTTATGGGCCAGTATATTTTGCACCCTGTCACAGAGTACTGCCTTGTAAGCCTCCCACAAAGTGATCGCGGATGGGACAGAACCTTAATGTTCAGTCAAATACAGCTGAGAGTTGACACGGAGCTCCTCAGCAACTGTCTCATCTGGCAGTTCCCACGCATTAAGCCTCCATTGTAGAAGCCGTCGACCACCTCCACCACCGAGAATGGTCCGATATGCCCCAAGCCAGATAATCTATGTTGTCCACTCGTTGTATCTCCCCCTTCGGGGCGAGAAGATAGTCTAAGCAGGAGAACACCTTGTGGGTGCTGGAAAAATAAGAATATGTCCCCCAAAGCGGATGGTGGCACCGCCACAGGTCAGACAGTCCTAGCGACTCTAAATATCAGGCCAGAGGTGTGACATCGGGGGCGTCCCCTCGAGTTAAGGAGCGGTCCAGCAGGGGATTCAATACATCATTGAAGTTTCCTCCAAGGATATGTAGGGCGGTACCAGAGTGCAAGAGGAGCTCAGTCCATTTATCGAAAGTGCATTGTTGGAGCCGAGGGTCCCTAAATATATTTGCCTTGGAAAAACAACGGCTAAAAGAAAACTAAGGGAAAGAAGTGAGAGCCAAGCTCAATGACGTGAGTGACAGCAAGTTTTCTGCTGTCACTAAGGGGCTGATTATGATGGCGGGTGGACAACAGTCCGTCCACCAACATAACGGCGATGGGAACGACCACCAGATGTGCAGCGGTCCCACCGGCCCAATTAGGATGCGCCCGCCATGTTGGCGGGCGCATTTGGCCTTTTATCATTGCGGACGGTGCTGCTGGCTGCAGCACTGTCCGCAATGGTAAAAGGGCATTCACAGCATTTTCCTGCACCACATGGCAAGCACCATGAGGTGCCAGTCACCTGGTGCAAGGAACTGCAGGGGGGTACCATGGGTACCCCCCAAGTGCATCCGCACCCCACCAGGGGCCCGCAACGGGCCCCCACAGCCAAAACCCTCCAGCCTTTCCATGGCGGCATCGCCACGATGGAAAGGCATGTACCCACCCACATCATAATATGGCCGGCGGTGCCTGCTAGGCACCACCACCATATTACTAGCCCAGCTCTGCCCGGCCGGCAATCGTATCAATTGCGGACCAGCGGAAAAGCGGCGGCCAGACTTTGCATCCGCCGCGATACCCACCGCCATCATAATATGGCGGGGGGGGTCATTTCTCGTTACCCCCTCGTAATTAACCCCTAAGCTTCTGTCAGCTCTACCAGTGTCATTTACTTCATACCACTACTGTTAGGCAAAGGCTAAAAATGAATATGCCCATTTTTGGGCATATCTTCCTACAACAATAGTTGAAGAAAATGGGTTTTGAATAGTTGTTCAGCTGTTAGATTGAAAGGCGGAATACCAACCAGAGAAGGGAAATATTAAAAAGTGCTACACTAATTAGAGAATGTGATTAGAAAAGCATCAGGTCTTTGAATATCAGAACAAAAATAATAATGCAATTTTTCTAAATTTAAAAAAAAATCTAAATTGTTCAGACCCATCGTTGATGAATTTTCCATTGTAGTGTTTCTGGTTTTCCAATGTAAAGTTAAAGTTGAAATTTGTGACGTTTTCGCCTTGAAATCGCAGCCCCTTGGAAGCATATTCATCGGCTTGTAGGTGCTTGATGACATCTGGGAACCAGACGGACAAACCATAATAACTGTGAAGAGAAGACAAGTATTATAGGGACTATCAATCTGCAGTACAATTTTCAACAATCATGTTTGATGATAACATTGGTACATGTAGAGTCACCAACCAAGAATAGATAAATGCTTGAGCTTTGGGCACATACAATGGCCCACATGTTTTGGTCATGTTTGTACTGATAAAACGTGGATTTGCAGCATACCACCAGGCTAAAATTGACAAAGCACTATTTGGAAAGCTGTTTTGCTTAAATTATACCACAGTAATTATATAGAGGTTGTATGGTAGCAGAAGATGCACTATTTATGAGTCACTGACTCTGTAAGAATATTAGATAGCATAACTCATATTGCATATAACAAGATGTTTAATTTACAAGCTCCAATTCTGATAGGACCCTTTAGCCTTTCATCATCTTATGGCAAGCACAATGGTGCAGCACAAAGTTGCCCAATCTTTACACGTCATATATTACGACAGAAAGTGTTAACAAATACATGACATGAATGTGCACTTAGCACAACTTTCTTACTTGATTCAATGGTTTATGAAAATATTTCCCTCAATATTACTATAAAGAGTGCATTTATAGTAGAATTATAGTAGGATTAGAGAATCTACTCACAAGTGTGTTTAACCACGTTAATTAAGGTGTTTGAATGAGGTTTTAATGAACATAAAACCATTCTCGGTGAATAGATAATGTACTTACACAGAAGAAGCTTGACTTTCCTAAACGTGTGCTATAACGTGATTAAAACATAATGACTAGAAACTGTGATTAAAACCATCCTCATATATGTAGAATGTGACTTTGACACATTACAGTTTATGTAATTTGTGGATTAATGTTAAATGTTAATTTATTTAAATGTAGTTCTTAATTATACTTACACTTGATTTATTTTAAAGATCTACTGTATGCCACGGGTAGTTTGAATTCGATAACGTAATGGAAATGTATGTTCATTTATGTTTAAATGTGCACACGCATATTAAATGTGCACCAATGAATTAATGTTTAACTTGACCTAACAATTTAGCCCTGGATTTCACCATGCTGCATTTCATAAAATATTGTTTCCCATTTTCTGCTAACACAATATTTTTTGCAGGCATTCACATGCATTGTTAGTCTGGAATAAATGCATTACTGAGATACGGAAAAGAGCCTGAGAAGAAGACCTTGACGAAAGTACATGGAAAATGCTAATAGAATGGACTATTCAACAAATGTTTCAGTCTACGTCTGTCTGTCCAGTGTGGGATAAACCATTAATGTTGCGGTCTGCAACTTGGGAACTTGATGAGGACAATGGACCCCTGATGGTGTGATCAAGTTTGTGTTACTAAAGTGCACTCTGCATGTTGTTATATACTGTTGCCCCTGAACTGATTCCAGATCCTTCCCTACCTTGTGACCTTGCAGATCTCTCTTGCGGATCCCTTGAAGACCCCTGCAGGGGTGGCTCCTCCTCAGTAACGGAGAAACATTGCCCTACCTGCTGCAAGTGCAGCAGGCACACACAAATAATAAAATGGCTTGTCAATGTCATTTGACTTACAGGCGCAGTGTGAGTGTAGGGGGTGGGGCTGAATCCTGCGATTGAAGGACTACAGCTGTCCCTGTAAAGTGCAAGTTGGGTTGGATGGCTGGTTTGCTATGGCCAGCCCGACATACGCAGTGCACACCCAGCAATCCCATGGCTGGGAAACATCCGAGGGATTGCTGGCACAGCCTCGGGCCTCAAAATAAGCGCTGGGTTAGCCTGCTCAGAATGAGAGCAGCTCCAGGATTGGTTGTTGGTGGTCCCCTAAGTAGGAAGGAAGGCCTTCCTTTTCCTGCTCGAGGACGCTTACATGGGGAGAGAAGTGCCGCAACCGGGGTAGCAGTAAATATGGCGAGTTTGGCGGTGTCGAACCACACCATATTTTTATAGTTGTATCTGCCATCGGACACCTTCCCTGATTCCCTACTTCATAAATGGAATTTGAGAGGTTTAGACCTTAATGCTTCCCCTTTTGGTTCTTGCTTAAATGTGGCTTAGGCTAAAACTTCTTCCTGACCCATAGAGAACTCTTGATCGAGCTTCTGAGATGCTAACGCTTCCCTGCTTGATTCCCTTTTTCTCCTGACTTTACGTCCTTCAAAGGAAATTCACTGACTTTTAAGATCTTTGTTTTCTTACCAGCCTCTGGATCTCTAGTTTACTAATGTATAGGTGAGAGAGTCTAAGACTATTTTCCGAGCATCAGCAATGAATGCAACGATTCTGTATCACAGTCACAGAATTGCTTGTTAGCAACTAGTGACATCACCATGGATGTCTTTCTTGACCTTGTCTGCTACAGTTCTGCAACAGTAGAAAGGTTTAACAAAACACAGTTACTGCCCCTCCCTTCCCCCCCCACTCCAAGAGTATTTAATGGTTCGAGACTACACTCTCCCTTTCTTTCATGATCTCTGATGGGAAGAGGAACCATACAGACCCAGCGTTTGTGCAGGTAGCTCCGGCAGTGAAAAAAAAAAGAAACATCTAAACAAAGAGGAAAGAAAATAAAGGTAGCTAGCGAGGTTCAGGGGTTCATGATGAGTGTGAATCCTGGTGAGCCAACCCGAGCCTTTTATGCTTCCGAGGTTAGAAGCTGCAAAAACTAGTAATAGTAGCATTTGAGGGAGAAGGACAGTAATAAGCACTTTTTTGAAAACCAGTTGTTAATACAAATATCATGAATACAAGTTAATATTTTGGATAAGAAACTTGAAAATGTGCCATTTTAAAAGAAATATAGTAATTTCTAACTTTACACTAATGCATTTAGTGCAAGTTGCCTCGGAGTTCAATGATCTAATAACAGCAGTTGGCATATGGTTTTGTGGCTCTATAAGGCTATGAACCTGTAATGTCTTTGTAATGTACAGTTTGTAATACATGTACGCCTTCACACCCTGCATAAAAAACAGTCTTTCTTTTTACAATGTAGTTGGGACATCACAAGTCACCTGTAATAGAAAATGATGTAAATGCTCAGCTGCAATACCATATTGTAGTTGAGGTGTAATGAGTGGAGAAGTGTGGCTCAATGGTTAGAGCGGCAGACCCTGATGCAGAGGTCTAGCCCGGGACCAGAGTTCAATTCCCCGCCTCGGCAGGTCTTGGGCTCAAAAATTCCACGGACCTGTTAATTCTCGCCTTGGTGCCTATTCCAATCATGGAGTGCAACTCTGGGCAATAGCTTGCTTAATCTCCACAACGGCCCCCACAACGCTAAGGATGCCTGGCCTCCCCCTTGGGGGTGCCCAGGAGTGGACACCTCACAGGGAAAGCCAGGATGGGTTCCACAGCGGTATTTGTACAAGCTCCTTGAGACCCTTGCGGGTGACTAGTGTGCTATACAAGTATCAATTTACATTTAATGTCACATGCCTGCTACCAGACTCAGCTGACAGTGAGGATAGTAGGCAGGCCATGAAGCATAATTCTAACTACTATTTAAACATACAAAGTGAGAACTAGTTTCTCAGCTCTTCAGAACTCATTTACCCTGAAGATGAATATCCAGTATAAGATATATTTATGGCAGTCTGTTCATTTTTTAACTGCTCATTATACAAAAGCAGAATTATTTCTTCTTATTACAATAGCTTTTCAACTAAAACCGTTTTTGAACATGACTTAAATTAGGATGGTTTTAATGTAATAATTTGAAACAAATGAATATCTGCATATTTGTTTGTTTTCGCAATACAAAGTCCTTATTCTTGGTATCTGCAACCATACTATGCCTTTCAAATCAAAGGCAAAGAGACCAAGAATGTAGGCATTTCAGGAAAAAGGCAATAGTGTAACTATGTACTGTATGGAATAAAATACTTCCGCCCTATGTGAAGAGGTTCGATGGTATGTGCTCCAAATCTCATCAGCTCCTTAAGGCAGGCCTTAACCACATGAGCGCTAGCGAAATTCTGCCCCTGTGCTTGTTTTTTAAAAAACCCATTATTCATGACGAGCTGGGCTCGTCATGAGCGTGCGAGGAGGCTACCTCATGACGAGCCCAGCTCGTCATGAGCGTCGAAGGGGTTAATAAGTAAAAACACTGCCATTTGGAAGTGATTGGTATAAGCGTGAGTATAGGCTACCAGTAAATAAAAGAAAGAAGGAATTAAAGAGCCTGGCTTGGGAATCCCTGATTGAAGCCAATTTGCTCAAGGACACCTCATCATTTTGGCATGTCATCAATGGTCCTCTTTTTACGGACGAAAGTGCTCCAAGGCTGGAGGCACCCATCAACCACTCTGATTGGGTTGTCCACTTTTCAAAGATTTATTCTATCCCTAGGCCTGACCTTACAAGCACTGAAGGCCCAGCATCACAATATTAGTTATGTGTTTCACCTTGGACAAAGGTGAGCAAGCGCAGTAAAGCCCATGACCTGGACGGCATCCCCATTGACCTCTTCAAGGCCAATGTCCCTTTGTGGGGCCCAATTTTAACTAGGGTATTTAGGGCCTGTTGCCGCTATATTGAACAGCTTGTCGGAGGCTGTGACAGTATCAATCTACAAGAAAGGGGATTGTTCAAATCAGTCCTACAATTGCCTCATTTCACTCCTTGACTCCCCGGTGAAAGTCACAGAGAGAATACTTCTGAACAGATTAGAAGAGTGGGCCATAGCTAACAATATTCTTTCTGACCTACAGTATGGTTTTCGTATTGGCCTTGGAAGTATCGAGTAGGGTTAAATCTCAACTTGATTACACTTCAATGATAAGGGGCCAGCGGTTTTTAGCCTTTGTTAACCTGTTAAGTGCATTCAACTGTGTCCTTCACAGTAAGTTTTGGGACATTTTATTTAAGCTCAGGGTGGACCCACCGATAATTGCCCTCCTTAGAGGAATATACTTAGGGGGCAAGGCTAGGGTACGCTTTGGTTCCAGAGGTGAATTCACTGGCATTTTTTCTTTTAATGTTTTTTTTAATTTTTTGTAGTTTGAATTTACAATCAATGAAATCATGAATACACAATACAAACTGGTTGTTTGGCAGTAGCATTTGCGTAGGGCAAAACATATAGCAACAGTTCCTCTGAAAGAGAGCATGAGGTTACATGTACATATACATTTACTGAGGGTCACAACCGAATTACCTACACTTATCGACAATGGGTCAGGTATCACAATTTTCAAGGCTCTTTCCCCGTTCTCCCCAGTAGCAAATCCAGTCCCTCCTCCTCTGCACCCAGCTCCAAGCCATAATATTTTATCCATGGAGCCCATATCTTTTGGAATTTTCGGGGACAACCCCTTGCTTCCTATGTCACTTTCTCCGCAACCATATAGAGATCTAAACATGTTCTCCATTCCTTGAGTGTAGGGAGTTAGTGGCCACCCCAGTACCGAGCTATGTCCCTCTTGGCTATCACCAGCCCCAAGTTAGCCAACATGAGTTTATGACGTGGCAAATCCACATGTGTTTGGATTCCCAGTAGGAGGAATCTAGCTTCCAACTCAAGTTGGGCTTCCAGTATATTGTTAAGTTCCTTCACTATCTTAATCCAGTATGTTTGAATCCTGCTGCACTGCCAGAGGGTGTGTATAAATGTACTGCGTTCTGTGTGGCATCTGAGGCAATCCGGGTTGTCTGCTCTCCCCATAGTGTGTACCCTTGCTCTGTCAAAGTGAGTCCTGTATAGATTTGATTTGATTTGATTTGATTATCGGATTTATAGAGCGCACGAATGCCCAAGGGCGTCTTGGTGCTAAAGATGACTGAAGACTGCTCGCAGAATGAGAGGAGAGGTGTATCGAGACGTCGTAAATTGGTTGAGCAAAATTATTTCGAGAAGAGCCAGGTCTTTAAAGACTTTCGGAAAGATAGCAATGATGAACTATTTTTTATTGCTATCGGTATCTGATTCCAGATCATTGCTGTATGCAAACCAAAGCTTACCCCCCCCCCATCTAAGCTGATTAAATCTGGGGGTTCTAAGTAGCATGACGCTACTAGACCTAAGGGTTCTCTGTGGATCATATTGTCTTAATTTTTGCTTCAAAAACTGGGGCCTGTAGGATTTTATACTGAATGAGCCGCAATCTTAGTTTAATCCCGGCTTCACGTGGGTGCATAAGGGATGCCTCCTAGCCAAAATCCTCCATTGGCCAGTGGTGAGTTCCCATTTGGCTCTAAGTGGGCCTAGTCGTCAGGCATATTGTTAATTAGTGTTTTATATGTCAACGAGAAGGCTTGAGTCGGAATCTCTTCCTGCAAGACTCTGCCATCTAATGGGGCATATTCCAGCAGCACCTCCACATCTAGTCCCTCTGCTTGCCAGGCATGTTTCACTCTAAGATAGGTATAGGATTGAGTGTCATGAAGCTGATATGTGGCTTGAAGTGAGGTGAATGGGGCCATTGCACCTTTCTCTATTACATCAGCCTATTTTAGAGATCCCTATTAGATCCCACTGTTTAAAGCCTCTCAGTTTTCCAATCTCAGCTAGTCTAGTTCCCTCCCATAAAGGGGTCTCTCTTTGTAGGTTTCATGTCTCATTTTCATTTGCTTATCAGCACTTGTCCATGCTTCCAGCACTATATAGTGTAATTGTGTGCGCTTTCGAATAGTAATCTTCCCAACATGTAGGTGGGTTGGTCTCTTGGAGTGTGGTTTCATTTATTAATTATAATGAGATGGGCCGCTTTCTAGTAGGCCCTGATATCTGGTAAGGCCAGAACCCCATTATATGGGTTGCGCTGCAATGTTTGCAGCGCGATTCGTGGATGGGCCCAAACCCATAGAAGCAAGCATAGCTCGGTGTTGAGGGCTGTAAACACGGTCTCTTGTATTTTGCAGTAGCTGTTTTGCAAAATATAACGCAACTGAGAGAGTGTGATCTTCTTGTACATAGCACCCCTCCCCATGATCGTTATAGGGCGTTTCCTCAACCTCTAGACATCTTCTTAAAAGATTAGAAGGATTCACATGATATTGTGTTCTAAGTTGGTTGCTACGTCAGTGGTGATACAAAGCCCAAGGTAAGTGAACCCCTCCGTGAACAATCGTAGGCAGCTCGGGTAGGTCTGGGGCTTCACCACCCTTCCCACCGAGTACCAGGTGGATTTACTCCAATTAATCTTATATCCTGCGTCAAACCATTCATACTCACCGATGATTTTAAACTTGTAGTTCAGTCACTTGTTCTTTCACGTATTGATTATGGTAACGCCATTGTCAACGGAATCCCCAAGGTCCACCTTGCGCCAATCAATGATATGATGATATGATGAATGTGATGACCTATTGTTTTTAAACTCCGTGATACAATACGGAAATCTAACTTTTAAAATTTGCTAAAAACTCGCATTGCTCACACTCATTTTGCCACACTTTCACCGTTGGGTGTAACGTTGCCATAGGAGACGCATTGCTGAATTCTGATTCGTCTTCCCCTCTGACTGCAAGAGGGAGGACACCACTTCCTGGTTCCTGGTTCCAGCTGCTTGGCGGTTAGCGCTCTAGCAGCTGGGTCTCGAGGGGCTACTTAGCCCTCGCCCCTCCATGAGCGCGCAGCGGTCGCGCGCAGTGAAGCCGAAGAGTAGCCAAAGAGTAGCCCGTCTGCGCCCGTCCGCGACATGACGGGGCAAGGGGCCCTCCACTCTGCCTCTTCCCGGATATAATGGCCATGATACCACCTACTCCTCCTATAAGGTACACAGTACAAGATCTCCTTTCCTTACAACCTCAGGACAATCATACATGTACCAACAGATTATCCATATGCCCTGAAGGACCTTTCTCTTGTATTTCTTGTGGTTTCCAAGCTACCCACACCCATATTATAATTGGGTCACCTTGTGATAATCCTCCGATCGTTAAAGGGTGGAAAAGTTTTCTGTTAAATGTAAGGTCTCTCCCCAAACACCATGTACAACTTTGGGACACCCTACATAGCATTAATCCTGAGATTTGCTTTATCACCGAAACGTGGCTCAAACCCCACACTATCCCTACCATCACCTTAGGGCTACCTTTGGGATATAAAATCCTTCGCCAGGATCGCATTGGAAAGGTAGGAGGCGGCATCGCTATCATTTACAAAGATACTTTGAACATCAGAATTCTAGAACAGGTACTGCTACCTACCATGGAAGTAATTATCTTCCACCTTAAAATTAGCCTCACAGTATACTGGAAAGGTGCACTAGTATACCGTCCACCTGGACCCAATGCTGGGTTTTCCTTAGCCCTAACTGAGCTTCTAGCTCCATACATTAAAGCCAATGAAAATTTCATCCTACTTGGTGACTTTAATTTCCACATTGACATTACAGACCGCTCTGATACAATAGCACTTGTAACTGATCTCGCTTTATTAGGCCTTCACCTCCGTAATAATGGGTCCACCCACATTGGTGGACACACCTTGGATTTAATTTTCACTTCCCTCCCTAAAGTTTACTGTCATCCTCCTAAGTATATCCATTGGTCTGATCATAAATTGTTAGACTTCTCTTTTCTGCATCCACTTGAACGCACTACTTACCCTACCACTCAGTCCATTCAACGTAGACCATGGCACAAAGTCACTCCTGCCAGATTCATGCAAAACTGGAAAGAACCAGTGCTTTTGAGCTCGGATGACATAGAAACATCTCTTTCCAAATTTAACTCCTCTCTGACATCAGCTATTAATACTCTAGCCCCTCTGAAAACCATCAAACAACCAATCATGGCCAAAAGAGAAATATGGTACACTGAGGCCCTTAAAATAGAAAAACAGAAATGTAGGAAACTAGAAAAGTGTTGGAGACGGACACGTAAGGAGGAAGATAAGGAACAATACCTGGCAGCTATGAATTTTTATTATAAAAATATCAAAAAGGCTAGGAAAATCAGCCTTACCTCTCAAATCACCGAGGCAGGCAACTCCACTCGAGAGCTATTCAGAGTCATAAAGACCTTCACCAATCCAGCAATGTGTGAGACCCCAGATATTTTCTCTCAGGATCTATGCAATAATGTCTCCCAGTTCTTTGAAAACAAAATTGAGGGGATATATGAGAAAATCATGCAAGTCGCAGGTCCCCCAAAGAATGTAGTTTCTGAAACACCTCTTATGACTACCCCTGGGAATACTCTACATGTGATCCCAGAAATAACTTTACAGCAACTGAATATGCTCATTACCAACATGAAGACCGGTTCCCCTAACGATTTGCTCCCTGCTAAATTGATTCCTTCTTTGACAGAATCCTTAGGCCCATCCATCCATAAACTAATAAACCTCTCCTTTGCCGAAGGAAAACTCCCACAACATTGGAAAGAAGCGGTTGTGAACCCTATCCGTAAAAACACCACTCTACCCTGGTCAGAGCTCTCCAACCTGCGCCCTATCTCCCTCCTCCCTTTTGTTAGCAAACTGGCTGAGAAACACGCCAACACCATCATTTCCAGCTTTATCGAGGCGACAGGGGGCCTGGACCAATCACAATCTGGGTTCAGGCCCAACCACAGCACTGAATCTGCCCTCCTCTCGGTGACTGACAAGATCAAAATGTCACAGGATAGAGGGGGTTCCATGATTCTAGTGCTGCTGGACCTGTCTGCGGCCTTTGATACTGTGTCCCACAACATCCTTCTCAGCCGCTTGCAGGGTGTGGGGATAGGAGGCTTAGCACTATCCTGGTTGGAGAGTTTCCTCTCCGGAAGATCGCAATCAATCAGCATTGGCCCCTACAGATCCAGCTCGAGGGTGCTCACAAAAGGGGTGCCACAGGGCTCTTGTCTCAGCCCTACATTATTCAATGTTTATGTGGCCCCCCTTGCTGAGATTGTACGAAAATACGGGTTCACACCAGTCTCTTACGCTGATGACACTCAGCTCCTCTACCCTTTCAACTCCCTTGGCCCTAAAGTGAAGGAAAACTTTGCTGAGGGTATGAGGGCAGTGTCACATTGGATGGCAGCAAACTGCCTCCAATGCAATGTGGCAAAAACAGAGATTATGCTCTTCGGCAAAGCTAATCTCCTGTGGTCTCCCGATTGGTGGCCGCTGGACCTGGGTCCAGCCCCAACATCAAAGCCACATGTCAAAAACTTAGGGGTTAAAATTGACCAAAAACTAACCCTCAAGGATCACACGAACCATATTGCAGGATTGTGCTTTCACACCATCGGCCTTCTAAGACGAGTCTTCCCATACCTCCCTGATACCCATAGGAGGACTCTCGTACAGGCTCTGGTCACTAGCCGCCTGGACTACTGCAACGCCCTGCTGACACTTGCTAACGCGGATGCGGTGGGACGTTTGCAGGTAGTCCAGAATACGGCGGCTAGACTGGTCATGAATGTACCACCTGGGACGCCATCCAAGCCCCTACTGGAGGAACTGCATTGGCTTCCCATACGGCAGCGAATTAGTTTTAAAATTTGTTGCACGGTACATAAAGGCTTATATGGAGATAGCCCCAAATATCTCGCCCAATCACTAGAGCTGTATCAACCCTGTCGGTCACTCCGCTCCTGCAATCAAGCCCTCTTGAAACCACCAGTCACAAAAAAATCTAGACAGGGAGACCGAGCATTCTCCTCAATTGGCCCCGCTCTATGGAACAAACTTCCCATTGAGCTGAGACTGACTACTAATCATATGTCTTTCAGAAAGTCTCTAAAAACTTTACTCTTCCGTGAAGCATTCCAACCGTAATAACTACCTCACCATATCTGCTAACTGTGACATTCTGGCCCTGATGAGCAAAGCGCGGAGATACCCTCACGGGATTGATTCCTGCGCGATATAAGAATTTAAATAAATAAATAAATAAAGCTGTGCTCAACCTTGCAGCCAGACTCATCACAGACTGCAAACGTTTCGATCACATCTCCCCAGCTCTCAAATCTCTTAAATGTCTCCCAATCGAAGGCAAATCTGCTTACAAAACTGCCTGTATTACTCATAAAGCCCTCCACCAAAACACTCTGCAGTACCTCTCCAAGAAACTCCTCATTGCTGGCACCACTTGACCTTTGAGAAGCACCAACACCCTCCTCCTCATCCCACCTCTGCATAAAAGGAAAGCCACACAATCTCGCTCCTTCTCAGGCAATGCCCCTACTATCTGGAATGCCCTCCCAAAAAACCTGCGCTGTAATCCCTCCTATTCCAGTTTCAAAAAAGACCTCAAAACCCACCTCCTCAATTACTATTGGGGATCCTAACATGTACCCTACTCCTGTTCACTTATCATCATACTATATTTGTTCAGTAATATATGTCCTTCTTCCTGTACTCCATTCTACCTAATTACTTGAAATGTATAGCTCCAGCTCCTGTTTATCTATCTTGATTTGCATAATGCTCATGTTGTTTTTACTCTGTATATTTCACATTGTTGTTTCATTACCTTTTATATGCTTTTATACCATGTTTGCCTTATACTATTCTAATCATGTAAAGCGCTCTGATACCTCTGGGTCTAGCCAGCACTATATAAAACTTTTAAAATAAATAAATAAAATAAAGCTTCAAGCTCATTAAAAGGTATGGAACACGCCAGCCTGCTAATCTCTTTCGCAGCTGTATCACCAGTGCTGCCTGACGCGTTTCGAAGTCATCTTCTTTATCAAGGGATGTTGATAAAATGAAGTGGAGCACAGTCTGGTCACAGCCTCTTAAGTACACGTAATTGTGATCCCCCTGATGGGCTCTTATGAATAAAACTGCGCAAGATGGTCTGGGAGTTGCAGTGCCGGAGGGAAGTACGTTCCCTTTAAAGTGCCTTACCCGAAAACTCCCCTGAAGGTCCTTCTACTCACTTTTACCTACAAATGTTATCTATTAGACCTTAAGCCTCCCTCTTGTGTAAATAGTTATATTCCCCTTCACATCCAAGACCTAAAACTGCAGTAAAATCATTGTGGGAGGCTGATTTGGGACATTTTTGACCACCTTCTCTCTGGGACAAAAATACACAAAACTTCTTAAATGGGAACCCTTAGGCAGGCACTATTTTTTCACTTATAATGGGCTTTTCTTCACTCCACATTCCATATCTAATTTTGCTAATATAGCTGATTCCAAATGTTGGTCCAGCTCATTCACGACCAGTGACCTAGAACATATGTTATTTTTATGCCCCAATACTTTCATGTTTTGGCGTAAGGTTTCTATGTAAATTAATTGTAATTTTCAAACATGCATTACTTTTAGTTTTGCCTCTCATTTTCTGGGTAGCCTACACAGTGATTGGCAACCTTCCTATTCCATTAATAAACTGCTGGATCTTTTGCTTGCCAATGCTTTTCAACAGATTATCACTTATTGGAAATGTACACCTAATAAATCTTATAAAGCCTGATGGTATGCAGTTTGCTATCAATCACAGGTTAGAAAGACGGTATGTTGAATCAATTTGTGTGTTACATAGCAGTGATTCACTACGGTTACCCCTTAGTATCTTTCTGGAAACCATTGGTGCCCGCACTAACACCAAGCAACTATCATTATTCATTACTTTCAAACCTCCCTGAACAGTATTGGATTTGCCAACCCTAATATTCCAGCTTTTCTGATATTTACTCTTGCTTGATGTTTATTTAATTATTGTTGCTCATACATAACTGTTAGTTATACTGAGTTTTTTTATTATGGTTCACATTGTACTTGTCTTTCTTTCCTTTATCACTTTCTCCACCCCTGCAATCCCCTGAACCTCCATGAAACCCTATAAACAAGCTTATATTCTACTACAATTATTAATTATGCTTCTTTTACTGTAACTTCTTTATTTGTTATACTATTGTAATGTTCATCATACTTTGTTATTGTTATGATGATGAGAATATTGCTATCCACTTCTAAACTTGCCTGGTGTTAATTGTCTTCTTCTAATAAAGTTTGTTAAACTGAACATCTGTCAGCACATTCAACAGTGGTGGCATAGCCAAGGCCTAATGTCCTTAAAATCTCTACTGGCAGAATGTCTCCCATGTGGAATCTTATACTTTAAAATACTACATATATTTTCAAGCAGTCAAAATATTATTTTTTCTGATAGGAGTAAAATGCCAGTTGGTAACAAACGCATTTGATTAGAAAGAAGTTGAGCCACATAAGTTCTCAGTTAAATATATGGGGAGCAAATAAACTTCAGTTAATCTTCTACAGTAGAGATGTTCTGATTCTATAATAGGCCTTTCTGACTGTGGGGTGAACAGCCATATTCCCCCCTGTCAAGAGAGTCTTGCATGTATTATAGTTTAGGTTTGATAACGTATACAGAGAAATATTTGCTTCTCTCCCAAGATGGTCTGTTCTAGTCTAGCAGACACCGCCAGAAAGGCCTAGTGGGATTACATCATTCATTTCTGTACTGTTCTTACACTTGCATTCTGTTCATTTATTAAGTTCATGTAAAGCTCCCTGTCACCCTTTGCTGGATCAGGTGCTATATAAAACTATTAATTAAATACAATACAGTTAAATGTAAATGGGACTTTGATGTCCCCTTGAAGGATGATGTAACCTGGTAACAGCACCCAGTCAGTATCGCCAGTTTTATAGAATTGCAGAAGAAGGAAGGACATTGAGGTGCATATGTACAAGAAACTAGCAGAGTGCGGTGTTATGCCAAAATTAGTAATGCCGTGCTCTTTCATTTCAAAACGCAGGAATGCTCCGTATTTACAAAAATAGGGCACACCCCTGCATTTACTCTAGTGCTGGTGCTAAAGAAGCTGCCAGGTGCCAGCGCAGGCACCATAGCCCCAGTTTGCTAGAGTGCCTCTGCTGTAAGGGCGATTGCTTATGTGTAGGAAGGGACAGCTTCCTGCACATTAACAATCTTTACAGGCGAATTGCTCTATCCATGTGAATGAATGAATGAATGAATGTTGGATTTATAGAGCGCGTGGTTACCCTGGAGCGTCCCAGCGCTGTACCACTGGGGAACCCGTCCTGGCTTTCCCTGTGAGATGGTCCCTTTACTGGCCATCCCCAAGGTGAAGCCAGGCATCCCCGGCGGTGGTGGGGCTGGAGTGGAGATTAAGCAAGCTATTGCCCAGAGTTGCAGCGTGGGACCCCATGGTTAGAGTGGCACCGAGGCGAGATTTATCGGGCCCGCTGACATTGGTCCTGCACCCGGCCGCGTCGGGAATTGAACCCTGGTCCCGGGCCGACCTCAGCCTCCGGGTCTGCCGCCTCTAACCGTTGAGCGACACTTCACTTCTGTGCTGCAGAATGAGGCACACATTGAAAGAGCAATATATAAGGAGAAATAAAACAGTTTTCCTCATTTTGCCTGCTTAAGACCAGGTATTTCCTGGTCTTATTGTTGGTGCTGCCCCATACCTTGTAAATATGGGGCAGCATCAAAAAGCAATGGGTGTTCCAGCAGATGCCCAGTACAACACCCATTGCCCACTCCTTTCACGCTAAGTTCTGCATAAATAGGGGCATTATTTACAAGGGTGAGTTAAACCATGTTCAGTGGCTTAACGCCACCTTGTAAATAAGGCGAAGCACTTAACGCCACCAGAATGTCACAAAAAGTGTTGTTCTAGTGGCTTTAACTCCTTGTAAATATGCCCCCAAGTTTTTAACAGTCAGATTAAGTCAGGTTAGTTTTTAGTCCAGAAATGTTCCAGGACAAAGCACCAAAACGTCCCTGATAAGTGCTACATGGGTAGGTAGCAATCCCCATTGTAGGAAAGGTGGCACTTTCTGATTGCTCGTTGGGTGAGAGCCGTGATGAGTAGAACTACTGTTGTACACTCTTGCCTTTTGCTGCCCTCATAAGGTATAGTTTCAGAAAGCATCAATCACCAGAGGTAATACTCGCAGGCCACACCTTTTTATGATGCATCCCGTAACTTTTTATATTTACCTGCAAAAGCTGACTACACATGCAGAGACGTTTTAAGGCAGGCATGGGCAAACTGGGCCCTGGCCAGGGCCCCAGCCTTTCTTGGAGCCCCCTGATAGTCTGCTCTGTTCTGCAGAGAGTCCTGTCCTGTTGCCCTTGAGTAATTCTTAAACAGATGGTTTTAGATCCATTTACCTTTCATTTTTTTCTAATGTGGGTGATGTGCGAGAATCTATTACAGGTATTGTGGAGAAAAAGGTGTTTATGTTTCATACAATATCCCCCAAAAAATGGTTCTTTTGGATCAAAACAGTAGTAATAGCAGTTATAGCAGCAGTCATATTAGTGAGCTGCTGGTGTGTTGCAATATTGAAAACACCCCTCACTATCCCTGAATATTAGATGTAAACACATTCCTGTGCACGGTCAGTGACCTGGCTCAAGAGGGTATAACAACTGGAACATAATTTCAAAGCTGTTACGAGCAGGGGCCCCCATAATATGTTTGGCCCAGGGCCACCAAAATCGTTAAGATGTCCCTGTACACATGAAAATATAATAGAGCAAGTTCATTTCTGAAAATGTGTTCACGTGTAAGACTCACTCCCGGCGTCTATTTCCTCTGAATTAGTGGCCTCCGTGGTGTACAGGTTTCCCAGCTGCCTGCTGAACGTGTGCGAGGATGTCACTTAAACCATGTGTAAGTTATAGCTCTTTTCGTAACTTGGGCACATCATATTTTAAAATGCTATCTAAACTGATGGACGGTGGAATGATGAACCCCGGCGACAACAAAGCACAGAAACAATCTTACCCAAATGACAGAGTGAGCCACACCGTGGACAGCTTGATGGTGTTTTCTCTCACGGGGTAGTTGAAACATTTCATAAATGTTAACCAAATCTGTAAGGGGAGAAAACAAGTCATGTCATTTTGTGTGCAGGTGACATGTTTCTTTAAAAAAACTTTATCGGTGAGAAGCAAGTGTTTGGGTTAGAGGTAATTTACTTTAAGGAACCTTCCTACTTCTCGAGAGCTTGGAGGGTCATCATTCACAGCCTTGAGAGGAAAGGCCCAAGGCTTGCAAGAGTACATCAGTACACGTGGCCTCTATCGGATACCACCCACAGCATTCTTTCTCCAGAAACTCACCTCTAGAAACTCACCTTTCTTCTGGAGAAAGAATGAATCATTCTCCATGAAGTGCAAAATCATGCCCACTGCTAAAGTTTGCTTCCTAGAGCTACATAACAAGCTTGTAGCAACTGCTCAAAGTATTGCATCAGTATAATATTAATATAAATGGCAGATTAACTTTATTGTGCATTTTTATTGAACATTTTCTGAAAGTACTTATCACTCCCGAAAATCGGTGGGCGACCCCTCAAGCCTGATCAGAAAGGCCAATGAGAAACAACAAGCTGCACGTATGAGCATTGAATCCCCTCTGCAAGTCAGTTTATACTCACTCCATACAACTCTGTGCGGATGCGAACCCAGCATCTCTTGTACCACGCCCCTGTGTCCATCGCAATTTCTATGAACTCGTCAATCTGTTTTGGGGTTTTTATTCTATTAACCTGCAAGAAGCGGAAAAAGGTGAAAAGTCCTGCACGAACGGGTGAATACTAAAGTTACACATGGAGGAGCGACAGGAATAACACCAATAGCAGCTGAAGATAACATTACTTTCATTTTGACTTCCAAGTACAATCAACATATTACCTACACTGAACAATGTTGATCTAAAACTCGCATTTACACAAGGTTTTAAGAATCATTTTTAATAAAAACAGGGAAGCGAATGAGGATTTTTGAATTCACCTTTATTTGAAATGCTCTAATTTGAACGTACAGACCATTAACCAATAAAGTATTCAGACAGAGGCCTCTAAATTACAACAGAAATCAGTTTTAAGAGTAAAATATTTCTACTTTCCATTTTTAATATTAATATTCCGATGCAATCTAAGCATTTGTCTGACGTTTTATTAGACACAACCATACCTGTACAACTGCTATCAAGATGAACAAAGCTGGGCCGATCCTATTTTTGTAAATTAGGGAAGGGGCAGCTGACTAAACACTTACCACAAGTAATCAAATTTCACTTTTCCCTACAAAACATTTGACAAGCCCCAGATCCAGTTATGAAGTACGTTTTCTAGTACTGGAGGGCGAGCCAACAAATTAACAGGTAAGGCCGAGCAAGTGCCGAGTCAAGGGTCTGGTTCGGCTCTTAGAGCCCATGCACGAACCCTTAAAATATTTGCTATGTAAATCATACTATAAAACTTCAGGTAAAATATGATAAAATCTCGTCAAAATTAAAAAACGTGCATTTCTTCAACATCAGGAACCCTTGACATTACTACGTCACATTATAATACTGACGTACTTATTAAAAGAGATTTTAAACATTTACCATTAGTGAACTAAGAAGCAAGTCAGTTTTCATGTAAACCCACTACAAGGCCCAGATTGTTACAGCATATGGTTTATTAAATCAAACACAATAGGTTTACAAGACCCCAGGCCAGGCGCCCCGAACAATTAATTAAAAAAAATAACTGTTATTTATTCCCGAACACCACACCCAAGGACCGCACGACATCCTGAATAGAGGGAACATTTTGAAACTTTTTAAATGTATACCTGAACTGTGCCACATTGAATCTAATGATATAATCTCAATTGAGTTTAAATCCAGCAGAAGTAATCAACCCACAGAATCAACGTTGATCACTTTCTCAACTGCAGCAATCAAAGAACAGGTAACATCAAGGTCCGACCAATTTAATAAATGGGGCATCAAAATAGTTCTCCTAACTGAACCACGGTATCCCTCGGTTTCTGCGAAACCCCCTGTCATACTAGATGAACAGGGACCACTATTCTTCTCAATATTAAGATCAGCTAAAGGCCGATCCCCAGTAAGGGCGATCCACCCAAAAATAGAGGAGGTCAAAACCACGGCGATTGACTGGGCCTGGTTGCCAGCGACCCTGGACAGGGGAAATCCCAACTGAACTCAACCCGGTCTCTCAGTGTGTTAATGGAACATCAACGGCCTTCCCTCAAAGTTCCAATCCCCAGATGTGATTAAGTTTTTAAAAAACCACGAGGTTATAATATTGCAGGAAACATGGTCCTTGGTCAGCCTTCCAATAGAAGGACATCTGGAGTACAGAACATCTGCTCAGAGGCTGCATAAATCTGGCTGACCCAGCGGCGGTCTCTCAATTTACATTTCAGCTAAGTTAAACGTTAATATAACGCAATTGACATTTGAAGAAGATTGGATTCTCGGTGTAACGCTCAACAACCCTAAATGGACCGAACAACTGATTCTGATTAATATCTACATTTCACCAAGCGTCGGGGAGAAAAAAAGTGAAGTTTAACCACCTAATCCAGGTTTTGTGTAATATACAAAGTAATTACAAAAGTCCAGCCTGCTTAGTATCTGGCGACTACAACACAAACCTTTTTCAAGAACTCCCGGTGGAGTATGATGCACCGTGGCCAGACAACTTGGAACAAACAAAACCCACTGGCAATAAACACAGCAAACTAGGCGAATACATGGTGCTACAACTCAGTGCTTTAGGTTACACCATCTTAAATGGTCGCTTCCCCAAGGATAAACCTCCCAACTGGACAAGATCAAACGGTCATACCCACTCTTTTCTAGACTATACCATCTGTAATAAGGAAATCAATCCTTTTATCGAGAATTACACCATAGCTGTTCAAGGAGAGAGCGACCATCATCCCCAAGTGACTACACTGTCATTTAACCTAGCACATCATGCCATGTCAAGCCTGACGTCAGAAGGTAATTATACTGAAAATCTTAAAAGGTTGAAATGATCTGATCCGATTGCACCAGTAATAATGAGCCAATGTAGAGCCCAGCAAGATTTAATGAGTATTGCTACATCCCTGCCCACTACATCATGGGAACTCTTCGCCCGGGAACTGCTAAAAAAATTCCCACGCACTACACAAAAATCCAAAAAAGGAAACCAGGAAATAATAGCTGAAATCAGGAAACTAAAATCAGCACGTAACAGTGCCTTAAGACAAGCACACAGGTTCCCAGGGGAAGACCACAATCTTAATAAATATAAGCAAGCCCAAAAAGCATTTCGACATGCAATATTCATCGTGAAAAAGAAACGCTCCGAACACTTCTGGCTAAAATTGATATATGCAAGTAAAAACCATAATCCAAAATCCTTCTGGTCACTCCAAAACACACAAACAAGGAGGACAAAGCAGCGCTAACATCTCCGAAGCTGAATGGGTATCTTATCTAACAACTCACTTTGAGGATTCAGTAAAAGATAACCCACTGGCCAGACCACAAGCCACGTCCCAACAATCCAACTCATGCCAACTACTAGACATTATGGATGCAAAGATACCAGGAAACCACGCTGAATTAAACACAAGGACTCCATCAACAACTGATACAAAACTTTTGCCTCAGCCCATAGAATTGTCACATAGTGCATCAACAACTCTTGGAATTATTATGGAAAAACGGCTCGAATTATAACCGAGGGCCGTCCAGATGGAGCTCCTGGGCCAAACGGGCTACCCCAGTCTCTGTTCAAACAGGATACAGACTTTTGGGCCAATCAATTGGCACCACTTTTTTCCTACTGCCGGATCAATTCGGTACTACCGGAATCGTGGCAAGTTGCCATTATGCATCCAATTTATAAAGGAGGCAAGAGATCCGACCCGAAAAACTACTGGATGATCGCCCTACTGGACGTGGAATCGAAATACTATGCTAAGCTGCTCCTTCAAGACCTGGGGTCCTGGGCTGCAAAAAATCATCTCATACTCTTCAACCAGACTGGATTTGTGCAAAAATCAGGCACCATAACAAACTTGCTCGCAATTGCTGTTCTGTTGGATAAAGTGGCAGCCTCTGGAACGTTAATGCACGGCTGTTTTGTTGACTTTAAGGCCGCTTTCAACCGCATACCTCGAAGCCGATTATGGCTCAAATTGCGGAAATGGGGGATCCCACCAGCACTACTACAAGCCATAATCGTGCTACACACTAACACACGGATCCGTGGATCCGTATTAAACTTGGGGATGGATCATACACCTCACGGAAAATACAAACAACCCGTGGAGTGAAACAAGGGTGTGTGCTGGCGCCTCTTCTTTTCAACCTTTTCATCTCTGATTTATCAGAGTCGCTCGACGAAGTTAATTCCCATCCTCCGAAACTTGCCAGGACAAGAGTTAGCAATCTACTATATGCGGACGACCTGGTCCTGCTAAGTCACACCAGGGTTGGCTTGCAAAGACTACTTGATCGGTTGTCCCTATATGCCATCGAAAACGACCTGGAACTGAATTTAACAAAGACAAGGGCAATCACCTTCGGGCAAAGGAAATATCAAGGAGATGGTTGGCAATACAATGATAAAAACATTGACAGAGCCCTTTCATACAAGTACCTAGGGGTTCACTTGGACAGAAGGGGAACATTCTCTAAACATATAGATGAAGTAGAAGCCAAAGCCCTGACAATCCAGGTGGCTTTTAAGACTCTTGCAAGGCAACTGTCCGGGCCCAGTCTAACCCCACTCATAACTGTCATGAAGGCAAAAATCATCAACTCCCTCACCTACAGCGAGGAGATTATGCAAGGGAAATACAATAGCCACGTGATCAAAATAATAACAAGTACATTTAAACAGGTACTGGGTGTACCAAAATCTTCAGCCCCCCCGCTCAAATACGTCTCGAGTTTGGTCTTCAAGACCATCAAGCCACAGGGCGTGGAGCGTACGTCAGTCTGTGTAATAAATTGCGTACCTCCAAAGAAGGAAGTCTGGAGGCCATTTTGTGGGCGGATATCTCAGCTGGTCAACTCGGAAGTTCATTCCGGCGCTATCTGCAAGACTCTTTAAAACTTCTTGATATAGACGAAATCTGGACCTCTAATTCATCGCAGCAGGTACTTAAAATCCATATCAAAAGACACGTCCGCCTCTGGTCCTTTCATTCTGACAGAGCTCAACTGGTGCAACGTAAGCACGCCTGGACAATCGTATCAGGATTAAAGCCAGGAATTATGGCACCCCATCTGTCATGTACCTACTCAGTGCTGTGGAAAAAAAGATTTTTGGCACTCAGAATGGGTGATTGGCCTTTCCTGTATCACCTGCCAAGATGGCGCCATGCAAATCCCAACGTAATGTGCAGGGACTGTGGGAGTAGCACAGAAACATTTGAGCATGTGGTATGTCTTTTTCCCGCAGCCAATGACCTTAGAAAGATCCTGTTAAAAAGCGAATGGAACAAACTCGGCATTCACACCTGCCGGCAAGCCATCCTAACATCAATGAACCCGGACAATCCACAGCTCAATATCCGATTCACCAAGTTTGTCACAGGAACAGCAAGAAGATTTATAAACAATGAGAGCTAGCAAGACATCAATAGTTAACCATGGACCTTTCATATTACTTTATGCAGGGGTTTTATTATACAAATGGAACTGCCCTATCTGGAACCTCGTCAATAATATGGAATTAGATTACCAGCGTTATTAATTATCGCCTTTTAATAATTAACGTCTGCCTGTGGCTTTAGCAGATCATAAAATGTAATGGCCAATTATGGCTTTTAACTGCCTTTTAATTATTTTGTATACAAAAAAAAAGGGTCATTCTGTCTAGACGAGTTAATACTTTTTATTATAAAAAAATAGGTTCAGGATTTTAAATAATTGATGATGAACTCTATCTTTTTACCTGTTGTAATGGCACAAATGTAAATATCTTAGTAACCATACTTGGTATACGTTTTTATTATGGATGCATGTTCCCCGCTGTAATGGTTTTTAGTAATGAAACAATAAAGTATTTCAAGTGGCAGTGAAAATTGCTAAAGGCTCTCCACCCCATGGGAGAGGACTCCCATGGAAAGGGAAGCACTGCATTTTTTATTTAAAAAAAAAAAACTTTTTGAAAATAAAAACAGAAAACTGTTTAGTACAGGGTTCAGCCATGTTGACGGAGCTCTTTACCAAACAGTAAAATATATTGGCAGGAACCGCTGTGTTGGCAGTTCATGGCAATGTTTTGTACAAGACCCCCAGCTTGGCAGTCATTTATAAACCTGGCAGGCGGTCCCTCCACCAGGGCAACGGAGTAATTTACTCCAATGCCGTGAAAGAATATTGGGATGCCCACTCAAATATAAATCAGGTCCTTACTCTATTTTTGATTTTGTCTATTATTCTGCATTGTTCCAATTATTGAGAGTCTTCATGACAATGACTGTATATATTTAAAGGAGATTAATGCTGCATCTGCATTTTACTATCTCTGCGCTGTACTTTTAATAAAAACCTTCATGGTTTTTCTAAATTCCACTCTATAACTCACTTTTTTGAGTCAGTCCTTTCGTGTTGACTGTATTCTGAAAGGCTTCTTTGCACCTTGTCTCTGGGGCACATTGCATTATGATTTGATGTTAACACTGTCCTCGATGCACCCAAAATGTGGACGCGCTATTGAATTACAATTTTCTAGGAGTACAGCACGTCCACAATCGCAAGTGAGGTTCCTGTAGGAAAACCTGGTGGCAACCATCTTGCAAAAAGATTATAGCACACATATTCCCTTGTCTGAAGTATTATGATTCAGCCCCAGACATTTAATGACACTACATAACCCTGTGGCGCATTACTAAACTGTGTCTAGCTCAGGAATCATATACCTAGCTGTATACGCTAGGTATATGTGTGGCTCAATGGTTAGAGCAGGCAGACCTTGATGCAGAGCTCTGGCCAAGGACCAGGGTTCGATTCCCGCCTCGGCGGGTCTCCGGCTCATTAATTCCCCTGACTGGATATTCTCGCCTCAGTGCCTGTTCTGATCATGGGTCCCACGCTGCAACTCTGGGCAATAGCTTGCTTAGTCTCCACAACGGCCCCAAAAGCACTGGGATGCCTGGCTGCACCTGGGGGGTGCCCAGGAGTGGATATTTCCTAGGAAAGCCAGGAAGGGTTCCTAAGCGGTATACGGACAGCGCCGGGACACCTCCGGTGGAGGTAGCTGTGCGCTTTACAAATTCCGACATTTACATTTTTACATTTTTTTTACGCTGAAATGACCGAATAGTGCCAAGGAACGACTCTGACCTGAAGTGTCGCCTCTCCCCCAATTGTACCCCAATCTCCCAGCTCACCCGAAAACAAACCCTCTTCTCAGGCCCGGCTCTAGGACGGTGTGACCAGTGCAAACGCACCGAGCGTCGAGCTCAGGAGGCGCTGTGTTTTGAAATATTTTGTGGTTTTAAATGAAGCTGCTGCAGAGTGTCCTGTGTGTCCGGCAATTTCCAGACTGCAATACAAATGTCAGTATAACATTGGTGATTTACGTACTTGCTGGAGAGCGATAGTGTTATGTCTAGTGGCAGTTTTCGACTCATTATAAAGTAGTGCAGAGGGGCATGGTGCCTGCTGCAAAGAATGTGTACCATGCAGATCACAGAATTGTATTTTAATGTAAATAGCTTGGTGGGTTACTGATTACTGATTTTGTTACTTGTACTTCAAAAGTTAAAATCCTAATATAGCACAGAGAGCTATGCGCTGTCATCAAAGAGCTGCGTGCAAGCTGCAAGGTATAAATTAGAATTGTGTTTTTTCCCAGTCTTTCATTATCCTAATGTTACTAAAAAAAGATTGATTTGGGTTGAAGTACTTATTTATAAGTGTAGTGAACCCAACCACAGTGCTACATTTTAAATAATGAGTTTGTGCTTCTCCAGAACAAGCACTCTTAAAATATACTGCCTACCAGAATGGCTGTCACGTGACTCCCACACCTCCTTTTGTCTTATGGAACATTTCATGTACACTAATTTACACCCAAATGATTCATTGTTTCTGTATAAGGCGTGTGACCTGAAGTCGTCTGACACCCTACATTAGTATCATAAGTGCCTTTAAACAAATGAAATACATGTGAGAGAGGGGCTTTGGAGAGATAAGAGTCACCAATACAGGGTGGTAGTGATGGAATCTGTGAAGAAAGTCATGGGGGCGCCAACAAAGATTGTGGCTCTGGGAGCCAACAGTTCTTAAGCCTGCCCTGCCTTTTCTGCTTCAGGACTACCCTCCTCCACCGGGTCAAGCAACATTAGACAACCCGACTTCCTAACCTTCATCCTAAACAATAAACCAAAACATTGAGCTGCTTATGCATCAGTTACCCAGATATCTGGATACTGAATACTAGACTCATCTCCACAATAGTTTATTGCCAGGTTTAATAATTGAGACCTTCCTTTCCCACCTGAGCCCCTCAGGCCCCTCATCAGTAATATACAAGTTACCCTAGTCTTCAGTTAAGCAGGCAAGGCACCAGGAGAGCCCATTCTAGCCAGGCTCTGCCCCTCATTTTGATTCAGTTTCTTCTCACTCGGGTTAATGCCTGATCCGGCCTGCCTGAGCCCCTTCAGTTAGTTCTGGGTTCTGCTCTAGAACTGCCCCTTCTGAGGAACTTTCCCTGTGACTTTGTCTCAAGCCAGAAATTGTCTTTTCATGGGGCATTGCTTCTCTTGATTGTAAATCATGGACCACCTTCATTTCCCACCTACTATGTTGCATCACAATAAAGTACTAATTCACCACCCCACCTGAGATGTCCCTGGGTTCCCGGCTATTGTCTTATAGGATGTTGCTGCTGCTTCTCAGGGCTCCCACTCACAATAGGTCTGGACGTTGTATTGGTAGTCGGGGGCCTCACAACTGAGCACATGCCTTACTTACCCCACCAAGGTCTCCTCTCAAGACCACAACCCACACTGATGGTCTGGTGACTTTTTAGGCACATGCCTGGTATGTTACAGACACACACTGCCCTGGCCAAGGCCTCTTTACACATCTCCCTCCTTTACAGCATTGCCTCCCCTTCTTTCTGTGGCTGGGGGGCACGTGCGCCAGGCTGGAAAATCAGCCGCCTTTCTCAGCTACTTCCTGGGTTCAGTGCTGCAGTTCTACCCTTTCAAAGCAGCATCTCCGTACTTCCTTTCAGCACTTCTCTTTGACATGAGGGTCTGTGTGTCTGAGAACCAAGCAGAGGTCTGCTGTTTGGGGTTGGGTTGGTGCCTTAGTCTTACCCCTTTTCTAACGTCTCTGGGCCAAGGAGTACGGCCCAGCCAGCAGATGAAGGACCTTTTGCCTGCTGCCAGGGGTAGCTCCTCCGCAATTGCACAGGAGCATCGCTCCGCTGGCTCCGAGCCAGCAGGTGAAATATAAAACGATTACCTAAATCGTTTTATTTTTCATTTGCCAGCTCTGAGTCTGCACGTTTAGGGAGGCGCATGACCAAGGCATGGGAGGGGAGAGGTAGAGTGCTAAGTGCACTCTCTAAGTGTGCATATGTGTTTGGCTGGCCATCTCAGGCCCTCCAAGCACACATGCACACTTAGGTTTCTCCAGCCCAGCTGCATTGAACAGCTGGGCTGGAGAAACCCCACAGACTCCCTGGTCTGAGCGGAGCATCTTTTCAGCCTGCTCAGACCAATCCCCACACTGCTCTCATAGCATGAGAGCAGTGTGGGGATTGCATATGGAGTCTGTCCCAGTGCATGCTTGGAGCTTGGGACCAGGAAGAGAACACTGGGGCGCGAAGTGACGTGGGAGGCGCCTGCAGCTCCAGGCAAGTAATTTAAAAAATTATTATTTCCCCCCCCACATGCTTCACCACACGTGCTCCCCCGCTCCCCCTCCACCCGCTGCAGCACCTCTTCATTGTGTTGGCCACCACTGCCTGCTCCTTTCATCAGCTCAGACCTCTGCCACTGGCCTGAACGCCTGAACCCCACACACATTCCCATCGGCTAAACCCTAATTTTCAGGTGGGATCACATTGATGATCCTGCAGCATTTATTCAGAAGGCCAAAAGAGAACAGAACAAATGTGTCCTTCTCCATATTCATACAAGTCTTGTTCCGTGGTGTGCCAATTATGAATGACATAAGATGGCCAGAGAAATATATCTAATTCAAAGAAATAAGGAATATTTTTAACATATTGGGCAGAGGCCTTGTCAGAAGTTGTGGATTGGGAAGATGCACATGGCCAAGTGCAAAGTTGAAATGTAACCTTTGTTTTTTTCAGTGCATTTCTAAAGTTTTTATTGATATTTCCTAACCATAACATGCCTGTAACCTGTGTTTTTTCCAGTGAATTTCTTAAGATTTTTAATGTTATTTTCTAACTATAATGTCCCTGTAACCTCGTTGTGTGAGTGGTTGTGAGGGTGTGTAGGTGGGTATGTGAGTGAGTGGTGGGTGTGTCAGTGTGTGTGTGACTGACTGAGTGGGTGTGCGAGTGGCAGTATGGATGTGCACATGGCAGTGTGAGCGGGTGTGTGATTGCCTCTGTGAGTCTGTGAGTGGATGTGTGAGTGGTTCTCTGAGTCGGTGTGTGAGTGGCTGTATGATCGTGAAAATGGGTGTGCAAGTGGTTTTCTGGGTTTCTGAGTAGATGTATGGCTGGCTGTATGGGTGTGTAAGTGGGTGTCTGAGTGTTTGTGTGGGTGTCTACAAGGGTATGTGGGTGGGAGTAGTGTTCTGGATCTCCGAGTGGGTGTGTGAGTGGATGTATTGATATGTAAGTGGTTGTATGGGTGTATAAGTGGGTATGTGAGTGAGTGTGTTAGTGGGTCTGTGAGTGGGTGTATTCTTTTTTTATTGGGATATGGATCCGTGGATTTGTCCCTGATTCACACAGGGCTCTGCTGAGCACAGCAGTAGATCCACGGATCTTTATGCATGAAAAATAAAATATTTTTAAACAATTTCTTGCCCATGAGGGGTCCCTCAGAGAACCCTAAATCAGTCCCATGGGGCAGGATACCTCTATCTTGACCCCTTATATCTATATCCTATTTATACTTTATTTCCCCCCAGGAACTAAGTCTCAATTGGCAAAATGTCGGCCGCACCTTAGCTCTCAGACTGTAGCCAACCAATCACAGCATTGCTGTTGGCACGTGGATCCAAATCCCTAGATATACATAAATCCTTTTTCTTTAATAACTCCAACACTACTGAACAGATGTACACCAAATCACAAAAAGCACTTGTTCTGGACAAATACCTAGCTTTCTGATAAATGTCATGTAATTCTGTTCAGCAGTTTGGGCTGTAGGTCTGTCTATAATCCCTATGGGGAAAATGCATTTTAGGACCCCCCTTTATCTCAGTGCATGCTTGAAGAATCACCCTGACACTTTCCAGACAGCAGCTGACGTGAGTGACAAACTAGTTTAGAACATTTTTGAAGATTCGTCAAACGGTGCCTACGTTATGTTTTCCATTGACAAGGTGTTTGTTTATAACAGTGGCGCTGTTAGACAAATCTTCACAAAACTTTTCCCCAAAAAAGCTAATTTATCTCAGCTCCTTCCTAGAAAGGTTTGGGGTGATCCGTCAAGCAGGGTCTGAGAAAAAAGGGGTGAGCCAAAACACAAAATCCCCATGCATTTTCAATAACCTTCTTTAAGCAGCGCTACAGCAAAAACTGCAAAAACTGCTGAACGGAAATACACCAAGTTTGGCAGGAAGCTGGTTCTTGGTCCTTAGATTGTACTTTTTGTGATTTAGTGTACATTCATTAAGTAGTTTAAAAAAAATAAAGGTACAAAAATATTTGTCTATTTGGATCCTTGGGTCCAAGGGACTCCCGTGGGAGTCTTGGAGGAGTGCAAATTCAAAATAGAGAGTTCTGATTGGCTGAAGGAGCTTTTTACCCCCTAGGGCCAAATTGCTGCTGTGGGAGTCAGACTCTCTCATCACTCATGACATTTTCTATGAAATTATTGATAATGTCATTGAAACAGTGCAGTGAAATTATTGATGACAAAACTGTGCATGGCGGAGGTGTGTATTATAGTTACCTGAGGGATTTACTTATAGTTACTTGAGATGACTATAACTGCTGAATTTCTATTCCAATTACATCGTAGATAACTCGAGCTTTGCTCTTGTTGCCTATTTAATGTCGCTCAGAACCAGTTGGGATAAACATCTACGTATTTTACTCATCTATAATTCTATAGATCTAGCTAGAATGTCTTGCTGTAGTCCAAGATGATAATACACTGGCTAGGGCAAGACTCTATATAGAAAAGTTGTGAAAGATTACAAGATCCATAATGAAAAGTAAGGCTAGAAAACCAGACTACATTATTTGAACCAAGAACTGCAACCGTAAATTTTTAGATGGTTTGATGGTGTGTGTGGCACATTCCATTGATTTTTTATTAAATATTCCAGTCTTCATTAAAATAAGTTGTCATTTGCCTTTACTTTTGTGTAAGCAAATGTGCATAAAACATGTTTGTTGTGCTTTGAGTATGAGATTAGCTTTAACATTTTATTTACCAAGAATCTAAGCTGTGTCAGTTCACAAAAATTGCAGGGTTTGTTCAATAACTTTACCCATGCTTAAGCCATCCTATTAATTAAGATCTACAACTCTGTTTACCTAGCAAATGGCGAAGTCTGATTGTGAAATGTTTCATAACTATTGGAGGATGTGACTCGTGTTAAGGTGTCAGGGCACATAGTTCCCATCCCATGAATCAGCTGTAGAATTTTCCTGTTTGACAGGTATAGGTTTTATTTAGCGTCTACTACCAGTGCAATGTTTCCATGGAAAAGATTTGCAGCTGGAAATCTAGTAGTCTGTTGCAGATTAACCACCACCTTCATTGGAATTTTCACCACTGCTCATTAGCTGAAATGGTAGTACAGCTGGGAAAGTAAGTTAGCACAGCAAAATTCCAACCGGTTGGTGCAAATCTCAGTCAGTAGTTATTTCTTGCCTGGTGGAATTATGGTTTCTGCTATTTTTGAGTTGATTATATTTTAACACCATCCCCTAAACCCGACATTGTGGCAACTGGCAAATATTGTGTTGTTTCCGAGCACGTGTACTGTACACTTTATTCGGGGTGTTGCAGCACACAAATACAGTGCACAGTTCGTCACCTACCAATGAACAATTCAGTGTTGCAAGCCTTTTAAGTCAGCATTGTGTCATCAGCCTGTATATACAAACACCCCAAAGTTTGCTGTAGAGATATTGGCACTAACGTTTGTTGGGGATTACAGTCTACTGTTGATAAAGGTAAGATCAGTTCTGGCTTCCAACTTGTTTCAGTTTTAGGAATGAAAATACTCAATATCAGTAATTCGCAGAACCCTCTACTGTGTCTCCCAACCACTATTTGCCTTGACATCAGATTCATCCCCCATATTTTGGCCCACATCTACCAGTTTCTCCATCAAAAACCAATCACATCCCACAATAAGAGGGTCCGAAGCAGATGCCAAAAACCTCGGCTATGTTGTTTAAAGAAATGATACAATTGAGGGTAAATCCAAAGGCAATGAAGCGGTAAACCCGACAATTAAGGACTCATATATATCAGGCGAAGAACCATCATATAGCCACTATGTTGCCAGCCTTCTTTTGCTATGATTCCAGCATCATGTCTAGATAATTGTTATATAGGCTATTTATTTGATTGTTTGTCATATTGATTGTGTTATGTTATTTATGTTGTGCCATCACCAAGATGGCTTATATTGACTGTTTAAACAGTGAAAGAGTGGGTTGTGCACACCTTCTTTTGTTCTTTTCACTGATTACGAGCTGCCCTTTTTAACAATTCACATACGCTCTGTTTAGCAAGCCATCAATCTTACCTTCCTACAGTTCCCGTGCTATCCAGCATTCCTATAGTGAATCCGAAGGTTTATTTGTCCTGCTAATCTGGTTTGTTTATACCGTGCCGTGACCGAGCAATGTTGTCGCGATCTCTCGCGAGTGTTCTATCAAACGTTGGCACCATTTTAGGGTAGACTAATACGATTCGAAACTTTATTGATATGTTCTAGCTTTCATCGACATATCAATAAAGTTTCGAATCGTATTAGTCCACCCTAAGATAGCGCCCACTTTTGATAGAACACTCGAGAGAGATCGGGTTAGCATTGCTCGGTCACGGCATGGTATAAACAAACAAGATTAGCGGGACAATTAAACCTTCGGATTCGCGACTGAAATGCTGGATAGCATGGGAATCGTGCAGTGAAAATTGAACTTTCGATAATGTGTTCAGAAATTACTAGAACTAGCTCTTAGGACCGATATGAGACTGACATTATATACTTTATAAAGGTATTTAGTGGAGAATCATACAAGCACGAAATCAACAGAACCGGCTAGAAATACAGTGGTACAATTTTAAATATTCACTGGTGGAGGACAATATATTGACACATAGATCCTTTCGGACAATACATATAAATGTTATGTTTTTTAGCTTTTTTATGTCCCTTAACCAGTACATTACGATCTGAGTAACGAAAGACAAGCGGTACTGAGTTGAACACAGCTCAGTAAGTAAAACACATTACCTTTTAGCCACGGAAGGGGCATCTGGGTTCAATGGTGCACTGATAAAACACTATAAAACAATGATAGGCAGCACGGTTAAATAGCACGTTATCAGACTTCTGACATGTATAGCGCACTGCAGTGTAAACTCTGGAAATGTTTATGAGCAACATTTTCAAATGAAGACAGCTAGGTGCTCGCACCTTATGAATGTTAGCTTAATCTGTTAAAAGATAAACTCTGGATACGACAATAATCAAAGTCTAGAAATGTCATGTATTTGATGATGGCTCTGTATATGTACCTCGCAAAGCAGGATACTGTCAATAATGTATATATTTTCTCACAGGCTTGCCCCTGACGAAGGGACCGCCAGTCCCGAAATGCATTGGGCTTGATTACGAATCCCCAATCGCCGTACAATGATGTATAGTGATGATTAAATGTAATTAATTATTGAGCAACTGATTTACATAAAAGATACAATATTGAGATAATGCCAATCATGCAATGAGGAATGAATTGCCTAATTGAGAAAGTGAAAATCTCCTGTTTAATTTGTAAGCAACGAGCGGAAAATAGGAAAATCAAGACAGTTTGAGTTCAGGTCGCCTGAGTGGGACCTGATCACTACTGAGTTATATTGACTGTTGTCATGTTTCATAATAAGACATGTTTTTAAGAAAAGAAGAATAAAATTGATCACGTTTTAGACAATATTTAACGTTCACACTGAGTTTTTCAAACCATGTTCCTCTCAAATCCTTAATTGTCATGTTGACCGCTTGATTGCCTAGGGATTTACCCTCAACTGTACTATTGCCCTGCCCTAGGAATTCCTATTAGTCTGCAGGGGGTCCTATTTACTTGCATTGTTTTAAGAAATGATTGCTGGCCGTGATTTAGCACAGAAGATATCCCTACCCTATAGTCTGCAATTAGTGAGCAATCACCTAGCCTCTGTGTCTGCCAATGATCCCTGAAGTGAGAAGGACTTCCAACCTTAACAATTTGGATTATGCTGATGAGAAGTGTTTTACCATGTACTGTCTAGAACAGTGGTTCATAACCTTTTGACTTTTGTGGAACCCCACTTAAGCATTACTGTAATCCGGGGACCACCACTGAATCATTATTAGAATCCGGAGACCCCAATGAGTCATTATTGGAAGTTGGAGACCTTTCAATGATTTGAACTGCAAAACAATACACAAAAAAGTAGAAACAATCATGCATCAAACAAATACACAAATGATGAAATAGTTTATTTAATCCACAAAGAGATATGAAAACAAAAAACATTTTAATGGGAAGGTGGGAGGTTTTCTAAATTCAGTTGAAGCCATTTATCCATACTCTATTCTGCTTGATGAATTTGCCCTGCTCCCAGGAATCTTAACTTTAAGCCTTCAACTTCAAATTACTTAAAATTTAAAGAACAATTTAAAATGGTCATTTTGACATTTTGTATCTTTATTTATATACATGTTAATATAATTTCATTTTTTAAGCAGTCAATGAACCCCTGAGTAGGCTTTGTGAACCTCTGTTTGGTACTCGGACCACAGAAGAATCACTGGTCAAGATTAAGCATGAGCGCAAAATCCGCTCCGATCGCGGATTTTGCGGATTTTCGGTAAATCCGCGATCCGCGAACTCTCGCGAATTTACCGAGAATCCGCAATCCGCGATCGGAGCGGATTTTGCGGTCAAAAGTTCAAGCCTAATGCATTTACGATGGCGCCGGCAAGCTGCCAGCGCCATCCTCAAATGGTTACTTAATTAGCTTCGACAGGAAGCTCTAACAGATAAGATAAAGCAGGGGCTCGAGCGCCTGCTTTATTTTATCAGTTGGAGCTTCCTGTTGAAGCTAATTAAGTAACTTTTGCAGGATGGCGCTGGCAGCTTGCCGGCGCCATCGTAAATTATTTACAGTGTCTTCTTGCATAAATTTGAAGGGCAGGGTTCATTCTGGCACGACGGTCCTGGCACAAAAAATAAACCTCAACAGGAAACACTTGCAGGTGTGCCTTGTTCCCAAATATACCCATCGGAAATCCGCTGTGATGCTGGTCTCTGACCTTTTATACACACAAGAGGCATGTGCGCTCGCATTGAAGCCCCGTCCGTTTGGCCCCGCCCACACACTCGAGGTGTGCACCGTCTTCCCGCCATTTACCCACTATGATGGACATTTCACTCAAGGGACCCCTGCGCACTTCGGCGCGATTGCATTAACACACACTTGGTCGCTGGAACTAGTTGAAGCGCAAATGCGGTGACTCATTCATCAGCCCAAAAAAAATCGTGGCATTTGCATCTTTGCCTTTTAAGAGCACAATCCCCGTGCTGTTCCTGTGACCAGGGGCTTCTGTCTCTTAATCTGCTGCTCTGATCGGTCTCTGACCTTTTATACACACAAGAGGCATGTGCGCTCGCATGGAAGCCCCGTCCGTTTGGCCCCGCCCACACACTCGAGGAAGCCCCGCCCCCAAATCCGCAGATCCGCAAAATCCGCGGATTTTGCGGATCCACGATCCGTGAATCCGCAAATTCGTGAATCGTGGATCCGCAAAATCCGCCCATGCTTAGTCAAGATGGAAGAAGCCTCTGTGTATGTTTACATAGTGTTAGAGCTTTATTAATAATGTGCAGACCAATTTATCTACACTTGAATTCACATGTGTAGACCAATTAATCTACACTTGAATTCACATGTGCATACTGACATGGAACTATCACAATTAAAACAAACTTGCTGAAACATGTTAACATGAGTTTTCCAGGCATAAGCTAAATAGGACTGAGTTAGGCCTCGACGTAGTCCTGTCAAAACTGTATGCTGTCTGTTTATGTTTCTGTCTGACACTACAAACAGAAAGTTGTGTTTTGTTTATTTCTGAATAACACTGTTCTCAAAGAGGGCCTACTAGAGGATGCTTTTACTAAGATTTTCCTAGAGCCTTACACTTGCACATGGTATTGCATTCATTCACAATGGTTTACTATTGTTTGTTCTGACATTTCTAGACGCCATTAGGTGAGAAGGGCAGAATCAATATTCATGTAGTGGGTTAGTGCTAAGGTGAGGGAGGGTTATATGATGATTCATTATACTGCAAAATATTTTACTGTAAGTGTAATTCTTTGCTCACACCATGCGGACTTTGCAGTTTCAATGTTGTCTTATGGAGAAAATGGCTATATAAACCTGTCAATTTGGGCGGATGAGCCAGAACTCATTTGGGGCACTCTGCATTCTACTAGGGATGTTTCCTAATTTCTTATTGATTTTGCAGTACATTTGAGACTTAGGGCCTATGTTATATGTTGGGGGAAAGGAAATCCATTGCAATGGCTATGGAGTTCCCTCCCTGCCAACAGAGTAGTCTGCTGTCAGATTTATGCAGGCAGGCCTTAGGTTTGGCAACGGCGGAGACCACCCCTTTTCTGCCATGGCCAAAATCCTCTGACCCCATTGCGGAGTAAGGGCCGTCAGAGGCTGACCTGTTGTCAGCCCACCTAATTGAGATGGGTGGAATGACAGGTCAATTTTCACTGCATGTCACTGGCGGTAAGTGGCAGTTTTTGCTGACAGCCCTGACCAAGCTACAGTGAGTTTCTCTCGACCACAGTTAGCAGTGAGACACGCAGAGCCGCCGACCGGACCGGACCCGACTCGAACCGAGTTGCCGCCTGGGACACAGACACGGACCCGACTCGAACCGAGTTGCCGCCTGGGACACAGACACGGACCCGAGAGCAGCAGAGCAGCAGAGCCGCCGCCGCCACCGCCCACCACGCTGAGAGCAGAGAGCCGAGAGCCGCGGCGGGTGAGTAAGAGTGGCAAAAACCTGCGGCGTGAGAACCGCAGCTGGACGTGGGGAGACGCGGGGAGAGCCGCAGGCCGAGACCCCCAGCTGAGGCGGGGAGAGCCATGGCGGGAAACGCAGCTGAAACGGGACGCGGGAGAGCAGTTGAGAGCCTCGGCAGGGGCTGCACGTCGGGACTCGCGGCCGAGATCCCCAGCTGAGGCGGGACGCGGGGGAGAGCCGCTGAGAGCCGTGGTGGGCGAACAGTGCAGCCTGAGACCCACAGCCACAGCCACAGCTACAGCTGAGATGGGACGCGGGGAGAGCAGCGAGTAAGTAGCACGCGGCGTGCCTGGTCAGTTTGGCTTCCGGGCACACAGCATTCCGGCTGTCTCCTGCCCCACCGCCATCACAGCCACAGCGAGGGAGCTGCCAGGGAAAGCGAGAGGCAGGCAGCCCACAGCCAACCAACCATCCCCCAGCATCGCCACCGTTAAACTGTCGGTGGACATCGTGAGCCAGGCGGCAGCTGCAAGCGCTGTAAGTAGATAGGGGTGATTGGGGCAGTACTGAAAGAACAGAGGAGTTGAGCAGGGGTTTAGGGGCAGCCCCCCTCATTTCCCCCCTCCTCCCTTGGCCTCACTTTTCTACCCACACCAATAGAGTGGTGTCTGGCCGCAGTCATTACACGTCAAAACCTACAAAAAAAAAAAAGGGAGAGCAAAGGCGAACTCTTCGCATTACAAGGAATTCAAGTGAAGGGAAGGAAGGGAAATAATTAAAAAAAAGGGGAAAGAAAAAGAGAGAGTCAAAAGTCAAGAGCAGCCACTTCCACTCCCCCTCTTCTTCTTGGTTAAATCATAATGCGGTCTGGAAGGCTTATAAAAGAAACTGCAAAAAACCGTAAGAAGTTAAACAAGGAATCCATAGAACCACCTGAGCAACAAGAGACAGCACAACCACCTCCTCTGGCCCCATCACCTTCACCAACTCTTCTTCAGAATCACGAACATGGACCCGGCCTCATAGGCTGTACCATTAAGTCTGAAATAACCCAAACGCCCTCAATACAACAGCATAATACACAGGATGAAACAATCAATGATGTAAAAAAAGAGGACTCTGAGAGACTACTTTAATTAACAAGGAACCAAAGTTCAAGCTTTAATTGACTCCACCAAAACATCGCCCCAACCGGTTCAGCCGCTCCAAACTTTCCCCAACATTGATTCAGTTCAGATTAAAGTACAGGCACTGATCCATGAACAGCTTCAAAACCAGCCCACCACCATACCCCCAGATGGTCACTTATCTAGGGACGTACCCTTTACACCTGAAAGAAACAGGTTAAGACCAGTTACCTGGCCAGGAAATACATCTCCCCCTTACAACAAGTTCAACAATCTAATAAGGAACAGAGTTCATCACCAATAACCATCTCAAGCGACGACTCTTCCTTCCACCTCAGATCACCCATACAGCACAAAACCAACCTTCCTACAGATAACCCGGGCTTCCACGGAAGTAAAATAAAAACTACCCCCCAGGCAGCACAATGGACCAGAACCACTCCAGGAAAATCAAGCCGCTAACGCCAACGACGCCACCAACCTTTGCCCATTATGAATCTCCTGAAACAAAGTCAGGTGAGCCCAACGACCACTCCCTCTTGGATTTATCTTTTTTCAAGACCAAACTTAATAAAACAAAGGACGCAACTGAAGGTCATGACCCAGCAGCGTTCAAATCTACAACCATCTGGCCCCAGCTCCTACAAACTCTACAATCCACAGTGTCCGCACTAAACTATCATTCAGACAAACTAGATTTACAAGTCGACCTTCTAAACACACTAGCAGTATACACGGCAGGGATCGACAATAAACTAGAAGGCTTGAATACCTTAATAACAAAAGCACAATCAAAAGTCAACCTGACTCAAGCGATATGTTGCTGCTCGCCAATAATCGAAAGTCTGTCTACACTTCCTCAGTTCCTCGCTTTGGTCCTGACAGAAATAAAGAAACTACCACCAGGTTTGCAAGCTCAACCATATCCCTCAGACTCACATTCAATTAATGTAACCACTCCGAAAGTCAAAGACCAAAGCATAAACTACAATAAACCTGGAAAAAACCATAAGGCTTCCTCGGCAAAAATCGACACTCGACCAACGGACGCCTCAGTAGTAGTACCATCCTCAGACAATCGAGACAAACGAGTGGCACCCAAGGAGTATGGTATCTTCCAACCAATCAAGTTAAATAATAAAAATAACATTGCGTTGAAAATAGACGAACCGCCTACATCTGAGACAGTGCAAATTGCCGACATCAGTGATGCTGGCCCAGGAACGGGATCAATGAATAAATCCCCTCTAAAACAACATCTGAGCAAAAGAGAAAAGAAGAGACTACGGGAAAAACGTAATAAACGTAGCACAGTGATTCAAAATAAGACCAGTGAGCCATTAAATCACCACAAAAATCACCCATACAATTATTTACAGACTTACCCAGTAAGGTGCTAACAGCACCAGCCAATAGTAAAAAATATGAGGAACAACCTGGGGCCAGGGGAGAGGTCATCACAAAGCTTCTACAGCCTTCGACATTAGATGAGCCAGGAAAGGTCACAAAGTTAGACACGCCATTTTACATCGCCAAGACCGGAACAGATGACCTGATAGCCTTATCAAATATGGTAAACATACCAAAGGAAAACCAAAACAAGGAAACCATAAAACACGACGATGAGCACAGGTCAAGAGGCAAGGAGAACCTTCAGATAACACTATCCAAGAGTTTGGACGCATCCGAAACGGGTAAAAGTTTACCCAATAAAGTAGACCATGAATCCCGAGGACAACACTTGGGACATAAGCAACAATCGCCCTATATTCAAAGGAGAATTAATTTACTTCAAACCACTGACGAAGGCAACCACAAGACCCCAGGCCAGGCGCCCCGAACAATTAATTTAAAAAAAACAACTGTTATTTATTCCCGAATACCACACTCAAGGACCGCACGATATCCTGAATAGAGGGAACATTTTGAAACTTTTTAAATGTATACCTGAACTGTGCCACATTGAATCCAATGATATAATCTCAATTGAGTTTAAATCCAGTGGAAGTAATCAACCCACAGAATCAACGTTGATCACTTTCTCAACTGCAGCAATCAAGGAACAGGTAACATCAAGGTCCGACCAATTTAATAAATGGGGCATCAAAATAGTTCTCCTAACTGAACCACGGTATCCCTCTGTCCTTGCGAAACCCCCATTCATACTAGATAAACAGGGCCCACTATTCTTCTCAATATTAAGATCAGCTAAAGGCCGATCCCCAGTAAGGGCGATCCACCCAAAAATAGAGGAGGTCAAAACCACGGCGATTGCCTGGGCCTGGTTGCCAGCGGCCCTCGACGGGGGAAATCCCAACTGAACTCAACCCAGTCTCTCAGTGTATTCATGGAACATCAACGACCTTCCCTCAAAGTTCCAATCCCCAGATGTAATAAAGTTTTTAAAAAAACACGAGGTTATACTATTGCAGGAAACATGGTCCTTGGTCAGCCTTCCAATAGAAGGATATCTGGAGTACAGAACATCTGCTCAAAGGCTGCATAAATCTGGCCGACCCAGCGGCGGTCTCTCAATTTACATTTCAGCTAAGTTAAACGTTAATATAATGCAATTGACATTTGAAGAAGATTGGATTCTCGGTGTAACGATCAACAACCCTAAATGGAACGAACAACTGATCCTGTTTAATATCTACATTTCACCAAGCGTCAGGGAGAAAAAAGTGAAGTTTAACCACCAAATCCAGGTTTTGTGTAATATACAAAGTAAATACAACAGTCCAGCCTGCTTAGTATCCGGCGACTACAACACAAACCTTTTTCAAGAAGAAGTATGATGCACCGTGGCCAGACAACTTGGAACAAACAAAACCCACTGGCAATAAACACAGCAAACTAGGCGAATACATGGTGCTACAACTCAGTGCTTTGGGTTACACCATCTTAAATGGTCGCTTCCCCAAGGATAAACCTCCCAATTGGACAAGATCAAACGGTCATACCCACTCTTTTCTAGACTATCCCATCTGTAATAAGGAAATCCATCCTTTTATCGAGAATTACACCATAGCTGTTCGAGGGGAGAGCGACCATCATCTCCAAGTGACTACCCTGTTATTTCACCTAGCACATCATGCCATGACAAGCCTGACGTCAGAAGGTAATTATACTGAAAATCTTAAAAGGTTGAAATGGTCTGATCCAATTGCACCAGTAATAATGAGCCAATGTAAGGCCAGCAAGATTTAATGAGTATTGCTACATCCCTGCCCACTACATCATGGGAACTCTTCGCCCGGGAACTGCTAAAAAAATTCCCACGCACTACACAAAAGTACAAAAAAGGAAACCAGGCAATAATAACAGCTGAAATCAGGAAACTAAAACCAGCACATAACAGTGCCTTAAGACAAGCACGCAGGTTCCCAGGGGAAGACCAAAATCTTAATTAATATAAGCAAGCCCAAAAAGCATATCGACATGCAATATTCATCGAGAAAAAGAAATGCTCTGAACAGTTCTGGCTAAAATTGATATATGCAAGTAAAAATCATAATCCAAAATCCTTCTGGTACTCGTTAACTCCAAAACACACAAACAAGGAGGACAAAGCAGCGCTAACATCTCCGAAGCTGAATGGGTATCTTATCCAACAATTCACTTGGAGGATTCAGTAAAAGATAACCCACTGGCCAGACCACAAGCCACGTCCCAACAATCCAACTCATGCCAACTACTAGACATTATGGATGCAAAGACACCAGGAAACCACGCTGAATTAAACACAAGGACTCCATCAACAACTGATACAAAACTTTTGCCTCAGCCCATAGAATTGTCACAAAGTGCATCAACAATTCTTGGAATTATTACGGAAAAAACGGCTTGAATTATAACCGAGGGCCATCCAGATGGAACTCCTGGACCAAACGGGCTACCCCAGTCTCTGTTCAAACAGGATACAGACTTTTGGGCCAATCAATTGGCACCAATTTTTTCCTATTGCCGGATCAATTCGGTACTACCGGAATCGTGGCAAGGTGCCATTATACATCCAATTTATAAAGGAGGTAAGAGATCAGACACGAAAAATTACAGGATGATCACCCTACTGGACGTGGAATGGAAATACTATGCTAAGCTGCTCCTTCAAGCCCTGGCATCCTGGGCCGCAAAAATTCATCTCATACCCTTCATCCAGACTGGATTCGTGCAAAAATCAGGCACCATAACAAACTTGCTGTTCTGTTGGATAAAGTGGCAGCCTCTGGAACGTTAATGCACGGCTGTTTCGTTGACTTTAAGGCCGCTTTCGACCGTGAACCTCAAAGACGATTATGGCTCAAATTGCGGAAATGAGGGATCCCACCACCACTACTACAAGCCATAATCGCGCTACACACTAATACATGGATCCGTATTAAACTTGGGGATGGATCATACACCTCAAGGAAAATACAAACAACCCGTGGAGTGAAACAAGGGTGTGTGCTGGCGCCCCTTCTTTCAACCTTTTCATCTCCGATTTGTCAGAGTCGCTCGACAAAGTTAATTCCCATCCTTCGAAACTTGCCAGGACAAGAGTTAGCAATCTACTATATGCGGATGACCTGGTCCTGCTAAGTCACACCAGGGTTGGCTTGCAAAGACTACTTGATCGGTTGTCCCTATATACCATCGAAAACAACCTGGAACTGAATTTAACAAAGACAAGGGCAATCACCTTCGGGCAAAGGAAATATCAAGGAGGTGGTTGGCAAAACAATGGTAAAAACATTGACAGAGCCCTTTCATACAAGTACCTAGGGGTTCACTTGGACAGAAGGGGAACATTCTCTAAACATAGAGATGAGGTAGAAGCCAAAGACCTGACAATCCAGGTGACTTTTAAGACTTTTGCAAGGCAACTGTCCGGGCCCAGTCTAACCCCACTCATAACTGTCATGAAGGCAAAAATCATCAACTCCCTCACCTACAGCCAGGAGATTATGCAAGGGAAAGACAATAGCCACGTGAACAAAATAATAACAAAAACATTCAAACAGGTGCTGGGTGTACCAAAATCTTCATCCCCGCTCAAATACATCTCGAGTTTGGTCTTCAAGACCATCAAGCCGCAGGGTGTGGAGCGTACGTCAGGCTGTGTAATATGTTGCGTAACTCCAGAGAAGGAAGTCTGGAGGCCATTTTGTGAGTGGAAATCTCAGCTGGTCAACTCGGAAGTTCATTTCGGCGCTATCTGCAAGACTCTTTAAAACTTCTTGATATAGATGAAATCTGGACCTCTAATCCATCGCAGCAGGTACTTAAATCCATATCAAAAGACACGTCCGCCTCTGGTCCTTTCATTCGAACAGAACGTAAGCACGCCTGGACAATCGTATCAGGATTTAAGCCAGGGATTATGGCACCCCATCTGTCATGTACCTACTCAGTGATGTGGAAAAAAAGATGTTTGGCACTCAGAATGGGTGATTGGTCTTTCCTGTATCACCTGCCAAGATGACGCAGTGCAAATCCCAACGTAATGTGCAGGGGCTGTGGGAGTAGCACAGAAACAATCGAGCATGTGGTATGTCTTTGTCCCGCAGCCAATGACCTTAGAAAGATCCTGTTAAAAAGTGAATGGAACAAACTCGGCATTCGCACGTGCCGGCAAGCCATCCTTGCATCAATGAACCCGGTCAATCCACAGCTCAATATCCGATTCACCAAGTTTGTCACAGGAACAGCAAGAAGATTTATAAACAACGAGAGCCAGCAAGACATCAATAGTTAACCATGGACCTTTCATATTACTGTATGCAGGGATTTTATTATACAAATGGAACTGCCCTATCTGGAACCTCGTCAATAATATGGAATTAGATTACCAGCGTTATTAATTATTGCCTTTTAATAATTAACGTCTGCCTGTGGCTTTAGCAGATCATAAAATCTCATGGCCAATTATTGCTTTTAACTGCCTTTTAATTATTTTGTATACAAAAAAAGGGTCATTCTGTCTAGACGAGTTAATACTTTTTATTATAAAAAAATAGGTTCAGGATTTTAAATAATTGATGATGAACTCTATCTTTTTACCTGTTGTAATGGCACAAATGTAAATATCTTAATAACCATACTAGGTATACGTTTTTATTATGGATGCATGTTCCCCGCTGTAATGATTTTTAGTAATCAAACAATAAAGTATTTCAAGTGGCAGTGAAAATTGCTAAAGGCTCTCTTCCCCATGGGAGAGGACTCCCATGGAAAGGGAAGCACTGCATTTTTTATTTAAAAAAAAACTTTTTGAAAATAAAAACAGAAAAATGTTTAGTACAGGGCTCAGTCCTGTTGACGGAGCCCTTTACCAAACAGTAATATATATTGGCAGGAACCGCTGTGACGGCAGTTCATGGCAAAGTTTTGTACAAGACCCCCAGCTTGGCGGTCATTTATAAACCTGGCAGGCGGTCCCTCCACCAGTGCAACGGAGTAATTTACTCCACTGCCGTGACAGAATATTGGGATGCCCACTCAAATATAAATCAGGTCCTTACTCTATTTCTGATTTTGTCTATTATTCTGCATTGTTACAATAATTGAGGGGCATATTATCAAGGGGGTTTATCTCCGCTTTTTGGGCTTTAAAAGCCAAGAAAGCGGAGATAAAATTATCTCCCTATTACCTAGCTGTCGCTAACACCAGTTAGCGACAGCTAGTAGGAGATAGCGACCATCTTGGGCCCCACTTTGCATGTCAGTGATATTTATCACTAATGACATGCAAAGTGGGCGTGGCAAGATGTTAGCGACTGGAAACAGTCGCTAACATCGCTATCTCCTATTACCAACTTTTGGAGATATTCGCGCTAAGCGCGAATATCTCCAAAAGCTAACACCTGCCCTGAGCAGTTCTTAGCCATGTTATCCAATGTGAGGTGGATAACATGGCTAAGAGCATTAGGTCGGTAATGCATGAATATCGCTGACTTTTCAGCGATATTCATGCATTGCGGCCGTTTTTTATCGCAATTGCGATAAACCTTGGTAATACCAAGGTTTATCTGCGGTAAAAATCGCCGCAGCTAAGCGGTAAAATTTTGTCTCTAACCAAGCAATAGCGATAATTATCGCTATTGCTTGGTAATATGCCCGAGAGTCTTCATGACAATGACTTTATACATTTAAAGGAGATTAATGCTGCATCTGCATTTTACTATCTCTGTGCTGTACTTTTAATAAAAACCTTCATGGTTTTTCTAAATTCCACTCTATAACTCACTTTTTTGAGTCAGTCCATTCGTCTTGATTGTATTATGGAAAGGCTGCTTTGCACCTTGTCTCTGGGGCACATTGCGTTATGATTTGATGTTAACACAGTCCTCGATGCACCCAACATGTGGACGCGCTATTGAATTACAATTTTCTAGGAGTACAGCACGTCCACAATAGCAAGTGGGTTTCCTGTAGGAAAACTTAGTGGCAACCATCTTGCAAAAAGATTAGAGCACCCATATTCCCTTGTCTGGGGTATTATGATTTAGCCCCAGACATTTAATGACACTACATAACCCTGTTACAAAAAACACAGTTGATGGACAGAATGTAGAACAATGTCATACATTCACCCCAGTACAAGGATCTGGTCCATCACTGTTGTGTTTGCAAGTATCGCTCTAAGTGTACTGGGGATGCTCAGACGTGAGTCCCAGGCACTCCACACCACTGGAGTCAAGCTAGCCGGGCTGATGAGAGGTGTTACCTCGAAACCGGGCCGGTCCTCGGATGCTTGTTTCCGTTCTGGGAAGGACATGGCTTTTATAGTTCGGACTGGACTGTTCCCATGGGGCACAGGGTCAGCGCTGATTTGCATATCGCCATTGTCTAACCCAGGGTGGTGTGGAGTGGAAAAACGATGGATTTGGGCCCAGATCTTTTGACTGGGGTGAATGTGTGACATTGATCCACATTCTGTCCATCACTGTTGTGTTTGCAAGTATCGCTCTAAGTGTACTGGGGATGCTCAGACGTGAGTCCCAGGCACTCCACACCACTGGAGTCAAGCTAGCCGGGCTGATGAGAGGTGTTACCTCGAAACTGGGCCGGTCCTCGGATGCTTGTTTCCGTTCTGGGAAGGACATGGCTTTTGTAGTTCGGACTGGACTGTTCCCATGGGGCACAGGGTCAGCGCTGATTTGCATATCGCCATTGTCTAACCCAGGGTGGTGTGGAGTGGAAAAACGATGGATTTGGGCCCAGATCTTTTGACTGGGGTGAATGTGTGACATTGATCCACATTCTGTCCATCACTGTTGTGTTTGCAAGTACTACATAACCCTGTGGCGCATTACTAAACTGTGTCTAGCTCAGGAATCATATACCTAGCTGTATACGATGAAATGACCGAATAGTGCCAAGGAACGACTCTGACCTGATGTGTCGCCTCTCCCCCAATTGTACCCCAATCTCCCAGTTCACCCGAAAACAAACCCTCTACTCAAGCCCGGCTCTAGGACGGTGTGACCAGGGCAAACGCACCGAGTACCGAGCTAAGGAGGCGCTGTGTTTTGAAATATTTGATGGTTTTAAATGAAGCTGATGCAGAGTGTCCTGAGTGTCCGGCAATTTCCAGACAGCTATAAAAATGTCAGCATAACATTGGTGATTTATGTACTTGCTGGAGAGTGTTATGTCTAGTGGCAGTTTTTGACTCATTATAAAGTAGTGCAGAGGGGCATGGTGCCTGCTGCAAAGAATGTGTACCATGCAGATCACAGAATTGTATTTCATGTAAATAGCTTGGTGGGTTACTACTTACTGATGTTGTTACTTGTACTTCAAAAGTTAAAATCCTAATATAGCACAGAGAGCTATGCGCTGTCATCAAAGAGCTGCGTGCAAGCTGCAAGGTATAAATTAGAATTGTGTTTTTCCCAGTCTTTCATTATCCTAATGTTATTAAAAAAAGGTTAATTTGGGTTGAAATATTTTTTTATAAGTGTAGTGAACCCAACCACAGTGCAACATTTTAAATACTGAGTTTGTGCTTCTCCAGAACAAGCCCTCTTAAAATATACTGCCTACCAGAATGGTTGTCATGTGACTCCCACACGTCCTTTTGTCTTATGGAACATTTCATGTACACTAATTTACACACAAATGATTCATTGTTTCTGTATAAGGGGTGTGATCTGAAGTCGTCTGACACCCTACATTAGTATCATAAGTGCCTTTAAACAAATGAAATACATGTGAGAGAGGGGCTTTGGAGAGATAAGAGTCACCAATACAGGGTGGTAGTGATGGAATCTGTGAAGAAAGTCATGGGGGCGCCAACAAAGATTGTGGCTCTGGGAGCCAACAGTTCTTAAGCCTGCCCTGCCTTTTCTGCTTCAGGACTACCCTCCTCCACCGGGTCAAGCAACATTAGACAACCCGACTTCCTAACCTTCATCCTAAACAATAAACCAAAACATTGAGCTGCTTATGCATCAGTTACCCAGATATCTGGATACTGAATACTAGACTCATCTCCACAATAGTTTATTGCCAGGTTTAATAATTGAGACCTTCCTTTCCCACCTGAGCCCCTCAGGCCCCTCATCAGTAATATACAAGTTACCCTAGTCTTCAGTTAAGCAGGCAAGGCACCAGGAGAGCCCATTCTAGCCAGGCTCTGCCCCTCATTTTGATTCAGTTTCTTCTCACTCGGGTTAATGCCTGATCCGGCCTGCCTGAGCCCCTTCAGTTAGTTCTGGGTTCTGCTCTAGAACTGCCCCTTCTGAGGAACTTGCCCTGTGACTTTGTCTCAAGACAGAAATTGTCTTTTCATGGGGCATTGCTTCTCTTGATTGTAAATCATGGACCACCTTCACTCGCCACCTCCGATGCTGCATCACAATAAAGTACTAATTCACTCCACCTGAGATGTCCCTGGGTTCCCTGCTATTGTCTTATAGGATGTTGCTGCTGCTTCTCAGGGCTCTCACCCAATCACAATAGGTCTAGACGTTGTATTGGTAGTTGGGGGCCTCACAACTGAGCACATGCCTTACTTACCTCACCAAGGTCTCCTCTCAAGACCACAACCCACACTGATGGTCTGGTGACTTTTTAGGCACATGCCTGGTATGTTACAGACACACACTGCCCTGGCCAAGGCTTCTTTACACATCTCCCTCCTTTACAGCATTGCCTCCCCTTCTTTCTGTGGCTGGGGGGCACGTGCGCCAGGCTGGAAAATCAGCCGACTTTCTCAGCTACTTCCTGGGTTTAGTGCTGCAGTTCTACCCTTTCAAAGCAGCATCTCCGTACTTCCTTTCAGCACTTCTCTTTGACATGAGGGTCTGTGTGTCTGAGAACCAAGCAGAGGTCTGCTGTTTGGGGTTGGGTTGGTGCCTTAGTCTTACCCCTTTTCTAACGTCTCTGGGCCAAGGAGTACGGCCCAGCCAGCAGATGAAGGACCTTTTGCCTGCTGCCAGGGGTAGCTCCTCCGCAATTGCACAGGAGCATCGCTCCGCTGGCTCCGAGCCAGCAGGTGAAATATAAAACGATTACCTAAATCGTTTTATTTTTCATTTGCCAGCTCTGAGTCTGCACGTTTAGGGAGGGGCATGGCCAAGGCATGGGAGGGGAGAGGTAGAGTGCTATGTGCACTCTCTAAGTGTGCATATGTGTTTGGCTGGCCATCTCAGGCCCTCCAAGCACACATGCACCCTTAGGTTTCTCCAGCCCAGCTGCATTGAACAGCTGGGCTGGAGAAACCCCACAGACTCCCTGGTCTGAGCGGAGCATCTTTTCAGCCCGCTCAGGCCATTCCCCACACTGCTCTCATAGCATGAGAGCAGCCTGGGGATTGCATATGGAGTCTGTCCCAGTGTATACTTGGAGCTTGGGACCAGGAAGAGAACACTGGGGTGCGAAGTGACGTGGGAGGCGACTGCAGCTCCAGGTAAGTAATTTTAAAAATTATTATTAGCCCCCGCATGCTCCACCACACGTGCTCCCCCACTCCCCCTCCTCCCGTCGCAACACCTCTTCATTGTGTTGGCCACCACTGCCTGCTCCTTTCTTCAGCTCAGACCTCTGCCACTCGCCTGAACCCCTGAGCCCCACACACATTCCCATTGGCTAAACCCTAATTTTCAGATGGGATCACATTGATCATCCTGCAGCATTTATTCGGAAGTTCCAGAAGAGAACAGAACAAATGTGTCCTACTCCATATTCATACAAGTCTTGTCCTGTGGTGTGCAAATTATGAATGACATAAGATGGACATAGAAATATACCTAATTCAAAGAAATAAGGAATATTTTTAACATATTGGCCAGAGGCCTTGTCAGAAGTTGTGGATTGGGAAGATGCACATGGCCAAGTGCAAAGTTGAAATGTAACCTTTGTTTTTTTCAGTGCATTTCTAAAGCTTTTATTGATATTTCCTAACTATAACATACCTGTAACCTGTGTTTATTCCAGTGAATTTCTTAGATTTTTTTTTTTTTAAACCTTTATTTTGGAAAAAGAATACAGATACAGACCTACAACCACCAAGGCCGGTCAATCATATGAAATAGCAAGAACAGATCAATACACAGCTCATCAGCCGACAACCCGAAGGTCCGGCAGCGTAACAGTATGGTGTGATTCGGGGCATACGGCAGATGAGGATAAATAAAAGGTTTTCATGTTTTATTATATACAAACAACAAGAAAAAACATAAGAAAAAGAATCGAGGCACAATTATCAATATTAGGCCTGCAATGCACGGTAGGGGGGAGACAAACGAAAAGCAAGCATCAAACAATCGTAGAGGCGGGGGAAGGGGGACCAAGAGTGAATAGCACTTCACAAAGAACAGAAAATCAAAACACTGGAACGTACAGTCAAGGAGATCTCGGAAGGTCTGGGGGCTCAGCAAAGGGAGGGTCACAAATCTCTCCACGGTACGAATTCCACTGACCCCAAATCCTCCCCCACTTCATGGGCCTACCTCGGGAGATGTACACAATTTTTTCTCTAAACATGCACCAATCCATGTTCTCTTCCCAGGTCGAGACCAATGGTGCCCTATGAGACCCCCAGAGTTGAGCGATATCTCTCTTTGCAATCATGTTGCCCAGCGTGACCCATTGAGTCTGAGCAATGGTACAGTCATTTGGTTCCCAAACATTCAGCAAACAGCGTCTGGCCTCGGGGAGTAACCGGACACCCGTCCCTTCTCCCATCACCGCATGCACTCGATTCCAAAAAACCACGACCGCCGGGCATTCCCATATAATGTGGAGGAAGGTAGCAAGCAAACCACATCCACGCCGACGTAACCCATCCACAGAATAACCCATATGGATCAATCGTGGACCCGTGACATAGATACGGTGTAGAATCTTGAGCTGCACCAGTCGGAGAAGCGCCAGAATAGCGACTTCTTTTGGGGAGGATATTGCAGCCTGCCAGTCTTCATCGTCTAATTCCAGACCGTCACCAGTCCATGCCTCTCGTTGCTGTACAAGGAGGTCCGAACGTGCATTAATAAGTTTTTTATATATGAGGGAGATAGTGCTGTCAGGGACATGTCCATCCAGCACTCTATCTTCCAGGGGAGAAGACTCAGGGATCGAAGTACCAGCAGGGAAGACCGAAGCAAGTGCATGGCGGACCTGAAGATATCGGAAATATTCCCTATCACTCAGCTGATATTCCTGTTTTAGCTCATCAAAAGTTTTGACTCTGTCAACGGCCCAAAGATCACCCACTTTCCTAATACCGATAAGGTCCCATCTATCGAATCCCTTGGAGGACCACAGACCACCCAGTCTCTCAGCTGCACACAGGGGAGTCGCCCTAGACAGTTTATCCGTCCAGCCCGTGGCCGATGTTGCACTATCCCATACACGTATCGCCACCGCAGTGGGGCCCGTCAGACTCCTCCTGGCGGTCATGGAGTATAGCGCTCTATTATAAACGCCCCCCGGTAGTTGCCACCTATCCATATCATAGGCGGGATTAGGAACAGGACCATACATGGCATGGTTAATAGCACTCAACTGTGACGCCCAATAATAGCGCTTGACATCCGGCAAAGCGATACCACCGTCATACCAGGGCAAAGTCAATTTCGCCAACGCTATACGCGGCCGTCCACCCCAAACCAATTTCCTCTGAAGGCCCTCGATTTCACGGAAATAGCCGGCCGGAACCAGATCGAGCGTGTTCTGGATGGCGTATAGGAATCGGGGAAGAGACATCATTTTAAACAGGGCCGCTCTCCCTAAAGGAGACAGAGGCAATCCACACCATGCCACTACATCCGACCGAAGTAGGGCAAGCGGAGGCAGTAGATTCCGCTCAAAGCGTACCCTGGGGTCCATAGAAATGTAGATCCCCAAGTACTTGAAACCAACACTGGAGACAGGTATAGGGCAGGAACGGGGCAAAGACGGTTGTCCACCTGCAAGCGGGTAAATACAGGATTTAGCCCAGTTGATAACCAAACCAGAGTTCTTCCCGAAAGAGCTCAGGACATCAAACAGTACACCCAATGACTTACGGGGGGAAGTAAGGTATAACAGTATATCGTCGGCGTAAAGCGACACCCGATCCTCGAAGGTAGGGGACCACCGTATGCCCCTGAGTGAGGGCTCCCAGCGGAGCCACGCGGCAAGGGGTTCAAGAGCGAGCGCAAAGAGAAGAGGCGACAGAGGGCAGCCCTGCCGCGTGCCACGCCCGAGGACAAAAGGGTCAGAGGCCCTTCCATTAACCACCACCTGTGCCAGCGGTTGCACATATAAAAGCCGAACCCACCCGATAAACTTGGGACCAAAACCAAACTTGGCAAGGGCAGCCCACAAATAAGGCCATTCCACCGTGTCAAAGGCCATCGAGGCGTCAAGGGAGACCAAGATGGCCGGTTCCTCAAGAGACCCCGCCCTCGCCAAGGCACCATGAAGGCGTCGAAGAATGAGTGCGGTATTACGGTGGGGGATAAACCCGGACTGATCAGGGTGCACCAAATCACCAATCACCGTAACCATTCGGCTCGCCAAGATCTTAGCGAGAACCTTAGGCTTTACATTCAAATGCGAGATCGGCCGATATGACGAACAGTGTTCCCGAGGCTTTCCATCCTTATGGATGACCACAATGGATGCCAGTCTCTGATCCCGGGGAAGAAGCCCGAGATCTCGCGACGCCAAGAACATCCGACGAAGGTATGGCGCCATTTTGTCAGGGCACAGCTTATACAGCTCGACTGGCATACCGTTCGGGCCCGAAGCCTTTCCCGAACGAAGCGCATGGATAGCGAGAGCTACTTCATCGGTAGAGAAATCCGCCTCCATAAGCTCCCTGTCCGAGTCCGACAGACTAGGCAACGTTATATCTCGGAGCAACAGGTGCGAGTCCTCCTCGGGTCTGTCTGAGACCGACGCGTAAACCTTCCGAAAGTGCTGGGCAAAGACCTCTACTATCTCGACAGGGTCCACCACTCGCACACCATCCACTCGTTCAATCACGGGCACCACACGGTTCAATCTATCCCTTCTGTCAAGCCAAGCAATCAATTTCCCCGCCTTGTCACCCACATCATATAGGTGCCCCTGCTGCTCACGATTCATCGCCTTAGCCGCATCAATCACCAGAGCTCTGTAGTCAAATTTCTTAGATTTTTAATGTTATTTTCTAACTATAATGTCCCTGTAACCTCGGTGTGTGAGTGGTTGTGAGGGTGTGCAGGTGGGTATGTGAGTGATTGGTGAGTGTGTCAGTGTGTGTGTGACTGACTGAGTGGGTGTGCGAGTGGCAGTATGGATGTGCACATGGCAGTGTGAGCGGGTGTGTGATTGAGTCCGTGAGCGGATGTGTGAGTGGTTCTCTGAGTGGGTGTGTGAGTGGCTGTATGATCGTGTAAATGGGAGTGCAAGTGGTTTTCTGGGTTTCTGAGTAGATGTATGGCTGGCTGTATGGGTGTGTAAGTGGGTGTCTGAGTGTTTGTGTTGGTATGTAAGTGGGTATGGGTGAGTGCAAGTGTGATTGACTGTGTGGGTCTCTGAGTCGGCGTGTGAGTGGCTTTCTGGGTGTGTGTGTGAGTGGATGTATTGATATGTAAGTGGTTGTATGGGTGTATAAGTGGGTATGTGAGTGAGTGTGTTAGTGGGTCTGTGAGTGGGTGTATTCTTTTTTTTATTGGGATATGGATCCGTGGATTTGTCCCTGATTCACACAGGGCTTTGCTGAGCACAGCAGTAGATCCACGGATCTTTATGCGTGAAAAATAAAATGTTTTTAAACAATTTCTTGCCCATGAGGGGTCCCTCAGAGAACCCTAAATCAGTCCCATGGGGCAGGATACCTCTATCTTGACCCCTTATATCCTATTTATACTTTATTTCCCCCCAGGAACCAAGTCTCGATTGGCAAAATGGCGGCCGCACCTTTGCTCCCAGGCTGTAGCCAACCAATCACAGAATTGCTGTTGGCCCGTGGATCTACATCCCTAGATATACATAAATCCTGTTCTTTAATAACTCCAACACTACTGAACAGATGTACACCAAATCACAAAAAGCACTTGTTCTGGACCAATACCTAGCTTTCTGACAAATGTTGTGTAATTCTGTTCAGCAGTTTGGGCTGTAGGTCTGTCTAAAATCCCTATGGGGAAAATGCATTTTAGGACCCCCCTTTATCTCAGTGCATGCTTGAAGAATCACCCTGACACTTTCCAGACAGCAGCTGAAGTGAGTGACAAACTAGTTTTGAAAATGTTTGAAGATTCGTCAAACGGTGCCTACATTATGTTTTCCATTGACAAGGTGTTTGTTTATAACAATGGCGCTATTAGACAAATCTTCACAAAACTTTCCCCCCAAAAAGCTAATTTACCTCAGCTCGTTCCTAGAAATTTTTGGGGCGATCCGTCAAGCAGGGTCCAAGAAAAAAGGGGTGAGCCAAAACACAAAATCCCCATGCATTTTCAATAAACTTCTTTAAGCAGCGCTACAGCAAAAACTGAAAAAAGCTGCTGAACGGAAATACACCAAATTTGGCAGGAAGCTGGATCTTGGTCCTTAGATTGTACTTTTTGTGATTTAGTGTACATTAATTAAGTAGTTTAAAAAAAAATAAAGGTACAAAAATATTTGTCTATTTGGATCGCTGGGTCCAAAGGACTCCCGTGGCAGTCTTGGAGGAGCGCACATTCAAAGTAGAGAGTTCTGATTGGCTGAAGGAGCTTTTTACCCCTAAGGCCAAATTGCTGCTGTGGGAATCAGACTCTCTCATCACTCATGACATTTTCTATGACATTATTGATAATGTCACTGTAACATTGCAGTGAAATTATTGATGACAATACTGTACATGCCTGAGGCGTGAATTATAGTTACCTGAGGGATTTAGTTATAGTTACTTGAGATGACTATAACTGCTGAATTTCTATTCCAATTACATCGTAGATAACTCGAGCTTTGCTCTTGTTGCATATTTAATGTCACTCCGAACCAGTTGCGATAAACATCTACGTATTTTGATCATCTATAATTCTATAGATTTAGCTAGAATGCCTTGCTGTAGTCCGAGATGATAATACAATGGCTAGGGCAAGACTCTATATAGAAAAGTTGTGAAAGATTACAAGATCCATAATGAAAAGTAAGGCTAGAAAACCAGAATACATTATTTGAACCAAGAACTGCAACCGTAAGTTTTTAGATGGTTTGATGGTGTGTGTGGCACATTCCATTGATTTTTGATTAAATATTCCAAACTCTTCATTAAAATAAGTTGTCATTTGACTTCACTTTTGTGTCAGCAAATGTGCATAAAACATGTTTGTTGTGCTTTTAGTATGAGATTAGCTTTAACATTTTATTTACCAAGAATCTAAGCTGTGTCAGTTCAAAACAATAGCAGGGTTTGTTCAATAACTTTACCCATGCTTAAGCCATCCTATTAATTAAGAATCTATAAGTCTGTTTACCTAGCAAATGGTGAAGTCTGATTGTGAAATGTCCCACAACAATTGGAGGATGTGACTCGAGTTAAGTTGTCAGGGCACATATTTCCCATCCCATGAACCAGCTGTAGAATTTTCCTGTTTGACAGGTATAGGTTTTATTTAGTTTCTACTACCAGTGCAATGTTTCCATGGAAAAGATTTGCAGCTGGAAATCTAGTAGTCTGTTGCAGATTAACCACCACCTTCATTGGAATTTTCACCACTGCTCATTAGCTGAAATGGTAGTACATCTGGCAAAGTAAGTTAGCACAGCAAAATTCCAACCAGTTGGTGCAAATCTCAGTCAGTAGTTATTTCTTGACTGGTGGAATTATGGTTTCTGCTATTTTTGAGTTGATTATATTTTAACACCATCCCCTAAACCCGACATTGTGGTAACTGGCAAATATTGTGTTGTTTCTGAGCACGTGTACTGTACACTTTATTCGGGGTGTTGCAGCACACAAATACAGTGCACAGTTCGTCACCTACCAATGAACAATTCAGTGTTGCAAGCCTTTTAAGTCAGCATTGTGTCATCAGCCTGTATATACAAACACCCCAAAGTTTGCTGTAGAGATATTGGCACTAACGTTTGTTGGGGATTACAGTCTACTGTTGATAAAGGTAAGATCAACTTTTTTTATGTCCCTTAACTAGTACACTACGGTCTGAATAACGAAAGACAAGCGGTACTGAGTTGAACACAGCTCAGTAGGTAAAACAACTCATTACCTTTTAGCCACGGAAGGGGCATCTGGGTTCAATGGTGCACTGATAAAACACTATAAAACAATGATAGGCAGCACGGTTAAATAGCACGTTATCAGACTTCTGACATGTATAGCGCACTGCAGTGTAAACTCTGGAAATGTTTATGAGCAACATTTTCAAATGAAGACAGCTAGGTGCTCGCACCTTATGAATGTTAGCTTAATCTGTTAAAAGATAAACTCTGGATACGACAATAATCAAAGTCTAAAAATTTCATGTATTTGATGATGGCTCTGTATATGTACGTCGCAAAGCAGGATACTGTCAATAATGTATATATTTTCTCACAGGCTTGCCCCTGACGAAGGGACCGCCAGTCCCGAAATGCATTGGGCCAGATTACAAATCCCCAATCGCCGTACAATGATGTATAGTGATGATTAAATGTAATTAATTATTGAGCAGCTGATTTACATAAAAGATACAATATTGAGATAATGCCAATCATGCAATGAGGAATAAATTGCCTAATTGAGAAAGTGAAAATCTTCTGTTTAATTTGTTAGCAACGAGTGGACAATGGAAAAATCAAGACAGTATTTAACCACACAGCTGTGCACGTTTGAGTTCAGGTCGCCTGAGTGGGACCTGACCACTAGTGAGTTATATTGACTGTTGTCATGTTTCATAATAAGACACTAAGAAAAGAAGAATAAAAATGACCACGTTTTAGACAATATTTAACGTTCACACAGTTTTTTCAAACCATGTTCCTCTCAAATATGAGTCCTTAATTGTCGTTTTGACTGCTTGATTGCCTAGGGATTTACCCTCAACTGCACTATTGCCCTGCCCTAGGAATTCCTATTAGTCTGCAGGGGGTCCTATTTACTTGCATTGTTTTAAGAAATGATTGCTGGCCAGGATTTAGCACAGAAGATATCCCTACCTTGTAGTCTGCAATTAGTGAGCAATCACCTAGCCGCTGTGTCAGCCAATGATCCCTGAAGTGAGAAGGACTTCCAACCATAACAATTTGGATTATGCTGATGAGAAGTGTTTTACCATGTACTGTCTAGAACAGGGGTTCATAACCTTTTGACTTTTGTGGAACCCCAATTAAGCATTACTGTAATCCGGGGACCACCATTGAATCATTATTAGAATCCGGGGACCCCACTGAGTCATTATTGGAAGTTGGAGACCTTTCAATGATTTGAACTGCAAAACAATACACAAAAAATATAGAAACAATCATGCATCAAACAAATACACAAATGATGAAATAGTTTATTTAATCCACAAAGAAATATGAAGAAAAAAAACATTTTAATGGGAAGGTGGGAGGTTTTCTAAATTCAGTTGAAGCCATTTATCCATACTCTGTTCTGCTTGATGAATTTGCCCTGCTCCCAGGAATCTTAACTTTAAGCCTTCAACTTCAAATTACTTAAAATTTATAGAACAATTTAAAATGGTCATTTTGACATTTTGTATCTTTATTTATATACATGTTAATATAATTTCATTTTTTAAGCAGTCAATGAACCCCTGAGTAGGCTTTGTGAAACTCTATTTGGTCCTCGGACCACAGAAGAATCACTGGTGAAGATGGAAGAAGCCTCTGTGTATGTTTACATAGTGTTAGAGCTTTTGTGAGTTTAAATCAATGCATTATTAATAGTCTGCAGACCAATTAATCTACACTTGAATTCACATGTGTAGACCAATTAATCTACACTTGAATTCACATGTGCATACTGACTTGGAACTATCACAATTAAAACAAACTTGCTTCAACATGTTAAAATGAGTTTTCCAGGCATAGGCTAACAAGGCCTGAGTTAGGCCTTGATGTAATCCTGTCAAAACTGTATGCTGTCTGTTTATATTTCTGCCTGACACTACAAACAGAAAGATGTGATTTGTTGATTTCTGAATAACACTGTTCTCAAAGAGGGCCTCCTAGAGGATGCTTTTACTAAGATTTTCCTAGAGCCTTCCACTTGCACATGGTATTGCATTCATTCACAATGGTTTACTATTGTTGCTATAAATTGTTTGTTCTGACATTTCCAGACGCCATTAGGTGAGAAGGACAGAATCAATATTCATGTAGTGGGTTAGTGCTCAGGTGAGGGAGGGTTATATGATGATTAATTAACATGCAAAATATTTTACTGAAATTGTAATTCTTTGCTCACACCATGCGGACTTTGCAGTTTTAATGTTTTCTTATGGAGAAAATGGCTATATAAACCTGTCAATTTGGGGGGATGAGCCAGAACTAATTTGGGACACTCTGCATTCTACAAGGGATGTTTCCTAATTTCTTATTGATTTTGCAGTACATTTTAGACTTAGGGCCCATGTTATATGTTGGGGGAAAGGCAATCGATTGCAATGGCTATGGAGTTCCCTCCCTGCCAACAGAGTAGTCTGCTGTCAGATTTATATGCAGGCAGGCCTTAGGTTTGGCAACGGCGGAGACCACTCCTTTTCTGCCTTGGCCAAAATCCTCTGACCACATTGCGGAGTAAGGGCCGTCAGAGGCTCACATGTTGTCAGCCCACCTAATTGAAATGGGTGAAATGACAGGTCAATTTTCACTGCATGTCACTGCCAGGAAAACTTTGGCGGTAAGTGGCTGTTTTTGCTGACAGCCCTGACCAAGCTACAGTGAGTTTCTCTCGACCACAATTAGCAGTGAGACACGCAGAGCCGCCGACCGGACCCGACCCGACTCAAACTGAGTTGCCGCCCGGGACACAGACACGGACCTGAGAGCAGAGAGCCGTGGCGGGTGAGTAAGAGTGGCAAAAACCTGCGGCGTGAGACCCGGAGCTGGACGTGGGGTGATGCGGGGAGAGCCGCTGAGAGCCGCGGTGGGAGCCGCAGGCCGAGACCCCCAGCTGAGGTGGGGAGAGCCATGGCGGGAAACGCAACTGAAGTGGGACGCGGGAGAGCCGCTTTGATCCTCGGCAGGAGCTGCACGTCGGGACTCGTGGCCGAGATCCCCAGCTGAGGCCGGATGCGGGGGAGAGCCATTGAGAGCCATGGTGGGCGAACAGTGCAGCCTGAGATCCACACCCACAGCTACAGCTGAAGTGGGACGCGGGGAGAGCAGCAACTGAGTAGCACGTGGTGTGCCTGGTGAGTTTGGCGTCCGGGCACACAGCAGTCCGGCTGTCTCCTGCCCCACCGCCATCACAGCCACAGCGAGGGAGCAGCCAGGGAAAGCGAGAGGCAGGCAGCCCCCAGCCAACCAACCATCCACAGCATCACCACCGTTAAACTGTTGGTGGACATCGTGAGCCAGGCATCAGCTGCAAGCGCTGTAAGTAGATAGGGGTGATTGGGGCAGTACTGAAAGAACAGAGGAGTTGAGCAGGGGTTTAGGGGCAGCCCCCCTTGTTTCCCCCCTCCTCGCTTGGCCCCACTTTTTTACCCACACCAATAGAGTGGTGTCTGGCCGCATTCATTACACGCCAAAACCTACACAAAAAAAAAGGGAGAGCAAAGGCGAACTCTTCGCATTACAAGGAATCCAAGTGAAGGGAAGGAAGGGAAATAATATAAAAGAAAAAAAAGAAAAAAAGGGGAAAGAAAAAGAGAGAGTCAAAAGTCAAGAGCAGCCACTTCCACTCCCCCTCTTCTTCTTGGTTAAATCATAATGCGATCTGGAAGGCTTAAAAAAGAAACTGCAAAAAACCGTAAGAAGTTAAACAAGGAATCCATAGAACCACCTGAGCAACAAGAGACAGTACAACCACCTCCTCTGGCCCCATCACCTTCACCAACTCTTCTTCAGAATCAAGAACATGGACCCAGCCTCATAGGCTGTACCATTAAGTCTGAAATAACCCAAACGCCCTCAATACAACAGCATAATACACAGGATAAAACAATCAATGATGTAAAAAATAGGACTCTGAGAGACTACTTTAAGAAACAAGGAACCAAAGTTCAAGCTTTAATCGACTCTACCGAAACATCGCCCCAACCGGTTCAGCCGCTCCAAACTTTCCCCATCATTGATTCAGTTCAGATTAACCCCCTGGCTGCGGCCGGAATTCCCCGCCTGTGCGGGACATTCCGATCGCGGGTGTGGTCATGACGGCTCCCAGCCGTCATCAGCACACGTCCACCGTAACTGATGACGACTGGGAGTTGTCATCAGCACCGAAGGGGTTAAAGTACAGGCCCTGATCCATGAACAGCTTCAAAACCAGCCCACCACCATACCCCCAGATTGTCACTTATCTAGGGACGTACCCTTTACACCTGAAAGAAACAGGTTAAGACCAGTTACCCGGCCAGGAAATACATCTCCCCCCTTACAACAAGTTTAACAATCTAATAAGGAACAGAGCTCATCACCAATAACCATCTCAAGCGACGACTCTTCCTTTCACCTCAGATCACCCATACAGCACAAACCCAACCTTCCTACAGATAACCCGGGCTTCCACGGAAGTAAAATAAAAACTACCCCCCAAGCAGCACAATGGACCAGAACCACTCCAGGAAACATCAAGCCGCTAATGCCAACGATGCCACCCGCCTTTGCCCAATACGAATCTCCTGAAACAAAGTCAGGTGAGCCCAACGACCACTCCCTCTTGGATTTATCTTTTTTCAAGACCGAACTTAATAATACAAAGGAAGCGACTGAAGGTCATGACCCAGCAGCGTTCGAATCTACTACCGTATACCGTATTCCAATCTTTATTTCGGCCATTGGCCATAAAAGGTAACAATACACAAATACATCACAATACATCGATTCATAAAAGATAAAACCATTGGAATATGTATACAAAATACTTGAACTGTACATCTTAAAATTTTTAAGAGAGACCCAACGTTTTTAAAATGCGGTTACGTGTATACCAAACCTTAATAAGAAATTTTGTTAATGCAAAAACTATTGGGGCAGAGACATCAGATTTTAAAATCCTGTACATTGGTGCATATTCCCTGCAGCCCATATTCCTTATCAATGGGAGGAGCCAATATTTTCTAGCTGCCTTGTAAGCAGGGCAGAAGAAAACCACATGTAGATCGGTTTCCTCCGTGGCATCACAGGCCGGACACTGCTTTGTGATGGAGCAAGGTGACCAAGTGCTTGTGAAGGACCGAAAGGGCAGCGTGCCGTATCTCCATTGGAGAAACAACTTCCTAGCTAAAACAGGAGAGATAGGATCCAGTACCTTCTCGAACCTATAAAGGTCCTTGCTTTGCAAAAACTCAGAGGATAAGGACCCTTCTGGCTGCATTGATCGGGCCCTGGTTAGTTTGTATTCGTAGTATATGTTGGCCAGGGACTTTTTAGAAATGCTTAATGCAGCATTCGCCGGGTCCGTCCATAAATCAGGGAGCCCTAGTTCCATACAGGTAGTTTGAATGTTTTTGACCCAGGGGATATGGAGCGCTTTTGGATGGTTCAATAATTCGGCCAATTCCGCCCTATATTCTGCGAGATCGTTACTGCTCCACAACCTACGCCAAAAAGCTATAGGTCTCAAGCTTATTTCATCCGCTAACGGTCATAGGCCCAAATCCAGCCTCAGGGGGAGCAGCGGTGTACTGGGCGGAAGTGCGGCTATCCGTCTTATAAACTTGTTTTCCGTAAGTGTCATACTCCGGCAGGGTGTATGACCCCACAATTCCGCCCCATACATGATCGCACCCCTAGCCTGGGCCTTGTATATCTGGATTAGTGCCCCGAGTGGGCGGTATGATGAACCGGTCATCATCCGGGCAATACCTCCAGTAGTTTGTGTAAGTTTGAGGTTTGCCCTAGTCTGATGGGCTCCCCAAGACATGGTTTCGTTAAGAGTCACACCAAGATATTCGAATGTGGATACTCTCTCGAGTCGCACAGCTCCCAGTTGCTGATTCGGCCGCAATTTTTGACTCGGATTCAAAACCATGAATTTAGTTTTTGCTGCGTTGATTTCTAGCCCTCTGTCGGTGCAGAAGGCCAGAAATGAATCGAGGATCCTCTGTATCCCCATTGGGGTTTTGGATAGCAGCAGGGTGTCGTCCGCAAACATAATTGCGGGCACCCTGCTGCCATTCAATTTGGGAGCGTCAGTATAGTCAGTGGCATTTAGGTGGGCGATTACCCCGTTGACGAAGAGGCAGAACAGGGTCGGTGCCAACACACAACCCTGTCTTACCCCGCGGCCAACGGGGAATCTATCCGTCAGTTCCCCCGAGCGCCCACACCTCACTCGGGCATAATTATTTTGATGGAGCCTCCGTAGGATTAGTAGGATGTCCGGGGGAACGCCCATCTCTGCCAGGACGCTCCAAAGTTTCCCCCTCGGCACCAAATCGAAGGCGGCTCGTAAGTCCACAAAAATTGTGTACAAACTGCCGCCCTCGAATTTTGCTGCCCTCCAATAGATGAGATTCAATCTAAAGACCTGATCCACTGTGGATACCCCTCTCCTAAATCCCGCCTGGTAAGGACTAAGGGCACCCACCTCCTCCATCCAGTCCTGGAGCCGATTCAGCAAGACCCTGCCAAACAGTTTCTGTGCCACGTCTATTAAACTGATGGGTCTATAGTTGGCTGGGAGCAGAGGCGAGCCCTTTTTAAAGATAGGGACCACCTCTGCCCCCAGCCAAGTACTGGGAATTTCCATGCCACCAATGACTCCATTGAAGAGGGCAGCAAGGTAAGGTGCCCAGACAATGGGCTCTTGTTTAAACATATCTCCAGGTAAGCCATCCAGTCCCGGCGCCTTTCCAGAAGCCAGGGCTGAAATGGCAGCAGTGACTTCACCCAGCGTTATGGGCTCACCCTCATATCCCGGCCAGCCCACCTCAGTAACTACAGAAGATTCTCCCAGCTCGGAGCTATATAAGGACTGAAAGTGTGCCTGCCACACCTCTGGAGCGATGTTGGGCTCCAGTGCCGAATGTAGGTTCCCTGACACCCCGCACACTATCCTCCAAAACAAACGATGGTTTTGGATCGCTAGGGCCTTAGTGAGTTCCTCCCACTGATTTTCCTCCCATTCAGCCTTAGCATGGGCAACAAGCTTCTTGTAGGCTCTCCTACTTTGTTTTAAGCTGTCCCCCCCTAGCCCCTCCTTAATTAGTCTGAGGAGTTCTGCTTTTGCCCTTCTACATGCTGGGTTATACCATGAATTTTTGCCTTGTCGCACCTCTCTAGGCTTTCGCAAACTAGAGGAGAGATGAGGGGCCGCAGCATTTATAAGGTCCTCATGAGCCTTGTACAGTTTGGCCTGGAAATCTTTATTATTTGGATCGGAATCCAGGCCCCCCACAATTTCCAAGATGGGAGTTATCCCATCATAGAGCAAGGGGAGTTTGTTCTTACTTGCAACCAAGTGCTCCCATCTAATTCTTCTCCTGGTATTATCCAGGAGAAGAGCAGGTTTGTTCCCTTCCGCGTTAGTCGCGGATGCTTGGGGGCCAGGATGGATAAGATCAAGCTCGAGCGGGTTGTGGTCACTATCCGACCTCTCCATCACCCTAAAGTCCTGTATTGCCGGCCACTTCACTATTTGAACCAGGACATAATCCAGGCGAGATTCCCTTCCAAGTTTATTGTAGGTGGTTTTACTGGGTATATCCGAGTTCAATCGCCCATTGCAAGCTCTAATTCCAAACTTAAGGGTAAGGGCTGTGATCTGTAATGCTAATGGGGTCCAAGCCTTCGGGGGGGGAGCTTCCACTGGGGGCACTGCTCATCTGGCCTCTTCTTCCGGTGAAAACCCCTCCAGAAGACCGGGTAGTGGCCCAAAATGGGAATTAAAATCCCCTCCCACCACATAGAATGAACCACTCGGTAATTCAGATAAATAATTTGAGAGTTCATCTATGGTCTGCGATTCCTTTGCAACTCCCACTGGCCTAGAATAGATGTTAATGCAAACAAGTTTCACTTGGTTAGGCCAGGATAATGAGACTGCAAGAATATCTTCGGAGTTGGTCGGCAGCCGAGTTGCCACACAGCCCAGATGAGATGCGACCCAAGTCGTAAGCCCCCCCGAAGGACGACCTTTGCCTTCCCACCTAGCTGGAATAAAAAATGACAAGTAGCCTTGATGACCATAATCCTCCCTGGCCCAGGTTTCCTGGAACATACATACGTCCCCGGTCTCGATGTAATTTGCCCATTCCGGGTCACCCAATTTATTGGCCAGCCCCGCAACGTTCCAACATATTAACCTCAAATGGTCAGATGTATTGTTTGCCTTGCCAGAAGAGTTGAAGGGGGTAGTTTCGGACACCGTTTCAATCAAGAGATCTGGCGCATTGCCAACAGTAGGGGCGGGTGGGTCAGGAAGTCTACAAGAGGCATTGGCCACAAGCACCGGATCATTCAGTGTTCCAGATGCATTCTCAGCACTGTGGACAGATAGATCCAAAAGTCCTGGGGTGCCATTATCCGAAGTCACTGGGTCCTTCGATGATCCAGGAATATTACCAACAGTCAAAAGAAATGGCTCGTAGAATAAACAGGAACCGTTATCCTGAGGCACTGCATAATGTGCGGAGAGTCAATCAACCCCATCCAAGCTGTTCAAGCAATTAAAACGGTTGAAGTGGAAATAGGGGGTATCCGGCAGTTGAAAATTTGGGCGTTGTACAAAATCCTTAGGTCTGCGCCTGTGTTCCACCCTTGTCCATTCATCATGCGATGGAGCATTGTGCATGCGAATTGGAGGGAAGAAAAAGGCCACTGGAAGGGTCTGAATAGTTGAGTCCAGTGATCGATTTACACCCTCACAAATATGCAGGACAGTGCCCGGATCTTTGAAGGATACCAAAATGCAGTCCCCTATTATTGTTTTTCTGGACCTCCCTAGCCAAGGGACCCTTCTAACCATAATGATCTCATTGTTGAAATGTGATGGTAGGGGTCGGTTCCAATTTAGCCATTTAATGACCTTTTTCTTTAAAGATTGGTAATCTTCATATTCTCCTGTTCTTAAGTGGGGGGCACCTGCTAGTACCACCGTTAGACTATTAGTTTCTGGCGGGAGATCTGGTCTCCGTGGTCTTGAGGGTGGCCGACCCGGGGAAAAAGCAGGGACTCCACCGGCTTCTTGATGGCCGTCGTTAGTCCCCATCTGGGAGCTTTGAGGAGCAGCGACTGTTGATTGTGGGGGCCCACTAGGTAAGATGTTGCGCGGTGCCTTGACTGGGATAGCCATTAAAGGCTGCAAGGGGGGGGCAGTGGGTACACTCGAGGGATGGACTATGTTGGCACCCTGAGATGCTCCTGACTTGGGAGGATTTCCTGCGGGGGGACAAGGTCCCGCATTTTTGGATTGCTTGCTCACTAAGGTGGTTAGTGTAGTGAGAGATGACTCTAGTAGAGTGAGCCTAGTCTCTACTTTATTTAGGCTGTCGTTAATCGGCTGGAGAAGGGAACGGAGTAGAAGTTCTATACTCCCTATGGATATGGGCGGGGGATTTGTAGTAGAAAAATTGGCCATTGGGTCGCTGTTAATACTAGCTGTATTAGAGCTTGGGACCTTAGAGGGGACAACAGTTGGCACAGGCTCATTAGCCTTCCCAAATTGAAAGGCGTTTGTGTGTTTTTTCCCAAAATCTAGATGGGAAAGTTTGGTTTTCCCTCGCCCCCCCAATGACTTCCTACAGCGTTTGCTAGGTGGGGGCCTATGCACCTCTACCACAACACTTGGTTTTGGCTTACTCTTCTTATTAGTGCTTGAAGCGGGAGTTTGCGTAACCAAATTAACAGAAATAGGACAAGTCGTGGGGGGAGTTGTATCTATAAACCTTGTAGGCGCCATACCGGGGATGCCTGGAATTTCCCGAAGTAGAAGGGGGAAATCCTCAGGAGTCGGGGGATTTAAGCTATTTAGGAGCGTACCTTCCTCTTGAGAGGTAGGATACGGGATAATTTCTGTAAGGGATCTGCTCTTTATAGATTCAATGGAGCGCCGTCGCTCCGCCCTACGTCTCTCTAAGGAGTTTTCTTTGGCCCCATCTCCTTTGGCAGATTTAAAATAATTGTCCAGGGTCCCTGTATTGCTGCCCCCCTCCCTTAATGGGGTTTCGGAAGGTGCCGGCGAGGGCATCACCTAGGGCAGGATAGAATTGGCAAGTAAGAGTTAGGAGTATGGCCCTGCCCGGCCTCTGAGGGCCACAGAGGGCCCGCCCTTTGCCCGGGCTTAGCCCCGGGCGCTCCCGCGCGCTCCCGCGCAGCGTGGATCACTGGTTTTTATGGGCGTAAGTTTGGGTTAAGCTGGGCGGGGCGGTCAGGGAGAGCGGGCCAGGTGACTCGGCCGGAGGATTACCGGGACTCCTGGGAAAGCGAGTCCCGGTTCCTGCGCTCGCAGCCCTGTCTCACGCTCACACGCCCAGCTGGTGCCTGTAACTCCTGTGACTCCTGTGGCAGCAGCGGCGAAGCGGGACCCGCGAAGCGGGTAACGCAATTTGTGGGTTTCTCCTCCCTCAAGACGGCAGCTGGGCAAAAGGTAAAATCAGCGTCCCCACAGGCAGTGAAAGGCGGGGTCTTTTGAGGATAATGAGCTGGGCGGGGCGGTCAGGGAGAGCGGGCCAGGTGACTCGGCCGGAGGATTACCGGGACTCCTGGGAAAGCGAGTCCCGGTTCCTGCGCTCGCAGCCCTGTCTCACGCTCACACGCCCAGCTGGTGCCTGTAACTCCTGTGACTCCTGTGGCAGCAGCGGCGAAGCGGGACCCGCGAAGCGGGTACCGCAAGTTGTGGGTTTCTCCTCCCTCAAGACGGCAGCTGGGCAAAAGGTAAAATCAGCGTCCCCACAGGCAGTGAAAGGCGGGGTCTTTTGAGGATAATGAGCTGGGCGGGGCGGTCAGGGAGAGCGGGCCAGGTGACTCGGCCGGAGGATTACCGGGACTCCTGGGAAAGCGAGTCCCGGTTCCTGCGCTCGCAGCCCTGTCTCACGCTCACACGCCCAGCTGGTGCCTGTAACTCCTGTGACTCCTGTGGCAGCAGCGGCGAAGCGGGACCCGCAAGTTGTGGGTTTCTCCTCCCTCAAGACGGCAGCTGGGCAAAAGGTAAAATCAGCGTCCCCACAGGCAGTGAAAGGCGGGGTCTTTTGAGGATAATGAGCTGGGCGGGGCGGTCAGGGAGAGCGGGCCAGGTGACTCGGCCGGAGGATTACCGGGACTCCTGGGAAAGCGAGTCCCGGTTCCTGCGCTCGCAGCCCTGTCTCACGCTCACACGCCCAGCTGGTGCCTGTAACTCCTGTGACTCCTGTGGCAGCAGCGGCGAAGCGGGACCCGCGAAGCGGGTACCGCAAGTTGTGGGTTTCTCCTCCCTCAAGACGGCAGCTGGGCAAAAGGTAAAATCAGCGTCCCCACAGGCAGTGAAAGGCGGGGTCTTTTGAGGATAATGAGCTGGGCGGGGCGGTCAGGGAGAGCGGGCCAGGTGACTCGGCCGGAGGATTACCGGGACTCCTGGGAAAGCGAGTCCCGGTGCCTGCGCTCGCAGCCCTGTCTCACGCTCACACGCCCAGCTGGTGCCTGTAACTCCTGTGACTCCTGTGGCAGCAGCGGCGAAGCGGGACCCGCGAAGCGGGTACCGCAAGTTGTGGGTTTCTCCTCCCTCAAGACGGCAGCTGGGCAAAAGGTAAAATCAGCGTCCCCACAGGCAGTGAAAGGCGGGGTCTTTTGAGGATAATGAGCTGGGCGGGGCGGTCAGGGAGAGCGGGCCAGGTGACTCGGCCGGGGGATTACCGGGACTCCTGGGAAAGCGAGTCCCGGTTCCTGCGCTCGCAGCCCTGTCTCACGCTCACACGCCCAGCTGGTGCCTGTAACTCCTGTGACTCCTGTGGCAGCAGCGGCGAAGCGGGACCCGCGAAGCGGGTACCGCATGTTGTGGGTTTCTCCTCCCTCAAGACGGCAGCCTGATGGAGCTCTCCCTTGCATCTGATCCTTAGTGCAACGATCCTATTAATGACGAAAGTTATGTATACGCGGCAACGTCATGTCTTTCTCTCAAAACGGAAAAAAGGCAGTTTTCTCCATTGACTTCAATGTTAAACCGTGGGAAAACCTTTCTCTGACTGCAAAGTGCACCTTGAAGTTCGAACACAGCCGTGCTCTAGAGCAGTGTGCGGAAGGGGAATGCCAGAGCATACCGCAGATTTCCAAACAAGTAATAAAGCCATAAATTAGATTTTCATTTGCAAACTAGACTTCACACAGTCGCGGCCGGCATTACGTGCGGGTGGGGGGGGGTTGGAAATGGGGTCCCACTCGCGAGGGGATGAGGGGGAGGCGGGAGGGGTATGGAAACGAAAAATAAATATATAAAATAAAATACAGTACTCTCACCGTCCGAGACTACCATCTGGCCCCAGCTCCTACAAACTCTACAATCCACACTAAACTATCATTCAGACAAACTAGATTTACAAGTCGACCTTATAAACACGCTAGCATTATACACAGCAGGGATCGACGATAAACTAGAAGGCTTGAATACCTTAATAACAGAAGCACAATCTAAAGTCAACCTGACTCAAGCAATATGTTGCTGCTCGCCAATAATCGAAAGTCTGTCTACACTTCCTCAGTTTGTCGCTTTGGTCCTGACAGAAATAAACTACCATCAGGTTTGCAAGCTCAACCATATCCCTCAGACTCACATTCAATTAATGTAACCACTCCGAAAGTCAAAGACCAAAGCATAAACTACAATAAACCTGGAAAAAACCATAAGGCTTCCTCTGCAAAAATCGACACTCGACCAACGGATGCCTCAGTAGTAGTACCGTCCTCAGATAATCGAGACAAACGAGTGGCACCCAAAGAGTATGGTATCTTCCAACCAATCAAGTCAAATAATAAAAACAACATTGCGTTGAAAATAGACAAACTGCGTACATCTGAGACAGTGCAAATCGCCGACATCAGTGATGCTGGCCCAGGAACGGGATCAATGAATAAATCCACTCAAAAACAACATCTGAGCAAAAGAGAAAAGAAGAGACTACGGAAAAAACATAATAAACGTAGCACAGTGATTCAAAATACGACCAGTGAGCCATTACACATTAAAAAGGGTAACACACGACTCAGCTCAATTAGTACTGTAAGTTCCGATAGCACTCTTACATCACCACAAAAATCACCCATACAATTATTTACAGACTTACCCAGTAAGGTGCTAACAGCACCAGCCAATAGTAAAAAATATAAGGAACAACCTGGGGCCAGGGGAGAGGTCACCACAAAGCTTCTACAGCCTTCGACATTAGATGAGCCAGGAAAGGTCACAAAGTTAGAGACGCCATCTTATATCTCCAAGACCGGAACAGATGACCCGAAAGCCTAATCAAATACGGTAAACATACTAAAGGAAAACCAAAACAAGGAAACCATAAAACACGATGATGAGTACAGGTCAAGAGACAAGGAGAACCTTCAGATACCACTATCCAAGAATTTGGACGCATCCGAAACGGGTAAACGTTTACCCAATAAAGTAGACCATGAATCCCGAGGAGAACACGTGGGACATAAGAAACAATCACCCTATATTCAAAGGAGAATTAATTTACTTCAAACCACGGACAAAGGCAACCACAAGACCCCAGGCCAGGCGCCCCGAACAATTAATTTAAAAAAACAACTGCTATTTATTCCCACACTCAAGGACCGCACGATATCCTGAATAGAGGGAACATTCTGAAACTTTTTAAATGTATACCTGCACTGTGCCACATTGAATCTAATTATATAATCTCAATTGAGTTTAAATCCAGCGGAAATAATCAACCCACAGAATCAACCTTGATCACTTTCTCAACTGCAGCAATCAAGGAACAGGTAACATCAAGGTCCGCCCAATTTAGTAAATGGGGCATCAAAATAGTTCTCCTAACTGAACCACGGTATCCCTAGGTTTTTACGAAACCCCTTGTCATACTAGATAAACAGGGCCCACTATTCTTCTGAATATTAAGATCAACTGAAGGCCGATCCCCAGTAAGGGCGATCCACCCAAAATAGAGGAGGTCAAAACCACGGCGATTGACTGGGCCTGGTTGCCAGCGGCCCTGGACGGGGGAAATCCCAACTGAACTCAACCCGGTCTCTCAGTGTGTTAATGGAACATCAATGGCCTTCCCTAAAAGTTCCAATCCCCAGATGTGATAAAGTTTTTTAAAAACCACGAGGTTATACTATTGCAGGAAACATGGTCCTTGGTCAGCCTTCCAATAGAAGGATATCTGGAGTACAGAACATCTGCTCAGAGGCTGCATAAATCTGGCTGACCCGGCAGCAGTCTCTCAATTTACATTTCAGCTAAGTTAAACGGTAATATAACGCAATTGACATTTGAAGAAGATTGGATTCTCGGTGTAACGATCAACAACCCTAAATGGACCGAACAACTGATCCTGATTAATATCTACATTTCACCAAGCGTCAGGGAGAAAAAATGAAGTCTAACCACCTAATCCAGGTTTTGTGTAATATACAAAGTAATTACAAAAGTCCAGCCTACTTAGTATGCGGCGACTACAACACAAACCTTTTTCAAGAACTCCCGGAAGAGTACGATGCACCGTGGCCAGACAATTTGGAACAAACAAAACCCACTGGCAATAAACACAGCAAACTAGGCGAATACATGGTGCTACAACTCAGTGCTTTGGGTTACACCATCTTAAATGGTCGCTTCCCCAAGGATAAACCTCCCAACTGGACAAGATCAAACGGTCATACCCCCTCTTTTCTAGACTATACCATCTGTAATAAGGAAATCCATCCTTTTATCAAGAATTACACCATAGCTGTTCGAGGAGAGAGCGACCATCATTCCCAAGTGACTACCCTGTCATTTCACCTAGCACATCGTGCCATGACAAGCCTGACGTCAGAAGGTAATTATACTGAAAATCTTAAAAGGTTGAAATGGTCGGATCCAATTGCACCAGTAATAATGAGCTAATGTAGAGCCCAGCAAGATTTAATGAGTATTGCTACATCCCTGCCCACTACATCATGGGAACTCTTAGCCCGGGAACTGCAAAAAAAATTCCCACGCACTACACAATAATCCAAAAAAGTAAACCAGGCAATAATAACAGCTGAAATCAGGAAACTAAAATCAGCACATAACAGTGCCTTAAGACAAGCACGCAGATTCCCAGGGGAAGACCACAATCTTAATAAATATGAGCAAGCCCAAAAAGCATTTCGACATGCAATATTCATCGAGAAAAAGAAACGCTCCGAACAGTTCTGGCTAAAATTGATATATGCAAGTAAAAATCATAATCCTAAATCCTTCTGGTCACTCGTTAACTCCAAAAAACACAAACAAGGAGGACAAAGCAGCGCTAACATCTCCGAAGCTGAATGGGTATCTTATCTAACAACTCACTTTGTGGATTCAGTAAAAGATAACGTACTGGCCAGACCACAAGCCACGTCCCAACAATCCAACTCATGCCAACTACTAGACATTATGGATGCAAAGACACCAGGAAACCACGCTGAATTAAACACAAGGACTCCATCAACAACTGATACAAAACTTTTGCCTCAGCCAATAGAATTGTCACAAAGTGCATCAACAACTCTTGGAATTATTACGGAAAAAACGGCTCGAATTATAACCCAGGGCCATCCAGATGGAGCTCCTGGGCCAAACGGGCTACCCCAGTCTATGTTCAAACAGGATACAGACGTTTGGGCCAATCAATTGGCACCACTTTTTTCCTACTGCCGGATCAATTCGGTACTACCGGAATCGTGGCAAGGTGCCATTATACATCCAATTTATAAAGGAGGCAAGAGATCAGACCCGAAAAACTACAGGATGATAACCCTACTGGACTTGGAATCGAAATACTATGCTAAGCTGCTCCTTCTAGACCTGGCATCCTGGGCCGCAAAAAATCCTCTCATACCCTTCAACCAGACTGGATTTGTGCAAAAATCAGGCACCATAACAAACTTGCTCGCAATTGCTGTTCTGTTGGATAAAGTGGCAGCCTCTGGAACGTTAATGCACGGCTGTTTTGTTGACTTTAAGGCCGCTTTCGACCGCGTACCTCGAAGCCGATTATGGCTCAAATTGTGGAAATGGGGGATCCCACCAGCACTACTACAAGCCATAATCGTGCTACACACTAATACATGGATCCGTATTAAACTTGGGGATGGATCATACACCTCAAGGAAAATACAAACAATCCGTGGAGTGAAACAAGGGTGTGTGCTGGCGCCCCTTCTTTTCAACCTTTTCATCTCCGATTTTTCAGAGTCGCTCGACAAAGTTAATTCCCATCCTCCGAAACTTGCCAGGACAAGAGTTAGCAATCTACTATATGCGGACGACCTGGTCCTGCTAAGTCACACCAGGGTTGGCTTGCAAAGACTACTTGATCGGTTGTCCCTATATACAATCGAAAACGACCTGGAACTGAATTTAACAAAGACAAGGGCAATCACCTTCGGGCAAAGGAAATATCAAGGAGGTGGTTGGCAATACAATGGTAATAACATTGACAGAGCCCTTTCGTACAAGTACCTAGGGGTTCACTAGGACAGAAGGGGAACATTCTCTAAACATGGAGATGAGGTAGAAGCCAAAGACCTGACAATCCAGGTGACTTTTAAGACTCTTGCAAGGCAACTGTCCGGGCCCAGTCTAACCCCACTCATAACTGTCATGAAGGCAAAAATCATCAACTCCCTCACCTACAGCCAGGAGATTATGCAAGGGAAAGACAATAGCCACGTGAACAAAATAATAACAAAAACATTCAAACAGGTGCTGGGTGTACCAAAATCTTCATCCCCCGCTCAAATACGTCTCGAGTTTGGTCTTCAAGACCATCAAGCCGCAGGGCGTGGAGCGTACGTCAGGCTGTGTAATATGTTGCGTAACTCCAGAGAAGGAAGTCTGTAGGCCATTTTGTGAGTGGAAATCTCAGTTGGTCAACTCGGAAGTTCATTCCGGCACTATCTGCAAGACTCTTTAAAACTTCTTGATATAGATGAAATCTGGAGCTCTAATCCATCGCAGCAGGTACTTAAATCCATATCAAAAGACACGTCCGCCTCTGGTCCTTTCATTCGAACAGAGCTCAACTGGTGCAACGTAAGCACGCCTGGACAATCGTATCAGGATTTAAGCCAGGGATTATGGCACCCCATCTGTCATGTACCTACTCAGTGATGTGGAAAAAAAGATTTTTGGCACTCAGAATGGATGATTGGTCTTTCCTGTATCACCTGCCAAGATGACGCAGTGCAAATCCCAATGTAATGTGCAGGGGCTGTGGGAGTAGCACAGAAACAATCGAGCATGTGGTATGTCTTTGTCCCGCAGCCAATGACCTTAGAAAGATCCTGTTAAAAAGTGAATGGAACAAACTCGGCATTCGCACGTGCCGGCAAGCCATCCTTGCATCAATGAACCCGGTCAATCCACAGCTCAATATCCGATTCACCAAGTTTGTCACAGGAACAGCAAGAAGATTTATAAACAATGAGAGCCAGCAAGACATCAATAGTTAACCATGGACCTTTCATATTACTGAATGCAGGGATTTTATTATACAAATGGAACTGCCCTATCTGGAACCTCGTCAATAATATGGAATTAGATTACCAGCGCTATTAATTATTGCCTTTTAATAATTAACGTCTGCCTGTGGCTTTAGCAGATCATAAAATCTAATGGCCAATTATGGCTTTTAACTGCCTTTTAATTAGTTTTGTATACAAAAAAAAAAGGGTCATTCTGTCTAGACGAGTTAATACTTTTTATTATAAAAAAATAGGTTCAGGATTTTAAATAATTGATGATGAACTCTATCTTTTTACCTGTTGTAATGGCACGAATGTAAATATCTTAATAACCATACTTGGTATACGTTTTTATTATGGATGCATGTTCCCCGCTGTAATGATTTTTAGTAATCAAACAATAAAGTATTTTAAGTGGCAGTGAAAATTGCTAAAGGCTCTCCTCCCCATGGGAGAGGACTCCCATGGAAAGGGAAGCACTGCATTTTTTATTTAAAAAAAAAAAACTTTTTGAAAATAAAAACAGAAAACTGTTTAGTACAGGGCTCAGTCCTGTTGACGGAGCCCTTTACCAAACAGTAAAATATATTGGCAGGAACCGCTGTGACGGCAGTTCATGGCAATGTTTTGTACAAGACCCCCAGCTTGGCGGTCATTTATAAACCTGGCAGGCGGTCCCTCCACCAGGGCAACGGAGTAATTTACTCCACTGCCGTGACAGAATATTGGGATGCCCACTCAAATATAAATCAGGTCCTTACTCTATTTCTGATTTTGTCTATTATTCTGCATTGTTCCAATTATTGAGAGTCTTCATGACAATGACTTTATACATTTAAAGGAGATTAATGCTGCATCTGCATTTTACTATCTCTGTGCTGTACTTTTAATAAAAACCTTCATGGTTTTTCTAAATTCCACTCTATAACTCACTTTTTTGAGTCAGTCCTTTCGTGTTGACTGTATTCTGAAATGCTGCTTTGCACCTTGTCTCTGGGGCACACTTCTTTATGATTTGCTGTTAACACTGTCCTCGATGCACCCAACATGTGGACGCGCTATTGAATTACAATTTTCTAGGAGTACAGCACGTCCACAATAGCAAGTGGGTTTCCTGTAGGAAAACTTGGTGGCAACCATCTTGCAAAAAGATTATAGCACACATATTCCCTTGTCTGAAGTATTATGATTCAGCCCCAGACATTTAATGACACTACATAACCCTGTGGCGCATTACTAAACTGTGTCTAGCTCAGGAATCATATACCTAGCTGTATACGATGAAATGACTGAATAGTGCCAAGGAACGTATTAAGACGACTCTGATCTGATGTGCCGCCTCTCCCCCAATTGTGCCCTAATCTCCCAGCTCACCAGAAAACAAACCCTCTTCTCAGACCCGGCTCTAGGACGGTGTGACCAGTGCAAACGCACCAAGCGCCGAGCTCAGGAGGCGCTGTGTTTTGAAATATTTGATGGTTTTAAATGAAGCTGCTGCAGAGTGTCCTGTGTGTCCGAAATTTCCAGACAGCTATAAAAATGTCAGTATTTTATGTACTTGCTGGAGAGTGAGCGTGTTATGTCTAGTGGCAGTTTTTGACTCATTATAAAGTAGTGCAGAGGGGCGTGGTGCCTGCTGCAAAGAATGTGTACCATGCAGATCATAGAATTGTATTTCATGTAAATAGCTTGGTGGGTTACTACTTACTGATGTTGTTACTTGTACTTCAAAAGTTAAAATCCTAATATAGCACAGTGAGCTATGCACTGTCATCAAAGAGCTGCGTGCAAGCTGCAAGGTATAAATTGGAATTGTGTTTTTCCCAGTCTTTCATTATCCTAATGTTACTAAAAAAAGGTTAATTTGGGTTGAAATATTTTTTTATAAGTGTAGTGAACCCAACCACAGTGGAACATTTTAAATACTGAGTTTGTGCTTCTCCAGAACAAGCACTCTTAAAATATACTGCCTACCAGAATGGCTGTCACGTGACTCCCACACGTCCTTTTGTCTTATGGAACATTTCATGTACACTAATTTACACACGAATGATTCATTGTTTCTGTATAAGGCGTGTGACCTGAAGTCGTCTGACACCCTACATTAGTATCATAAGTGCCTTTAAACAAATGAAATACATGTGAGATACGGGCTTTGGAGAGATAAGAGTCACCAATACAGGGTGGTAGTGATGGAATCTGTGAAGAAAGTCATGGGGGCGCCAACAAAGATTGTGGCTCTGGGAGCCAACAGTTCTTAAGCCTGCCCTGCCTTTTCTGCTTCAGGACTACCCTCCTCCACCGGGTCAAGCAACATTAGACAACCCGACTTCCTAACCTTCATCCTAAACAATAAACCAAAACATTGAGCTGCTTATGCATCAGTTACCCAGATATCTGGATACTGAATACTAGACTCATCTCCACAATAGTTTATTGCCAGGTTTAATAATTGAGACCTTCCTTTCCCACCTGAGCCCCTCAGGCCCCTCATCAGTAATATACAAGTTACCCTAGTCTTCAGTTAAGCAGGCAAGGCACCAGGAGAGCCCATTCTAGCCAGGCTCTGCCCCTCATTTTGATTCAGTTTCTTCTCACTCGGGTTAATGCCTGATCCGGCCTGCCTGAGCCCCTTCAGTTAGTTCTGGGTTCTGCTCTAGAACTGCCCCTTCTGAGGAACTTGCCCTGTGACTTTGTCTCAAGCCAGACATTGTCTTTTCATGGGGCATTGCTTCTCTTGATTGTAAATCATGGACCACCTTCACTCGCCACCTCCGATGCTGCATCACAATAAAGTACTAATTCACCACCCCACCTGAGATGTCCCTGGGTTCCCGGCTATTGTCTTATAGGATGTTGCTGCTGCTTCTAAGGGCTCCCATCCAATCACAATAGGTATGGACGTTGTATTGGTAGTCGGGTGCCTCACAACTGAGCACATGCCTTACTTACCTCACCAAGGTCTCCTCTCAAGACCACAACCCACACTGATGGTCTGGTGACTTTTTAGGCACATGCCTGGTATGTTACAGACACACACTGCCCTGGCCAAGGCCTCTTTACACATCTCCCTCCTTTACAGCATTGCCTCCCCTTCTTTCTGTGGCTGGGGGGCACGTGCGCCAGGCTGGAAAATCAGCCGCCTTTCTCAGCTACTTCCTGGGTTCAGTGCTGCAGTTCTACCCTTTCAAAGCAGCATCTCCGTACTTCCTTTCAGCACTTCTCTTTGACATGAGGGTCTGTGTGTCTGAGAACCAAGCAGAGGTCTGCTGTTTGGGGTTGGGTTGGTGCATTAGTCTTATCCCTTATCTAACGTCTCTGGGCCAAGAAGTGCGGCCCAGCCAGCAGATGAAGGGCCTTTTTCCTGCTGCCAGGGGCAGCTCCTCCGCAATTGTGCAGGAGCATCGCTCCGCTGGCTCCGAGCCAGCAGGTGAAATATAAAAGGATTACCTAAATTATTTTATTTTTCATTTTCCGGCTCTGAGCCTGCGCGTTCAGGGAGTGGCGTGGCCAAGACATTGGAGGGGGGAGGAGGAGTGCTATGTGCACTCCCTAAGTGTGCATATGTGTTTTGCCGGCTGTCTCAGGCCCGCCAAGCACACATGCGCACTTAGGTTTCTACAGCACGGCTGCATTGAACAGCTGGGCTGGAGAAACCCCACACACTTCCTGGTCTGAGCGGAGCATCTTTTCGGCCTGCTCAGACCAATGCCTGCGCTGCTCTCATAGCATGAGAGCAGTGTGGGGATTGCATATGGAGTCTGTCCCAGTGTATGCTTGGAGCTTGGGACCAAGAAGAGAACACTGGGGCGCGAAGTGATGCGGGAGGCAGCAGCAGCTCCACGTAACTGTTTTTTTAAATTATTATTTCCCCCCCCCCCCCCCCCATGCTCCCCCTCCTGTGCTCCCCTGATCCCCCTTCTCCGCTGCACCACCTCTTCATTGTGTCGGCCGCCTCTGCCTGCTGCTTTCTTCAGCTCAGACCTCTGCCACTCGCCTGAACCCCACACACAGCCCCAAACAAATTCCCATTGGCTAAACCCTAATTTTCAGGTGGGATCACATTATTCGTCCTGCTGCGTGAATATTTATTCGGAAGACCAGAAGAGAACAGAACAAATGCTTTCTACTCCATATTCATCCCGGGCTTGTTCAGTGGTGTGCAAATTATGTATGATATAAGATGGCCATTGAAATATGGAATATTTTGAACATGTTGGTCATAGGCCTTGTCAGAAGTTGCGGAAAGGGAAGATGCACATGGGCAAGTGCAAAGCTGAAATGACCTATTTTTCGCTGCACTTTCACAAGTGTGCTTTTTAAACATGAAGCAATCTTCTTCTAGGAAATACTAAAAATAATTCGCATTTGTTTCCTCACATTTACCAAGTTATAATTCAGGTTGAAAAAGGAGTACCTTAATAACTAGGGTTACAGGAGAACATGTTATGGTGTTTTTGTGGACATGGTTTAAATCATGACACTTTAAACCCCTTAGTGATTAAACGAGGAATTTGACCTGTTATGCTTTATAGTATTCTTGTTGTGGTTACATGTACAGGTTTTGAAGTTAAGTGAGCATAGCAGAATGACTTATAGGACAGTGCTGAATTTCTAAAAAACAAAGTGCCAGGGCCCTCATCAGGAGGCCAAAGAAGCTTGCATTGCCCATTGACCCTGCCAGCGCTGCTATTGACTGTACCAGCACAACAACTAACCAGCTCACTCCTAAAACTGTGACAGTACAGGCTACTCCAGGCCACTAAAAGCAATAGGAATGGCTCAGGCAGCAGGTATTTGCCGTTTTTAATGCATATGAAATTATTAGATAACTGTTGTTGTGCCCATTTCAAAAGAGGCAAACAGCACCCCAAGTGGTCGAGTGCCATAAGAGCCAGTGTTGACTATAAAGTGCTGGCGCTGAGTACCATAAACCACAGGCACAAATTAAGCACTGCTATAGGGCCCTATTAAGAGTGAGGCCAAACAAAATTAAGGAATGATTTAATGTGTTAATTTCGTTCCACCTGATTACTAGTTGTTAGACTTTTCAGCACCTGTTTTTTTCTGGGTGTAGAAGAACCTGACTAGACTTTTTTGGCCCGTAAAACCAACTTGAGAACTTGCATGAGGCTTTATTTCCCTGCATGTAATACTTCACCCTGCTAGAAAATAAGTTCCCCTTCACTTCCCCTACTCACCCCACTCCAAACCCTCCACCGCACTCCATGCACCAGTCACCTCATATATTTACCGCGTGCTGAGAGCAGGTGGTAAATGTATGCGGTGAAACTGCATCTAATAGGGGATCCTGTGTGGTCTCCTTAAGGCCGAAAAAAAGGCCCTACATGGTCATTCCTTATACTATGGATTTTAACATGTAATTGCGCGGTACTGGGCAGATTTACCACACAGTAATGGTAAATTTGCCTGCAAATTTACAGTGAGGTAAGTCTGCCTCGGTACTGTTCAACTCGCCATTGGGTTCTATGAGGAAGCGGATGGACGTGTGCTAATAAAACCAGAAAACAAGGGCTGGGTGAAGAAGACACCGAAATGACGCAATGGCAAATCATTGCACTGATGCTGGTGAGACATGTACTCTGTGACTGCAGACGATCCTTCCTCAGGCAGTGCTATGATGAAGTGTAAAGTGATGAAGAACAATACACTAAAGGATTTCTTTTTTAGTAGTCGTTTGAAGTTGTTTTCTCTGACAAGTCTATATTTCTGCTTGTTTTACATGTAAATAAGCTTCCTTCTGATCAAGTAAATGGACTTCCTGAACTTGCTTAGGAAGTTGATAGCAAATTAAGTATGAATTGGATTGATATTGAAGAAATCGTTGAAGTAAGAAATACATTAATTTAAACCGGATTAAGCTTGAGTGTACTAGGTGGGAAGAAACCCCGACATTCCTTGGATTGGTTGAAAACATGGCTGAAGCTTTCTCCTGCCATGCCATCATTCGACACCTTTTGTTCCATCAGCGAATAAGCTCACCTTATTGCACCTTCTTGGATTTTTCTAGGTCAGGAAATAAAATCTGAAAAATACTTGTAAATCAGCCCCTGGATATTGAAATGGTAGCAATCTCTTTAAACCCAATCTTCTAACAGCCTAAATTATTGTGTTTAGAACTAACTCGGAAGGAACAAACAGTGAAAGCAATAGTGTCTCAATCGAGCCATTTAAGCTGTTCTACGGCTTTGTTTTTAATATCTATTACAATCATAGTATGCAGTTGAATGTTTGAACTGCAGGTTTCCAGAATAATGAATTGATAGAGTGAACAGTACGTTGTTCCGGTGATAAGTCTCTGGCTCGCTCTTAATTGTCCCAATACCTTATGGAACACGTATGTTGTTTAACTTGGAACTCATATCTACACAACTATGCATGTTAAGTAGCATACAATTCGTGCATACGCAATTACAGAATAATATAATCGAAGAAAACAAAATGTGGATGATACTCACAGTGAAGACCTTTTCTGGTTGACCGCGAGCTCTCATGTTGGTATCGTGGATTTGCTTGAGGATCATCCAGGCTTCATCGTGTTTCCCAATCTATGTCAACAGGTGTCAAACGTTGCAGGGTCGAAATTAGGGATAAAACAAAGAAAATAAACACCTAAATCAGGTGGAGACCTCAAGGACACACACTGTTTTGTGAATCTACAAGGTTCCAGATCATACCTCAAGCAAGAATCTAGGACTTTCTGGCATGAAGGTGAGAGCCACCACAGCAGAGACGCAGGGAAGAGCGCATACGATCACGAAGACACGCCAGCTGTGAAACTGGTAGGCTGAGCCCATGCTGAAGCTCCATCCTTAAAGACAAAGAGAAAATGAGATGTTTATGTGGAACCGGGCCAGCACCTGTCATCGGTATTTATTGAGTTATCGTGAAATTGTCCGAAGTACGGTACAGTCCACAGTGTTTGCATTGTAGCATCCATATAGATAAACTGACAAATATGATAAAAATACATCAACTCGACTGCAAGAAGACAACAGAACATAAGTGAGATGTGTTCTTGGGAGAAGGACCTAAAAAGGCAGCAAAGGGCATAAATAATCATACAGCCAGACCTTTGTTGGGGAAATTGTACCATTTTAGATTGATACCAAGTGAAGGATCTTACCACTCATCATTTGAAAGGGGTTGACATATATATTTGACATGTACATCTATGGTATACAAAATGAACTGTCTGTGCTAATAGAAGTGTTTACTCAGAATGGCTCCCATTTCTCCCACCGGAAGACCTTCAACTTGCCTTGTAGCGTATGGAGTCACCAGAATGCACACAGATTTAATGGAAAGGTCAACCCACGTACAAGGGATGAAAGAAAACAACATGGTGCTGAGAAGCAGCACAGCAGTACATATAAAGACCAGAACAAACACAAACACACAAGATTTGACTGCAGCATATCAGGTGTATTAAAATGCATTCGGTGATTATGGGATCTTATATGGGTAGTAGGGAAGAAGGAGAGCACAACTCTCGCAGGTTCTACATACAGTCACTCAGCTATGCTGTTGGCTCATGTGCTTCCTCAAGTGCGTGTCGGGTGGTCACAATAGCGGGAGATGTGACTTCTAAATTTGACATGAAAGTGGAACGGCCATCTATTTTTTACTGGGTGTGTCTGGCCATCAGCAACTTTAGGGGACTGAGAATAACCAAAACCAGAGGATTTCTTACCCAAGAAAAACATATTGCCTTCAATTCAATGCGAACTAGTTAAAATGGCTGCAGGCAAGCAAGTGGCAGAGGGGTATTAGGAGCTATTCTGCTTGATTGAATTGAGAGTTGTGCCTTGCGACCACCAATCGTCCAGGCTTCAACATCTTGTTCAACAAATGGTAGAACAATGGATGAAGCAAGTTTATTTTAGTAGCTTACTAGATAGTATGTGTTGAAAAGGTGAAATCCTTATGTGAGGCTAACAGGTAGAATTTACAAATGGCCTCAACGTCTCAAACTGCACTATTCACATCTTCCCAGCAGATAAGGAGGGTTGTCAAGAAGAAGAGTAACATTACTCACTGCAGGCCAACAGAGACAGACCTCATGCCATATAGTGAACCACTAGTGGTATCATGCTACCTCCCATGGCAGTCTCATGGGGTCACCCATCTAATCCTGCTTAAAAGCTGATTTTTCAGAGTGGTGAAAGCCATTTGCAACCACAAAATTCACACATTCTGATTCTGTAGATCAGTATTCATTATTTGTGATTGCTGATTCACACTTTGTAATCTATACATCACTTGGGTATGCAAAGAGGTTTTTTATTAATCAGCCCATGAGTGTCTCACTTACACAACCTGCATTAGCGACTACGACTGAGCCTTGAGCTACACATTTGTAGATCGTGTGGTATATTTCCATAAATTGAATTATTTTCACAAACTCAGTGAGTGAATAAGTATTTGGGAGTGTTAATAGAACTCATACTCCTGAGGTATTATCCATGGTTTGGATTCTTTACGGTTCCTGTTGGAGGCCTCAGTCTGAAGTCTTTAACTACATGCCAGGATAAGGACCAGCACTTTATGAGTTAACATACATAAAGGAAAGACATATGAATACAAATGTCTAGTGTATTTTCCTTTGCACTTAAATTAAATTAAAGTTAATGGACTTTTAGCTACTATGAGCGTTCTGAATTTATGTAGGTTGAGCTGCCTTGCTAAACTATTCTGCATCCTGCAGTGGTAGGACTTTTGTGCTCAAGAAGAAACAGTAAGAATGTGGCCGGCTTTGTGTGTGCTGAGCACAGGTCAGGTTTTGAAGTTCCACATCTGATGTCGATCCAGAGAGATGTCACCAAACACAGCACTGCATTGAGACCTTTTTGTAATTTGAAAGCTCACTCTACGACGAATCCATCATGTTCAAGAAGCCTCCAGTCCTGCTCATATAGAATTGAACCTTTCAGATGTCAACATCTGCTTTGCCTAACCATTCACTCCTGTCAAGCCCTTGTGAGTAGTGGAAGCCTACTTCAGAAGCAGTGCTGGATCTCTGGCTCATTGACCGATTTAAAATGGCTGCCCATCATGACATAGGGGATGGGATGGGATGTTACAGCTCTATATTCCGCCTTGTTATAGGTTTCCAAACAGTGTGACTAATTCACCTCCAGCTACTTCCTCTCTGCATATGCATGATCATATAACTGGTTATCACTCCGAAGGCACATACGGATCTGCGATTCCCATGGAAAGCAGAGGGTACAACACAGTGATGGCTGCTTCTATCTTACCACTGCTGACCCACTGCGTACCCCAGGAATTGATCTAGTGAGAACACTCAAATGGAGTCCAATGTCACTTCAGTTCTGCATCCTAAATACTCCCACAGGAAGCCAACTCAATAATCTAGTCAGTTCACTTTTATAATTTTAAATATAAATAAATAACTTCCCAAAGAATGACACAGTACTAAAAATGACAGCACATACTACAAACCACAGACATGAAATAAAAAATCATCAAGAGAGGCATCAAGTACATAAAAATCTAACACATACATACAAATGATTTAGGAGACAAACAATCGCAGTTATCTTGGAAGGACCAGTGGCAGTGAACATCCAGTAGAAGTCAGTAGAAAAATATCCAAAAACAAATGTAGGAAGCATTATAAAAGGAATTTTAATTAGCTACTTGAATCAATATTCTGACCTTAAATTGTATTACTGACACCTTTTTATATATAGAAACATAAGGGCCGCCGATGCTTCACTTTTAATATGGGGAAAAGTGACGTACTGGCGGCACAAGGGGGTTGTAAATAAACCCCATAGTTTTAATACTATTTACATCAATAAATTAAAAAATAGCTGACTAGAGTAAGAGCTATATAGTATTAGGTATTATAGGCACAGACATCACAAAGCAAATAGATCTGGTGTTAGCTGCTAGCTTTCGGCTTTTTCATAGTGTGTTTTTTTTTTCAAATTATTTGCAAAACTATTGTTCAGGAACCTGCCAGAACCTCATCAATTAAAATGTGTGTGTTTTTTAAATCACTGGCTAAAGGCAAAAATACTTTTGGGTTTCAAAAAGCACACATTACAATTGTAGTCCCAAGCACTTAAGGTAAATACTTTGGCCCTAATTACGAGATTTTGGCGGATTGGTGGTGCGGCTGCGCAAACCGCCTTGCCACAGCTCCGCCATGGCTCGCGCTGCCCGTCCACCTGCCATATCATGACTTTTTTGTAGTCTGGCAGGGGCGCGGCATGGCAGTCCCATGGCGGTGCCTCTTTTAAAGGCGGCGGTGCCATTATATAAGGCACCGCAATGGGACCCCATTAAAAGTTTCCTGCATGGCATGGCCTTGAAAGTTCATGCTGTGCAGGAACCTATGTGCATGCACACCGAGGGGCACATGTTATGCCCCCCTGTGTGCAGCCACATATGTTTGAGCCCCAGGGGGGCAGTCGGACCGCTAGTGCAGAGGTGGCTGGATCCGCCACTGCCACGCTGCCACAAGTCTTTGGACCACCAGACTCGTAATAGGGCCCTTTGTGTGTGGATGCGTTCCTTGTGAAACAGCAGAATGCATGTCATTGATGCATATAATCGAAATATCTTGGCTAACGCCAGAACTAATGACAAACATAGTTTTAATGTAGCAATAATGCAGATATATATGAAAGATAGCAGTATGGAAAAACAACAGAAATGTATCCAAAGCGGACATCCGTAATGGCTGCGGTTTCACCTCCTGCTCATTGACGGTGCAGGGCTGGCTGCAAACAGGAGGGACCCCAACCATGGGTCCAAGCAAACTCTTGGCTCAGTGGCGAACAGCGCCATTACTTATGAGCTGCTCCACTGAATGCATTCAATCCACTCCTTTCTAAAAATAGAGCAGGCCAGTTAATTGATTTTTTGTAAGCCCTCTAGCTTAGAGTAAATCTTGTAAATGTCTCGCTGGGTTTCAAGCTAATCACAGAAGGGAATCGGCGCCTGCTAAGATGATTAATGATAGCGGCAGGTTCCAGCTCTCATTCTTTCAGGCTGGGTGGGTGTGCACGCGGTGCTCTCTGGGTTGTACCGGGCTCTCACACACGCTGAAAACACTTTCCACTAGCCTGTCCCAAGTAGGTTTCTCACCGGGGGCCAAACTGGGAACCAAAAGTGGCCCTGGCAAATTTTGTTAGACCGGCGCCCTTACTGCGTGTGCACGCGCAGTGAGTGCACCTGACCACTGCGAGAACCGCATGGGAAGGTTCTCCTCCAAGAATGTTTTTTTAAAGAATTGCGAATACGGTGTGTTTTACAAAATATTTTTCATTATCGAACCTTGTCCAATCATTGAATGGATGGATGAAAAGTGGAGATAGGTCTGCATGGCTCAATGAATGAATGGTGTGGGTGGATGAATGAATTCAAGAACACATGATAATGACTTTAACCCCTTGCCTGCGGGGCTGATTCTTCCGCTGTGCTGGGGGGAGGGGACAAGAGGGGCGGGCACGGCACCCCTGTGCTTGTGACGAGCTCAGCTTGTCATGAGCCATGGTGGTCGTGTGCTCATGACGAGCTGAGCTCGTCACGGCCACACCCGTTTCTGTAGAACGCTCGCACAGCAGGGGCATTAGCCCCGCGTGTGAACGTTCTAACGGTCATTACGAGTTCAGCTCGTCATGAGCACACGGGAACCGTGGCTCATGACGAACTGACTCGTCATGAGCATGGGAGGGGTTAAGCGATGTGGAGCAAATGGTCTCAAGGTACTGGCCCCGGGTGGGTGCTGGTTTTCATTTCAACTTCTGCATTATACTGTCCCCCTCCCCAAACACTACTACCACCAATCCTTATGGAACATGCATAGCCTGCGTGTATTTTACACAGTGCACTGATTTAGCACTTCAAATGACTAAGCACAAACCATTAAGCTTTGATCTAATATGGTAGAGAGAATGAGATAACCACGTATTGGCTGAATGGCTCAAAACCTTTTGCATCAATCCCTGCTTTCCCTTGAGTACATTGTGCAGTCCAAGGCAATTACTTGTTTTACAGGGCCTCCTTTTCTTTCGTCATCACATGAGAGCACCTTCAAATACATCAGTTAAGAGTGAGCGCTGCACAAAAAGCAAAAGAGTAGAATTTTACTCCATCTATAATAACACCCTTTGCCATGAAGAGAGGACAAAAGACAGACTTTCTCTTCATTCACTAGTAGCATTGTCGTGAGGATAGTAGTGGGGTAATTAATAATTCTAAATCCATGCTTAAAACCTGTCATTTCTAATGCAGTGTTATATTTAATATACTACATTTCACGTTACAAAGATCACATTAAAAATACAAACAGAGTTTTACATTTTGAAGAATCCTTATCATATGTACTTGACTCTCTCCACCAAGCAACAGCAGGCCCCTCACCCCCATAGCCGGCACCAAAGCTCTGAAGGTTAGCCACTGATGGCGACCCTGCAGGAGACAGGCACTGCCCACATACCAACACAAATGGTCCTGAAGCACGCTTTGAAATCCTTTGTTTTTGTTTTATTTATTAATAAAGCTGAAATGTGGCTGGTCAAACTTCCGCTGCAAACCGGCCCCAACAGGATTGAAACCGGCCCCTAACCTGGAAGCCCTCTGGGGAAATGCCCAGTGCCCGGTAGTGCCAGTCCGACTTTGCTGGGAAGCAAAAGCAGCCCTGGCAAAACTGTTCAAAGAAGTCCTACTCCCTTCCACCTCTCTCATCTCTTTCTTATTTCTTCTCTTCTCTCTCTCTCCTTCTTTCCTCTCTCTCCAATAGCACCCACTTTGTCTGATGCAATTATCTTGGGGGAGCTGAAGAAAATGGCAGAGGAGTCAGCAGTGGCCTCTGCCATCAAAAACTGACCTCCAATGGCTTTAACTCCCCTGGGGAATGCCCATTGGAATAAAAGGGCTGTCTGGCAGAGGAGCATTGCCCCACTGCTCAAAAGGAAAAATACAATGATAATAACATGTTGGTATTATCATTGCATTTTTCCGATTAAAAACAGTGGCTTTTGGATGGGGCTGGCCAAAGAAGAGGAAAGGAGTGGTTTGCACTCCTCAAGTGGGCATGACTGCTTGACTGGCGTTCTCGGGCTGGCCAAACAGTCATGCGCACTTTGCATCTTCCCCACCAGGCTGCAGTACACAGCCTGGTGAGGAACATGCAAAGCCTCCCATTCCCCATCTGAGTGCCGACCCATGGCGCTCGGACCAATCCCAACACTGCATTGCAGCGTTGTGGTTGGCTATGGGGAGTCTGGGTGGGTGCTTCCTGGGTGCCGGCAGAGTCAGGAAGAAACAAGAAAGAAGTGGACCGGGGATAGACGCTAACCGGCCAACCCAGGAAAGTGATCTTTTTACTTTTTATTTTTCATCCCCCCCACCACCCCTGTCAACAACTCCCCTCGAGTAGCAGCCACTAGCGTATATATGTGACTTACTGTCACCAGCTTGTACCTTTAAGAGCTATTAGCACCAAGGCTTCTTACTAGCAGGAATTAACCATACTCACTTAATTGACCTTCAGAGAACTTCACTCTGTCTCTCAGGAATCCAGTTGTGATATGTATGCAATACGGAAAGAACTCAAGAGTAGTTACACAACCCTCTGAGCTCTGAGATGAGCTTTATGTAGGGAGCCAGGTTGCCCAATCGGGCAAATTCCCTCATCACTGTACAAAACCAGTTCCTAGGTAGGTAAGCACTGTTTATCTTAAACAACCTTCTCAACCCTTTAGCAGTAGACAAAACTTGCATCAAGAAACGACTCTGTAAAGCTCCTAGACCAACTTTGTAAAATCAGAAGCATTTTCTGATTAAAATAAGGCAAAAACAGCAGAAATTAGAACAGTCACTGGAAAGTTATAGCTTCTTAGACTGACAGTTCCATTTCAAATGGCGCCTCCAGTCTGCACGGACAGGCAATGAACATTTCTGCACAGTACTTGTAAGTGGCAATTCCAGGCTTCTTCTTCCTCCAATCACACAACACTACTCTCAGCTCCAGGTTGCCCCTAGCCTTCAGTCAGGCCAATAGGGCTAGATGAAAGTCAGTTGGCTTGTGCATGCAGGCACACTTTACAGTTTCTACCCTTACAGAGTTCCTGAAGAGGTGTCTCTGGCTTGTGTCTCCAGAGTAGATAGAATCTCCCTCTGATATTTTTGAGTCTCTTTAAGTCAGTACACAGTGGCCCCCTGCTCTCCCTTTGAGGCCCCATCCCAGTCCTTGGTGTTGACTCCAAATTTCTCTGGAGAGTCCGCTTTCCAAAATACCAGTTCACAGTAAGTGTAAGGTAGCTGTGTCACTCAATTTCAAGTTCAAGAAACAAATATCCACCATGGCTAGTGTCTTAGGTGCTCTTTGAGTGCAGACATTACCCAAAGGGTTTAGAGAACTTGACAATAAAACAGGTTTGTTAGAACTAGGGGTCTCTAGTTGGCTGAGGCAGTTACCTTCACCCAAATAGGGACCCTTTCTTCTAGTCAGGGAAATGAGGGACACCCTCTTTGATAACCCCAGCTCACCCCCTGGTAGATTGGCACGAGCAGCCAAGCTTATCTTCAAGGCAATGTGTAAAGTATGTGCACCTACACTCCCAGTGACACAGTAATAACAACACAAATGGACACCACACTGATGTATGAAAATAGTGGTATCTTTATCAAGAAGAAAAACACGGTAAGATCAAACGATAAAAATCCAACATATGCGTGTTCGTAATATTTCACTTGGCCAGTTATTAGGCCAACAAACACTTGTAGGTTCTTGAGGTATTAATGAGCAGTTCACGATTTTCAAATGCAGCACTAATGCAATGCTATGCAGTTCATAATGCAGTTCGTATTGTCAGACCAATGCAGTTTGTAATGCAAGAATAATGCAATCCTCAATGCAAGTAATCAGGCAGTTTGTAATGCGAGAATAATTCAATCTTCTATGCACATAGTCACTAAGTTCATAATGCAAGTATAACGCACTTCTTAATGCTAGTAATAAGGCAGTTTGTAATGCGAGAATAATTCAATCCTCTATGCACATAATCAGGCAGTTCGTAATGCAAGTGTAACGCACTCCTTAATGCAAGTAATAAGGCAGTTCCAGATGCGAGAATAATTCAATCCTCAATGCACATAATCAGGCAGTTAACAATTCAGGAATAATACAATCCCTAATGCAAGTAATAAGGCAGTTCGTAATGTAGGAATAATACCAGGCAAATCAACGTGATTAGCGCGAGGACCACTAGGCCTCAACCACAGACAACAGTCCTGAACTAAGGAGGGCGGCCCCGGTGCTGCCGTGCTGGTCCGGGCCACTCGAGGACTCAGCGCGTCTAACACGATGCAGCGATAGAGAGACTGGAGCACTCCTGTACTCCTCCTGGACGCCTCCCCAGGACACACATGCTTGCGGCTCCCAACCGGAGTCCAAGCCTTACCTAAGGGATGCGCTGCCTTGCTCTCTTTCTCTCCCCACCCATCGGACGTCCTGCTGGGCACTCCCAATGATGAAGCAGCTCCGATGAAAGGCAACGCTGTAGCCGGACAGGTTACGGCGCTGCCTTCTCCGTTGCTGACAATCTTGGGCAGATCCCTCTGGCGAACAATGATCAGGATTACCTCACAACTTCATTAGCTTTACGAAATCCTTCAGCACGTTGTGGCTCGGGCCGGCGGCGGCGACCTTGATCCGCAGCCTCCGTTACGATGAAGGCTCGGGCCACAAACAGCTACACAGCAGCGTGACGATGATTCATGTTGCAGGGGCACTGCAGTTACGGGGCACTTTCCAACCAGCACCACGGACCCCACGCAGTCTCAGGCTGCACATGCACACGCCCAAAGCGTCGCTGAGACTCGGATGGGCTTCGAGCCACACAGTCCCGGGGTAATGCTTACGAAGGTCTCAGACTGCAAAAACCCAACGCACACAGCGTCGCTGAGACACACTTAGAAACTTTGATGTTCTTGAGTTTCCACAACAGGGAGCCAGCTCTCCTCGGGCCCTTGGAGACAAGTTACTTCGGGACACAGCACATAGCAAAGTCCTTTCAGTCAGGGGGACACAGCACACAGCAACGTCCCTTAGTTAAATCAGCAAACTGCATGCCAGCCCCAGAACACACCGCAAGGGTCAGTCCTTCTCGTCAGTCTCTTCAGATGTTCTTCCTTGGCAGAGGTTCCTCTTGACCACAAAGTAGTTTCAATCCTTTTCAGTCTTGAACAGTCCAATGTTCAGGGGTTTCAGCTCTCATAGTTATACCCCTAAATGTCTTTGAAGTATTTGTGTTTAGGGGGCACTGACCCCTGTTCAAAACCAGTTCTGGGTGTCTCTCTGCCAGTGACACCTTCATCTTTTGATAGTGGGGGTCAGGTTCCTCAATCACTCAGCAGGAGGTGGAGCCATTCTTTTATGGCAGCAGCCCAGGCCTCTTCACATGCAGGGGGCTACTCCTCCCCCCTCCACTCCAGATGCAGGTCAGCCTGTTGCTGTCTCCCCTACTCCTCCCCTGGGTCAAGACATTTCCCAGATCCCATCACATTCAAATCCAGATAGTCAATCCACAACCAGGCAGAGGCAGACAGAATTGAGAGAACTAAAAACAGCCACTTCTAAAAGTGTGGTTTCTAAATACACAATTCAAAAACCACCTTCACAAAAAGATGTGTTAATAAATTGTGAGTTCAGGCACACTAAACTTTACCTCTCCATCTCCATCTTAAGCCTATGGGAAGATAGGCTGAACACATATTACACAGCCTTCCCCTTTCTGTCATATGGGCAAGATGGCCTTGCAACAGTGAAAAATGAAATGGAGAATATTTCACTGTTAGGAAATGGCACACACCTCAGTACATGTCCTACCTTTCCCAGACACTGCACCCTGCCCAGGGGGGTACCTTGGGCCTACTATAGGGGTGTCTGATGTGCATTGAAAGGAAAGGGTACGGCCTGGCAAGTGGGTGTACTTGTCAGGACAACATGGCAGTTAGCAAACTGTGCGCAGGCACTGCAGTGTCAGGCCTGAGTTCTCTCTTTAGGGCTACTTGTGTAGGTGACACAATTAGTGTTGCAGGCCCACTAGTAGCATTTGCATTACCAGCCATGGCACACATAGTGCACTTTACTAGGGACTTTACTAGTAAGGCAAACATACAAATTATGGAAAACCAATTACCATAACACTTTATACAGAGAGCATATGCACTTGAGCACTGATCAGCAGTAGTAAAGTGCCCAGAGTCCTAAAACCAACAAAAACAGGCCGGAAACAATACATGAGGAAGGCAAAAAGTTCAGGGATGACCCTGCATAAAGGGCCAAGTCCAACACAACGCCCTTCCAGCCAAAACACAGGGTTTCATTACAAACAATTTAATTTTTACAAACAGTTGCTAGTAGTTATGAACATTAGAAAAGGCACAAAGAGGTGGGAAGACGTCTGCATCTTATTTAACTTATAAGGTATATCTAGATATGAATATAATTTATAAGTTAAAAAGATATATGTATTCTGTCACTGTGCGCTATCGATCAAGCCAGCTGCACAGCACATGTGCTAACTCCCTGGACTGGTCACAAAGGGAACTGGGTCCTCCAGGGATTTCCTTTCCCTGGGATTATTCTACAGCGGAGAAAACTACAGACCAAAGCCTCTTATCTCTTACCAGGCAGCCCATATTTTTGTTTATGTCCTGAAAAAATAACTTGAATGTATTGCTTGCATTTGTGATGGGAGGAAGAGCCTGCTTTTGGCAAATCAATTGTTTTATTCAAGCTTCAATCACTTTGTCAGGCCATAAATACCGGGCTAACAGGATCTGCTGTAAAGCTATGTTGGTAAAGGAAATTCCAGGCTCTTGCCTTTGATGTGCAAGCACCACGACAGTCCATTGTAAATTTTACATGTTTTATTTCTTCATTTGTGCAAGCAGCAGATCACAGTATATTTTCAATACATAGGAGGCTTGGGGGAAATTAAGTGTACAGGGGCTGGAGTAAGGGTACAAGTGGTGGAGTACTGGTACAGTAGTTTTAGATGCAGCAAGTAGGAAACACAGAAGAAGCTTCCCACAGGAGGGTATGTGATAAGAGCCGGTTTGATAGGGAGAGGACACGCCAGGACAAGGGCTGGCAGGCAAAGAGGGAGGAAAGAGGCTGCCTGGAGCCGTCTAGCAAACCCGGGCCTCAAGCAGCGCAGGCTCTGGGGCACCTGGCTGCACAGAAGGTACCGCTTCTTAGGACCTCTATCCGGTGTGAGGCCAGTATGAGATCGAGTGTTAGTCACATATGGCGTTTACATTTACCACCGCAATGATATTCAAATCATTTGAATATCATTGCGGTTAAGCATCACTTTATAATACATGTATGTATATATGATGAGTTGTGCTTCAGTCAGAGTGCGTCACGCCTCTTCTCTTTCCTTTGCTGCAGAGTAGATGTTCCCAGTCCTGTGCATTCATTTAACATACTGGTGCATTCTGGGTAGAGAGACCAGACGTCGTCCCGGATTTTCCTGGACTGTCCCGGTTTTTGGAGAAATGTCCCGGTGTCCTGACACTTTTTTCCAAATTGAAGAAATTGGGTAGTGCCTGGGTTATTTAAAGAAATGTCGCGGTTTTAAAGGAGGGTCAGGTGAACTTGCATGTTAATCTCAGTGTTGTGCAGGCTCAAATTTCGAACTGCCCTCTTAGAAACGGGGACAGAAGTTCAATTCATTAAACTCTCCTGCTGTGCAGCTTCACCTCATTTAAGCAGCACAGCAGGATTTAATGAGGTGTGAATCAGGGCTGCAGTGGCCATAGGGCAAGCCTGCCCACCAGCAGCCGGACCCTGGAGCTCTTCGCAGAACGGGAGGTAAAGTAATGTAAAAATGGGAGGTAAAGTAATGTAATTTAATTTTTTTAAACAACACAAAATATATATATATGTATATATATATATTTATATATATATATGTGTATATATATATATATATAAAGTGAATTCAATTGCAGAATGTCATGCGCTCTCAGGCAAAAAGACAGCAGGGGATCCAAAATAGCATGGAAGCAGTTTAATACACAACGCGTTTCACCAAAACAGGCTTGTTCACGTGTACCTGCACACTGGAACACCCACTTTTAAATAAAGTTTACATGCTTCAACCCAAATGGTAGACATGAAAGTCGGACTGACAGAAAATAAGTGGCAGACATCTTTGAATGGTTTGCAGTACAAGACAGTAACCTGCGCAAAGTGAAAAATATAAACATAAATTGTTGCTTGTATTAGTTAGATGTCAAAAGTGGGCTGCCCAAATTACATCATGTTGCCTGAGTAGCTTCTCGTGGTACAAAATGAATAATCAGTATTATCTACATCTTGGTGAAGTCACTGGCAAAGGCTGACATATTGGAGCGTTTAAATTACACACTTCTAGTTCGTAGCCTCTTGCAACAGGTCTGTCGTAGGTCGCCCGACAATAAAGCACAGAGATTTCACCATGTGGGCGCAGTTCAACAGTTAGTTAGACACTGTTTACGGGGTGCACACTGCAAATATACATTGTGAACTGTGACATGCAGTAGCTTGGCAAAAAAGTTTGGACATTTGCGCTAATAGTCTGACAGTTGGATATGTATGTGATCATACCTCACGCACAGAAAATGTAAACCTTGATATGACATGTACAATATTGGCAGGTAATGGCACATGAAAAACAAGGCGGAATAGACTGAATAGTGAGAAGTGAAACGCTGTCGTCCAGCGTGTAAGTGTAATTTAAACGCTCCAATATGTCAGCCTTTGCCAGTGACTTCACCAAGATGTAGATAATACTGATTATTCATTTTGTACCACGAGAAGCTACTCAGGCAACATGATGTAATTTGGGCAGCCCACTTTTGACATCTAACTAATACAAGCAACAATTTATGTTTATATTTTTCACTTTGCGCAGGTTACTGTCTTGTACTGCAAACCATTCAAAGATGTCTGCCACTTATTTTCTGTCAGTCCGACTTTCATGTCTACCATTTGGGTTGAAGCATGTAAACTTTATTTAAAAGTGGGTGTTCCAGTGTGCAGGTACACGTGAACAAGCCTGTTTTGGTGAAACGCGTTGTGTATTAAACTGCTTCCATGCTATTTTGGATCCCCTGCTGTCTTTTTGCCTGAGAGCGCATGACATTCTGCAATTGAATTCACTTTGAACATTTTACCCGGACTGCTTCGCCGGGATCTGCGCCAACTTCCATCGGGTTCCAGCACTCCGGTAGAAGCGTTTCTTTCTTCGCCAGATTGACAGAGGAGTGCACCGAACCGGCCAAGCCAAGTGAGACACTCTCACACCGAACATTTCTCTGTGGGACCCTCTCGAGGTAAGTCGAGTCACCCGTGGTCCGTCCCTTGTGCGGAGAGTTGCGTGGTCTCGGGTCGGCGGATCTGAGCCAGGCGGATCTCCCCGGGGCAGCGGCTGCATGTGTACGCGACCTCTGCTCTGAGAGGCGTCGCCGCAATCAATTTACCGCTACTCGCTGATTAAAGAGAAGTACGGTACCTTGCCCTTGGACTGTCGCAGGGCTTATCTCATATTTTGTTGGCAATGTGGCAGAAGTAACTTCCCATCGTGGGAAGGGGCGCTTAGGCAGAGGGGATCATTAACGATACTCTAACAACTGCAGTTTAAGTCGAGCATCAACATACCATGTCAGAAGAGGAATCATCGCGAAGGGCGGCTGCTCTGGCTCTGTTTTCCAGGAAACCTGGTGGCACATCTAACGCTGATAATATCAAAGCAGTAGAACCCAAAAATCAGCCAATTGATTTAAAAATTAGGAAATTGGAAAAACTCAAACGAGCTGAAATTGGTAAATGGTGGGAAGCAATTTCCCTACAAAACTATGTTGTTCAATCCATGGTACCTCGTGGTTTGCGTATCTTTATTACCCCTACTTATGAGGCACCCAATCCACTGATGCTAAAAGCTTGGTCAGAACACTCGGCGGCAAGCTCAAAGGGAATGTTGGAGATTTTAATCCAATATGCCTGGATTGATAGGGAGAGTCTCTTGAAAGAAATTGGGGATTTAATCATAGATCTAACAGCTCTCATGGACGAGGAAACTTTGAAAAAAACGTTAGATACCATGAAAGAAAGACTAATAAAACATGAAGAAGAGATTAAACTACGCAAACAACGCAAAATGAATCGCGATTATGCCGATTATGACTGTGGGCGAATACTTACCTTCAGCAGGAAATATGACCATCTATATAAAAAAGATGATGCCTCCAAGAGCTCTGGCAACACTAGTGGAACCTTAGAAGAACATCCCTCCATCAGTGACACAGAATCTGATGTAACGATGGGGAGTGTGTCCAGTGAAGAAGTTGTACGCCGAAAGAATTTTTTAGACGAGTTTCGGGTGATGAAGGAGAATCGTCACAAGGAAAAACACAATCAGATGGAGTACTCATCTCCCAAACCGAGAGGACGTGGACGCGGAAGGGGCAGAGGCCGAGGAAGAGGAGAAACCGGAAGAAAAGACTCAGACAACGGTGGGAACATCGACAAAACAAAGGGCGCAGTGGGAACCAGAAAGACACGCTCCAACAAGAATTACTAATGGATGCACAAACGGTAAACAAAACTGTAGTTAATCTTTCTAAAAGATCCCTGTCTGAGATTGATAAAAAGACACTGTGCTTAGGCCTCTCTTTCTGTCCCACAACCAGACTGAATTTCATTGACACCCGCATAGAGGTTTTTAAATTTGCACGAAAATTAAAATTAAGAAAATGGCATAAACTTAAAAGATTGGGCCAATCTTATACCGGTGGTAACAGAGATAACACTGTCTCTTCCAATCTAATCATTGGTGATGCTGAGACTTTAGCAGTCATGTCTGACTTAAATGAGATCCAGGACATTTCCAGTGAGGATCAATCCATTCCCATCACCCAATGTCTTGATGACATGAATCTTACACAAGATGCACATGCCAAAAGTAACTTCAGGGCTAAATCTACCTTCATGCCCGCACTTCCACATGATTGTATAGACACCTTTCATGAGTGCATTGTGCAAGGCTTGCTTAGCCTAAGGAAACAAAGTAAATCCAAACGGAAGAGAGGGTTTAGAAACAATCTAACTTTTTCCCAAAGAAAAGCACTTAAAGCTCTTTATGATGACACCAGCATAGTGATCCGTCCGGCCGATAAAGGCGGAAACATTGTCGTTCTGGATCGTGAGAACTATATTGGTGAGGCAATGAAACAACTCAGTGATACCAAGTTTTACATTCCAGTTAAAATTGATGCATATAACACCAGTATTACTGATATTTGGGAAAAGCTGGAAACATGGAGAGACAAGGGGCTCCTTGTCTGGGAAGAATATCGCTACCTGAAAAAAGACTTCCCCAAACTACCCATCCTATACCTACTACCCAAGCTCCACAAAAATGCCTCTGATCCACCAGGACGCCCGATAGTGTCCTCCATCGGTAGCATCAGTGAAAACATTTCTAAATATGTGGACCATTTCCTTCAAGACTTTGTTATTCAATTACCAAGCTATATAAAAGATACGAAAGATTTTCTCTGTCAGATCGACAATATAGTTTGGGAACCTGAATTCATGTTTATTGTACTAGATGTTCAATCTTTATATACTATCATCAATCACCAACATGGTATTGAAGCTTGTGAACATTTTCTAAAAAATAGACCTCTGTGCTATCGAGAACACTCGAAAATGATAATGGAGATGATGTTTTTCTGTCTTACTAACAATATTTTTTCCTTTGACGGCGCCCTCTACAGGCAGATCAGTGGTACTGCCATGGGTTCTTGCTTTGCTCCCAGTCTAGCGAATCTGTTCATGGGATTCTGGGAGCAGGAAATCCATGACAGTGCCACCTTGAGGGAAGACTTTGAAAAGGTCGTGGTGTGGCTACGCTACATCGATGACCTCTTTATTGTCTGGAAAGGCACCAAAGCTGAAGCACTTGACTTCATCACTAAACTCAATTGTAACAGCTACAACATCTTTCTATCAGGCAGCATCAGTAACAGCCAAACTGAATTTTTAGATGTTAAATTGGAGATCATAGAACAAAAAATCCGCACCTCACTGTATCGCAAGGCCACAGCTGGGAATAGCGTGTTGCATGCTCTAAGTAGTCACCCTGAGGCTCTCAAATGGAGCATCCCCTACGGGGAACTTTTGAGGGCGAAGCGCAATTGCAACACTGATGATTCTTTTCTTAAGGAACAGGAAATCATCATGAACAGGTTCAAGAGTAGAGGTTACCCCAGTTGGGTTCTCAAAAAAGCCAAAGAAAGAGCACAGAGTGTAGAAAGATCTGAGACACTGGAAAATAACCGTGTGCCTGACACTACTGAAACCGATGAATCGACCAGACTCATCCTTACTTTCAGTTCTGAATCTCAAAAAGTTAAGAAACTTCTTGCTAAAAATTGGGGGATTCTCAAAACCGATTCTGTTTTAGGCAATACCATCCCTGATCGACCCATGATTACTTACAAGAGAGGCAAGAACATACGTGACCTAGTGGTCAGAAATGACATCACCCAATATACCAAGACAGACACAGATCATGGTCTAGTCGGTTTCTATCCCTGCGGCCACTGCAAAGCCTGCAAATACAGCAAATACAGAGGATCTGTGGAATACAATAACATTACCAAAAAATTGACCACTTTCCTCACCTGCAGTACCACCTTTGTCATTTATGCCATTGAATGCTCCTGCAAACTCTGGTATATTGGCAGCACTAGTTGTGCTGCCAAAAAAAGAATCTTGGAACATCTTAGGGCCATCACGAACAAAGACCCGAAATACCCGGTGGCGCGTCATTTCGAACAAAAACACTTTTCCAATACTGCTGATTTAAATTTCTTCATATTGGAACAGGTCCCCAGACATCCGAGAGGAGGTAACAGGTTACTCAATCTGAGGCAACGTGAGTCTAAACTCATAATTGAATTCCAAACCAGATTCCCGGGAGGCCTCAATATCGATGAGGAATTAGCAATTCATTTAAAAGAATAAACTATGTCATTGTCTAGCATTTGATATTTACTAACTCATTCTCCTACTTTGTACATTTCCTTTTCTGACAGTGTATTTTTCAAGAGATGTAATAATTTTTTGGTATTATTCATATTCTATTTGTGTGATTTTAACTCTTGTTTTTCTATTTTTGTTTGTTTGTCCACAGGAGGAAAGGAGGGGGCCCAACACTGGACTTCACTTGCACGGGCGTACCCAACCTTTGCACTCCAGGAATCACTGCTCTTGGCTTTATCACACTATGAGACACCTACTTATAAGGTCAGACCTTCCCTATTTTGGAATTCCTCCAACATGATAGTCCATACCGGACACGGCACTTTGACTTAACCGAACAGCATTATGCTTGTACCGGGTTTCTCATTATGAGAATTATCACAGATAACATTT